>NW_024396366.1:2932890-3253875 GCF_016617805.1 Bactrocera tryoni
TTTTTTTCGTCGACAAATTTAACTTCCTCTAAGAAGCATAAGAATAATTGAATAAATTTATATTGTTCTTTGTTGAGTTGAATAGCAGACCGATAACAATTATCTGAGTATAATGATCCACTATTAATGCAGTCAAAAATTTTAAATTAAATTCAGCCGTTGATAAAGCTGCCGCTTGTGGACTTTTCTTGAAACCCGATGTATCGCAAATAGTTTTAATAGCAGCTTCAACTGTTTTGCTAAACACTTGCGTTGCAAATTTAACTCGCATTTTTTCAAATGAGTTTGGAAATATGTGTTGTCTAGCCAACTTTGGGCACATCTTGGTATTGCAGTTTTCCACTCGTTCCCACAACTCTTGTATGACTTTAAAACTTACAATGTCATCGGGCGTTTTTAGGTCACACATCAGCAATCCATTCCGTAACGACTTAATCAAATGTGGGAAATCAAATATACAGAAAGGAATAAGTTGACTGTGAAATATAAAATATATTTTATGCCAAATATTTCACATCATCAGAATATTCCTTTGGCCTCGTGCTTACCAGCAGCTTGCAAAATGTTTTGGACTCAGAACTTATATTTTTTAAAGAGTCAACTGAGTTTTGCAACATCCTTAAATTTGCCTTTCTAGATTTGGGAGTTCCTTAGTTCTCAGCTTTGCTTTGATTTTTCTAAATTTCCTTAATAAATCGCTGTATTTTTTTCTATAAAAATTAGATATTCTTGTATTTTTTTCACAGTTATTGCACATTACATCATCCCAGTGGGGTCGCTTCGAGGGAATATCTGGTTCCACAAGGTCTTAATCAGAAAATAAATGATCTTCATCCAAATTTAATGTTGGAATTGCATCTTTTTTTTAAATTTTTTCCCGATGAACGTGCTGCTGAAGTGATTATGACAAATAAAAAATTTTTTTTCATAATCTTCATTTACAACATTGCATTTTTCCCGCCAAAATTTGACCGAAAATAAGATCGGCAGCGGGAAATTTAAATAATTTTAAATTGGGCCAGTATCTCTTTGATTTTTGGCAACTGCGCACACAACATTTAATTCCCGACCTTGCACTATTTTTATTTGTCCTTGTAGTATTTTGAATTGCGGCCACACCGTTGCAATTTCAATGTAAAGACAAAAACAATTAAAAATTTGGAGTATGTATGCAAATAAGTTTATTTGGAACAAGCCACGTAAAAATATTTGTAAAAATTTTAAATTGGGATCAACCACGTCAAATATAGATATGTATACAAGCAAAAAACAAAATTTGTTTCAAGCGCAAGGGAGCATACATCCATTCACGTAGAAGATCAATCGCATATTGACATATGCACACATGCTCTAACCAGAGCATATTCAAAAACAAAAGTCAATTCAATGCTAAAATTCTTTGGAAATATACACTGCAAAGCGTCATTGCTTCTGCATTTTTGTTTTTACTCGTAAATACAAAAACAGACTTGATCGCAAATACAATCTTGCTTCTTTCAAAAAGCCAACAACAAAAAACACGACATATTACGAATAGGCAACAAGAATTTACGAATAATTGCGACGTTCCAAAAGTTAAACTTCATGCATATTTTCGCAATGTAAAGAATATGAAATTTAACATAATTCCGTTGTTCAAGTTCTGCTAACCAAATTCCCCATATATATACAAAGGAGGCGAGCATAATATATTTATATATAAATAAAACATTCCTATATTTGCGTATGTATTCATAAGTCGATTTTTGTAACATAAATACTAAAATAAAATATCAATACAAGTATACGATTTTGAAACCAGCTATACCGAAAATCAAAAGTTTAATATTCAATATACATATATGTATAACACTGCCGAATTCACAAAATAATTTGTATGATAAAATGTGTGAGAGTTGAGCAATCATATATGTATATACACTTGATCTCCATTTTGCACGGACGCTCTGCAGGATTTCAGTGCCAATTAAATTAAGCAGTAGAATGCTACTGTAAGCTGTATGAAGAAGTAAAGTCAAGGAAAGCACAGCGATTAATGACGATTTTTTTAATCATAAACGTAACATTATATGAACTTTGAAATTTATTTTTGCTAATTTCTTTTAACGGTAATACATATACAATATAACACCATTAAAAACCTACAGTGTTTTAATTGTGTAAATTCTCGCTTTACGAAGAGATAGATTTGCATATAAGTAAAATGAGATTTCTTTTATACGTTTTCTTTTTTTCACGAATTTTTTGCATTGGTTCTAATAGTGAGTTTTACATATAAATCTGACTTTTTGAACTGGTAATTACTGCCCCAGTTAACCATACAAAAATGAGATCAAGTATATACATACATATCTATATGAATAAAAAATAATAATTTACAATTAAATAAATAACGTAAAACAATTAAACTATACCGTTTTTTATTATGCAACGTAAATGGTACATAATTCTGAGCTTAAATTTTTTACAAGTACTTCTTAAAATATTTAGCAGTATTGCTAATTAATAGACGAAGCTGGCGCAGGCAAAATAATGAAATTAAGTTTCATACCATAAAATAGTTTAAAAGTTTTTTTTAGATCAATTTGGTAATAAGATGCTCAATGTGTTGTTTTGTATTGGAATTTCAAAATTCTGTAGGCAATTGCCTGATTATGAAATTTCAGTATAAAAAAGACGACTGGTGCGTCAGTTGCCTTGATTGGTAGCTGATAGTTATGCATATGTTAATTTTGGTGTAGGGAAGTCAAGCGGTAGTAGCTTTACACAATACGACTAATTTGGTGATCTTCTCCCTTCTTTGTCAACCCTATGTACAATATTTATTTTTCACAAAAGCAACCCTAGAAAACACTAGGTAGTTCCTTCTTTGATTGATTATAGAAAATCTTGGCGAGAAAGACAACGAGGAGGAGATAAAATTATTACTCCCAAAGAAATCGAGCTATTCCATTTAAGATTGGTTTTGTTGAATGTCTTCTTATTTACTGGCGTAGAAACCGCTTACGCGGTTATAGGCAAATTAATAACAGCGCCAGTCGTTTCTTCTTTTGGCAAGGTGGCGCCAATTGGAGACTCCAAAGCCAGTTCCTTCTCTACCTGGTCCCTCTAACGAAGTGAAGGTCTTTCTCTTCCTCTGCTTCCCCCGGCGGGTACTGCATCGAATACTTTCAAAGCTGGACATGACCTAGCCAGCGTAGCCGCTGTCTTTTAACTATATTAATGACGTCGTGTGATCAAATTGAAAGGTGAATTTTGTCCATTTCATCTCCTTTAAAGTAATCCCCTCCCGCTACAATACACTTATGCTAACAAATTTTCCAGTCATCATAGCACTTGGAAAAACCTCCGTCGTGATGGCCATCAGAGCCTCCTTCGATTCAACTTTTATCTCCTCAATTGAGTCAAGACGGTGTCGGAGGACTGGTCATGTGAATTCGCTGAATAGCCAGAAGTTACACGAACGTAAATCAGGCGAATGCGGTGGTTGCGGCACGATATTAGTTGAAAATGTGCGAAATGACCACGAATAACCAATGCCAGTGGCGCACGCAGGAAAAAAATTGGGGGGGAGGGGGTGGTTTTAGGTAAAAAGACAAGGTTTCATTATTTTATTCACAAATTTAAGTCTAATCTTCTTTTATTTTCAGCGTTCACTTGAAGCGACAGATATAGGGATTGTTGCTCCAATCTTTAAAAAACGATGCACTGTTTTGAAAATTTTTGCATCGCAACAATTCAACGCGTCTAAAAAAGTTTTGGATCTCTTTGTTTGATTTAACCAGTTCCTGAAAATATATTCAAAATTTTAGTTTAGAAAATATAATCTGAAGAAAAGATTTTTAACCTTTTCCACATTCTAAATTCAGCGCGATCTTCTACATCAGCGGACCATTGCTTTTCTAAAACACGAACAGTCTCCTGCATCTCAGTAACGTCAAGATTTAGGCATTTATTTGGCAAAATGTTTTCAATTTTGGAAAGCAGCTCTCGATGTTTTAAAAATCGTTCATTGATTTGGTCCAAAAAATTATCGAAAAACGGTATATAAATTGATCTGCGGTAATATTCTTCCGGTTCGCCTTCATAATTGTCGCGATTAGTTTGCCGTTTCGCCAAACGCGGAATTTTGATTTCTAAATCTAATTCTACGGCTATTGTTTTAACTGATTCAAAAATTAGTTTAAACGATTGTTCAGAATCCTTACGCATTTCACTAATTTCAGCATACAAATTATTTGCATAAGCAACGCAGCTGCTCAAAACACAGTCTATTTGCTGCAAACATAGGCTTATGTGTTTTGATAATGCAAAATTGGCTTTAGTACGCACATAATTCATTTGTTCTATTCTCATTCACGCTCTAATCATTAGTGACAAGTGTTGCCGCGAGCTAGAAAAATTAAGTATATGTTGCCAAGCAAAAAAGTATCAAAAGTATCAAAAGCACAACCGTTGTTTTAAAAATTTTCATTTGAAAAACAAATAATAAGTAAAGTTGTGTATCTAATTCAGACCAGTTTTTTCTGGTTGTTTTTATTAAAAATATAGACATTTTAGTTAAGACACTCAAGTATTTTTTTGCAAATAGCATAATTTTTTTTTAATTTAAATTTATTTCACAACAGTTTGCTCATGGAACGAAAACTGAAAGTCATAATAAATGAGTTTTTATTTTTCCTGTATTATGATTAACAATAAACTCTAAAAAAAATAATAGAAACCTTATTGGTGACTTTTCAGTTCAGAACTAATTTTCAAAAGAAGTCCATTTTCGACTCACAATTCCCTTAAATCTAAAAAAATCCAGTTCAGCAGCCACAGAGTTATAAGGCATCATCTCATTACTCATAACTCATTACTTTGAAGCAAATTAAAAAAATGTCTCTGTCCAGTTTATATTTTTCTGGGTTTTTAATTGGCCTACATTCCCACATCTTTTTAATACTATCCAGATACAATAGGTTTGATTTTAGTTTAACATTTTCATATTTTCAAAAAATTAAATTCTATCAGCAGAAAAGTGTCAAAATAGGCCGTTTGTGAACAAAAAGTATCAAATCACAAAATTTAGAAAAAAAGTATCAAAAAGATACAATTGTATCATCGTCGGCAGAAAGATTGCTTTGAAAACAACAAATTACAATTTTTCAAATGACTATGTAGAATGAAATTCTACTATTTAAAAATTCAATTACTTTGGGGGGGTTTTAACACCCCAAAACCCCCCCCCTGCGTTCGTCCCTGACCAATGCAGTATGAGATGGTGCATTATCGCAATTCTTTGTTCAATAAATTCAGACAGACTTTTAGAGCCTCACAAAACGGCTCGCATCTCAAATACTAATGAATATTTTGACGTGAAGCATAGATGTCATTAACTGGACTACCAACTTACAGAAAAAACAAATGTCCCAATTTGGAAAAAAATTTATTAAAAAAATAAATTAACCACCATTCAATTGATCACAGTAGTATATCTCATACAGCTCATCGTTCCATCGAATGCGATATTCGCCGTGGTCCACACGCAAAGGGCCATAAACTCATCAGATGTTGTCATTGTCCATGCCTCTGCATCATATAGCAGGTCAAGATTAGAACCTGTTGACAAGAGTTATTCTGCGTTGAATTTCGATGCTGACATTATTGTTTCTGTTAATGCTGGTTCCAAGATAGACAAAATTATCTACAACTTCAATGTTATGACTGTCAACAGTGACGTGGGAGCGTAGTCGCGAGTGCGACGACTGTTTGTTTGATGACAGGAGATATTTCGTCTTGCCTTCGCTGTCTTATCCAGTCTGGAAAAAGCAGAACTAACGGCGCGGGTGTTGAGGCCAATGATATCAATATCATCCGCATACGCCAGCAGCTGTACAATCTTATAAAAGATTGTAAATTGGTTTTTGATACTTTTATTTTGAATAAATATTCTGAGTAAGTGACGAAATGGCAGAAAACATGCTTTGGGCAATCCGTCGAACTACATTAAACAACACCACATAATTTCAATGGATTCTGGAGCTCTATTGTAGTACAAAATTTCATTTGCTTCGGAACAGAAACTCAAAATCAGGTTAACACATATATGGTTTCATTAGTGTATTACAATATGTATCACATGTCTGTCTTCGGCATTACATTTCTGCACCTTAAATATCTTTGGTTTATGTTTTAAATGCTGCAAAGGTATCGGTCAGCAAACGTTCCCTGCAAAGCGGAGGTAACAGATTTCACAAACACATTGAAACATTTCCAGCTGTTCACCGACCCTGTTACATTTTGTAAAATTTTCGATTAAATGGTAGAAAGCGTAAGTAAGAAATAGAAAAGCTATCGACTTTCAGCTTATCGAAATATTAATTTGTTAAACGAGAAAAGGCAATTTTTCAAGTAGAAAAATTAATAACAGAAGTTGGGAAATGCGCAATAGTTTAGTTAATTTTGCCCTTTCAACAAGTAAGCTCGTATTTGATAAATATTTTAACTTCGAATAATTCTTTTAAATATACCTATATATAGAATCAAGGCGAATTTTTTAACTAAAACTTTCGTTTTTGCAGATTCACAAGTCGAAATTGGAGTAAGTTTACAAAAACGACTGAACATTGCTGGCCGTATTATCACACGATATCTGTGTAAGGTTAGTGGCACTTGGTACATACATTACTATAAGAATAAAGTTAGATAAAATAAGCTTAATAAAATTATGAAATTACTTTTTTACAGTTGCAGCTGCTTGGTGGTTATATAATTAACAAAACAGCTGTCTTTGAAACTGTGCATGATGAAAGAGAAATTTTGCTATATCACCTATCACATCAATATAAAACAGTGAGTAGTAGTAGTAGAGCTTGTCACAAATAGCTTTCGGCACAATTCCAAAACTCGCTTAGTTTACGAGATATTCGACTTTAAAGTTCAAAAATTCCCAAAATTCGAACATTTCAACAAGGATCGCTGTCATTCGATAATAACTTCATATGAGCAATGCGCTGAAATTTCTCTTTTTCGGTATAATTCCTCTTTCTTTATTTATAAAATTTAGTTTTAATAAAACATTGGTCTATTTTTTATATTTTAAATTAAAATGAGTATAAACAATCTTTCAATTCAATAGAAAATATTCTAATTCTTATTATAATTTAATAAACAAATATGTAGTATAGGAATACTACGCAAAAGTACTCTCCCCGAGCATTGGCTCGACCAGGGTTATTTTTTTAGAGCGCCGCCGAATACCGCCAACGCAGAAAGAAGTACTACGCGAAAATACTTCAGTCACCCTTGGTATTGGCTCGACCAGGGTTATTTTTTAAAGCACATCCGAAGCCGTCAACGCCGAAAGGAGTACCAGGCGCAAGTGCTTCAGTCACCCCGGGTATTAGCTCGGGAAGAGTTGTTTTTTTAGACCGACATGATCTTATTAGAATATAAAGTTGTAACAAAAAATTTTATATTGCAATGACATAAATTTTATATATTAAATATATATTACATATTATACATACATATAAGGAAAAAGTGTTCACAACTCAATACATTCTTCGTAATCGTAAGTCCGAACACATTGAGAGCGACGGACTTCAAGCTACATCTGTCACAAATTAAAATACACACGTTCTTACAGACACAGTTATGTTGTCGTAGAGCTGTCTAAATAACTGTCTCCTTAAGAACGTGTGTATTTTAATATTTGCAGATGTAGCTTGAAGTCCGTTGCTCTCAATGTGTTCAGACATACGATTACGAAATACTAAGTAAAATTTCTAAATAATTAATTATACAATAATTTTCCAAAAAATTAATATTTAGTTTAATATTAAAATGGATTGGCAAATAAGCGAAGTCTTAAATTTAAAAAACGTATACAAGCATAAATCAAAATATTATTGCCTATATTAAATTTATTATTTTAATTGGTATATAAAATTTATGCTACAATTATTATAGTCCGAAAATATGAATTCCTTTTTTTTCCAAAAATACATTTCCAGAAAAATATATATATATATGTATTTTTTTTTATTTTCCACATAAATTTTTTTCATCCATATAAAAATTGAAACAGTTCAAGAGCTCAAAACATACGCTATATCAGCTCGAATCTACATAGGCGACGTCATTTCGCAAATGATCATGTTATGATAACAAATGCCCACATACAGATTGGGCAACGGCAATGGCAATAGATTTGACAGTTAGTATGCCATAAATTTTTGCCTATAGAGATGCCCCGTTACTTACGGTTTCTCCCAGAGATAAAGAGTTGCCCAACTCTCCTGTCACTGGAAATATGAGAGCCGCTCACCTACCGAACTTTGACAGTTGACTTGATTGGGTACGTTTTGACGTTTTGCAATTGGAATGACTGCAACGGCCAGATTGAAATTATACCAAAATGTATGTGAACGGAGGAATTTGTTTCCGCCTTTCAAGATCACTAATAAAAAATGTGAAACAATGAAAATCATAAAAATGCGAAATTTAAATATATTTCATGAAATGTTTTGCAATTTGGTGCATAGTAGAATTAATTTTCAGTTACCAATGATTAAAAACATTTAATAATTGAGAACTAACAGGCTTAATTCACCTTATTAAGTATTGAAAAATTAAAAGTCAGTTGTTTTAATATACTATAAAAGCATAAAACAGGACTTAAGTAGTTTCGCCATATATTAAAAAAACCGATATATAATAATTAACAATCGTAATAAATGTTCGGTATTTTAATTTAAATGCCCAAAAATTGTTACTTTCTTCGATCTGGCCATAATGGAAAATGTTATAAAAAACGCTTATTTTGAGGCGCTCTCACACTGGAATAAGCTGGGCAGCCCATTATCCCTGGTTTCTCATATTCAATTGAAATTTGCAGAAAATGTAACAGCTACCTCCGTCCTGCCAAAAATGATACGAAACTCTTTAAAACGAGAAGAGCTGTCAAAATACACATTTTTATACTATTTTCCAATAATGCCATTGCTGAAAAATTATGGATTAGATATTTTATAAATAACTTTTGGGTATTTTGCAATTTTCACACTATATATGTATAAACATGAGAAATCAAAACAATTCATAAAAAATATAAGTACGAAGATAAGTAAACAACAACAAATTAATATAATAAATAATCAGAAAAACAAACGAATGCATAAAAACATTATATATTCAAGAGGAATATATTCAATACATATGTACATATATATACTTAATTGCTATAACCTAAAAAAATATTTTCATCTATATTAGATATATATTCCGGGCACACAATTCTTGGAATTTTCGCTAAATTATACAAAACACTAAATTAAACACTACGAAAATCCATATATAAATGTTAAAATGCAAAAGAATTACTTAATTTATTGGATATTTTTGGTTGCTCAACTTATTCCAGAGTGAGAGCGCCTCAAAATAAGCGTGTTTATCAAGAATGATAGAAACAAGATTGCGCAATGCGCATGTTTGCTTTCAGTCAGCTGTTCTTGCTGACGTCACGGTTGACTTATTATTCGCCCGCGCCTTTGAATGTGAAAGAAATTTGCAGTTTGAAATGGGTAATTATAGCATTTTGATTACAATAATTTTACTTTTATAACCAAACGCTCTTGCAGGTTTAAGTTCGCCGAGTCTAACGAAGTTGCTACCTAGCGCTTTTCTCACGTTAACCAGATTAACTCCTGCAGAGGCTAATGAACGGCAGAAAAGGATGGAGTCTCGTTTAAACCACTGTTTCTAATCCTAATTGTAATAATAATCTTAACTAACAATTTATTCCATTTATTTATACGCATGTATGTATGTATGTTTATTATATTTTTGCAGGCAATATTTTTCAACGTGTGTCAGTTGATCTATTCTGACCCAATTGAAAAAAATGATGACTTGAAGATTATCAACAACGACGAGCTTGAAAATTTGGCAGGGTACATCTGCCACAAACTTGGTAAGGACAACCCCGAAATTTGTGCCAATTCAGAAAATTGTTCGTCTTATACTTGGGTGGATCACCTATCTGAAGGAGGACTCTCAAAACCAACAGATATGTTCATGGAGCATATGAGAGGCTTGCAAGCAGTATTTGGCGACTTAAAAGGTACTGATTTGCATATGTATATGTACAAATTACGTCCAGAAGCACTTAGATTTAAGTAATTTTGTAAATTGTAGCACCAAAGTAAAATAATTGTTTTTCAGAGCTAGAATGTATTTTAGGATTCGTTCCTTAAATAAAAACTTAATTGAAAATATGTACAGCAAAAAAAGAAAATTAAATAAGAAAATAAATTGATAGTTGGTCTCAAAATAATCAATATTTTTATTTGCATAAATGTGTATGTATAGTTGAAACAAACACAGCAAAGAAACAAAATTAAATAATACAACGAAAATATCATGAAATGAATATGTAGGTAAATGTTCACTATAAAATATTCACTTATATTGATATCTTTTATTAATATTCACTTATATTGATGTTAACTTTTGATTATGTTTTTGTATGCCTGCAATACAAAATAGCTTCTTACTGCAAAGAAAAACAAATAACTGAAAATCAGCTGATTGTACGTTGGTCAACCGTGACGTATGTAGATGCGCATTCTTGCGTGTTTATAACATGTTCCATTATGGCCAGATCGAACAAAATACGAATTTTTGGGCATTTAAATTAAAACACCCAACATTTATTACGATTGCAAATTATCATATATTGGACTTTGAATACATGGCGTTAGTTCTGTTAGTTCTCAATTAATAATAGTTTTTAATCATTTGTAATAGAAATATAATTCTGCTATGCAAAACTTTTCATGAAATGTATTTAAATTTTGCATTTTCTTTGATTTTCATTGTTTTAAATTTTTATTAGCGATATTGAACGGCGGCAACAATATCGCCTCCAATTCCTCCGTTCACATATATTTTTGGTATAATTTCAATCTGGCCGTTCCAGGCATCCCAATTGCAAAACGTCCCAATCCAGTGAACTGTCAAAGTACGGTAGGTGAGTGGTTTTCACATTTCCAGTGACAGGAGAATCGGGAATCTCTTTATCTCTGAAGTGCTGAACACATAGAGCGCGACAGGCAGCAGCAGCACGACAGTGAACTGAAAACGTCGTTGTGCATCTTACTACATGTACATTTGTGAGAAGCAGCAGCAACACAATGGCCGGCATGTACACAAAACCACGCAGTTGTCCATTTTGTATGTACACAATTTCGTTGTGGCCATACTAATTCTTTTCACTTCAATGAAATTTTAATATTTTGTTCAAAGGGAAATTTTTTATGCAAAAAATAAGTAAATAGGTAAATATTTTTGCTTTAAATTATCAATTGTTATTACAACTAATATAATAGAGCTATTATAGAGCTATTTTATGCTTTTATTTATAAAATAACTTAAAGTTTGTTAGAGCTGTGATTAATTTTACATTATACATATTAGTGGCATCACCACTCTACCTCATCTCTCTATCTTCCATTCTACTGTCAACTCTACTGTCGTTGGCAAATATAGGATTAAATTGAGCGCGACAACTGTCGGCCTGCAGTCGTGTAGTCGTGAGCTTTCATAATAACTGTGTCCTTAAGAACGTGTGTATTTTAATATTTGACAGATGTAGTTTGCAGTCTGTGGCGCTCTATGTGTACAGTACTTGCTGAACGCTTTGCTTTCAGAGTTGCCGAAGTTTTATCTCTGCCCAGGAATTTGTTCGGCTTGGCGTCGCAAACTTGTTATGTGAACGTACTCAGACAAAAGCGTACCTTTGTGCATAGTATACCTCAGCCTTTGTGTAAGAGTGACAAAAATGTACATATGGTGGTTGGCGAATAAATTATAGTGGGCACCTCAGTATATGCAGTGTAAACCTTTTCTTTATTTACATACACATACTCACCTCTAGAAAATCTTAGGGTGTTGTGTTACACTTTTTTTACTACTTTCATGAGTAGTTAGGGTGTTGTGTTAGCATTTTAAACTACATATAAATTTTAAATTTTGATGACCGAGACTTTAAAAGATATTAAATAATGCAAGAAAGTGTTTACGTTATTTAAGTGATTATATTGAATTACTTGAATATCTGCTCAATTTTATTGGGATATTACTTGTTGTTTAATGTTAAATCGGTTGTTTTTTTTTTGTGCAATTTTTAAACACGCTTCAACTATTTCCAAATTTTTGCATGCAGTAGGATACAATCCTGGGTGGTAATTTGTCGTTTGACATATACAAATTGACAACTCGTTAGCCGTTATAGGAAAACATCAATTGGAAATTGAGTTTGAAAAGAAAGATATGTCGAAGTTTTTAATAAGAATACATATTAGTGTTAATAATAAAGTTTATATTTAGAGCCTTTTAGTTACTGCGACCCGACGTTTTCAAATACTTTTTATAAGAATTATGCCCCTATTGCGGTTTTCAACCCGACTTGGTCGAATTGAAGTTAAGGCAACTCAACTTCAGATCAACCAAACTCTTTTTCGGTATTGCGAACTTAAACTAAGTTCAGTCGAAGTATGATTGGCGTTGCCAACCTAAGAAAGGGAAATTTGACAGATAGTGAAACAGCTAAAATTTTGTAAACGACATATTTAAACAATTGAATTCAGTTGTCGCTCGCGAAAAAGTGATTAAACATACATATATAATAAACAATAAATAAAAAATGGATATAAGTTTTGATTTATATTACAATGACGAAATTACTGGGGGCAAAACTGATGTGCTACGTATACGAAAAAGCCTTCGTCACTCAAATCCATTGGAGCTTCCAAATGCAAAGTAAGCCATAGTTTTTTCACAATTGAATTGCTTTTTAATAATATTTGTTGCAGATTCATAAGTTATTTTCGATTAAATAAAGAAGCAATTTGTTTTTTACTGAATGAGATGAAGGAACATTTCCACAAACGTGTGCGAGGAACGGCCATACCTCCTATATTAAAATTATGCGCAACTCAGCGTTTCCTTGCTGACGGTGGGTATCAAAAATGCAGTGGAAATGATTTTAACATTGGGTTGGCGCAACCTACGATATCTTTAGTAATTAAAGAGGTTCTTAATATAATTGAACAACGTATTTGTGCCCAATGGATTAAAATTCAAATGACTGAGGAGGAGCAAAACGCTTCAAAAGTTTAATTTTATTCAAAAAGTGCTTTCCCGAGTAGTTGGTTGCATCGACGGGACTCATGTTCGCATAATTTCACCAAGAAAAGTAGTGAAACATCTTTGTCTTAACAGAAAGGGCTACTACAGTTTAAACGTGATGATTGTATGTATAAAATCTGAGTTATATTAGAAACAAAATGGTACAAAAGGTACACTCAAAGGCCCGGAATATTGTAGAGCGGACAATTGGTGTACTCAAGAGTAGATTTCGATGTGTTTTATCTGTACGGGTTTACATTACACTCCTGAAAAGGCTACGCAAATTGTGAATGCTTGTTGCGCATTGCACAATATTTGCCAACACTTTCAAGTGGAATCTCCGGAAGAAATACCATCTACTTCAAATACTACAATGACCAATGATGTTTGGACAAAGAAAGGAAGAAGAGGATACGGCTCGAATAATTCGCAATAATATTATGACTTCCCTCTAAATAATTAAGATATTAAATTTCATTTATTATTTCTAATGTGCTATTTATTCAGGCATATATTTAAATTTTATTTAAATAAATTCATTAAATAACAATATTACTTCATTTTTTGATGTAAACTTAAACTATGGTACACAAATATAAAATATCACTTCATTCCAGAATAATTAAAAATAAAATTAAAAAATATTACTTTGTGTCTTAAATAACCAAAAAAATTATAATCTTTGCGAAAATTTTAATTTAGCAATTTTGAGCGCTCACACCTCAATTTGAATTTATTGTTTCCAAATTGTGGCTTTCCTCTTCCTACTTCTGGAAACTTCTCCAGTAACTCCACCAATTTTCGAATTGCTTTTTTGTTGCAACTTTATGTTTTTCTAAAAATTTATAAAAAATATCAATTAAAATTAATTTAACATTAATTAAAATAGTTATTTTACCCAGGTCCTCCATTTTCTTTAATATTTTTTTGTATTTCCATGCAGAATGTTGAACTGCTATTAAGCAGTTGGGAGTTTATTATATGTACTAGTCAACCCCCATTTGTACAGAGTTGAAAACCGCAATACCAAAAAAGGTTGAAGTTCGATCATACTTACAACCACGAATTTTTTTTGACGGATTGGTTGAAGTTCGTAATACCAGAATTTTTAAACCGACTGAAATGCAGTTGGGCTGAATACCACAATAGGGGCATTCAGAACATATTTTTCTTCCAGAATTTTTAATAGGCCAGGCAGCCAGACCTTATTTTCGGCACATCAAATTTTTGTGCATTTCACATAGGTAACTACCTCCCCCTTCTAAAAGTTAGCTTCTGTGTTTTAATATAGTTGTAGGATTTCAGGTTGCATCTATTGTGAGAGCTTAGAAATCTTTATTAATTATTAAATTATTTTGTGCAATATTTTTATTTAAATTTTTATCTAAATTATTAATTATGTTTATTTTAAGTTGAAAAGGTGAAAATAGGCCTACCGGGGAACCGAACACCTAAAAAAAGTCTGTAACGCGCTTTATTGCAAACCTCTGGGGTGGTGTGGAAAATGCAAAACTTAAATATTGAAAAATAAATTATCGAAAGTAAATGTATTAAAAATTCAGCTTCAAATGCCTAAATATATTCTTTCTAAATTAAAAAATTATTGGTAATAATATTTCAAAAACTTACGAATACAAACCGTTTTATGTTTTCTGTCTGTCAAATGAAAACAAATACATTCAGAAGAAAACTCACCACCGAGAAATCTAAAAACAGGGCTGCTTTTTATTAATAAGAACTCCCTACATAAAGAATATCTGACTATCAGTAAATGATATTTTTATGGGCGAAACATGACACACTGTGGCGTTTAAATCAAATATTAGTAAATATATGTCATTAATAAATAATTTCCTTTTATATTAAGCAACAATATTTATAGTTTTTGTTATTTAATAGAATAAATTTGCTAAGTATTTACTACCTCAATATATACAGCACTGCCTCGCTACCTCTGAAAATCCAAGATGCCCGCTATTCACCCCTCAGAAAGATACGACGAAAAGGTTATCTACTGTATATACTGTGGTGGGCACTATACTTGATATTATTTTTTACATTAGAGCTGACTTAATTAACTCTACCTGGAAAATTATGAAGTCAATGAGCCTTCAAGAGCGACATAATTATATTTTAAAGAAATTCATTATATCTGATAAATCCTTCGAAGGCAAGAAGAATTCTTATGACATTCATATAATAAAGGAACATCATCGATTTTTATGGGATGACAACGAATTAAGTGATGGTAATAATTCATGGGAAGTTTGTATGGCTAGACGCTACTATAACAAATTATTTAAGGTAATAAAATACATACGAAATAAAACGTTTGGAAAATTATAAGATTTATTAATTTTTGAAGGAATATTGCATAGCAGATTTAACTCTACACAAGGAAAATAAAGTTGCATTGCGTTGGCGTACGAGAGATGAAGTAGTTTTAGGTAAAGGGCAGTTTCAATGTGGAAGTAGGAAATGTGAACAAAGAGAAAATTTGAGCAGTTGGGAAGTAAATTTTGCTTATCACGAGCAAGGAGAGAATAAAAATGCGTTAGTAAAGTTGCGACTATGTGCGAATCATTCGAAGCAGTTAAATTTCACTTCACGAAAACGGGAAGTTAAGCGTTTAAAAAAGTGTTCTGCTACAAAGGGGCATATGCTGCGAAAAAATCAAGGAAATGCTCAAGTAGCAAGTTGTTTTGGAAATATTGTATCTGAAGCAAAAGAAGAAAATGAAACCGGGAACAGGATATGGAACCGCAGAACAAATGTAGAATTAGAGCAACCATCCCGTGAAATTGAATTTGAACGCTATTTAGAAGATCTTCTTTTATAGTTTATGGTAACCCCTGTCTATTGATTAATTTTATAACATAATATTGATTCATGAAATATTTTTACTCCACCATATGAATGTTCATAAAACTGTTATGCCAATTTCTGATAGGAATGGAAGGGCCCATAATGCACACACTTTTAAAATAACTACGAATATGTAGGGATGCAAAGTGCATAAAATTGATAATCCAAATTTGTGTATTTAAACTTTTTATTATATTAACAAAAGCGGTCCAAAATATGTTGGCAATTATAATTCAAATGTATATACAGTATTCTTAAAAACTTGAATCAGTAACAAAAGCTTTCTAATAAAATTATATGGTCTTCAATTCATTTTTTACAACAGGTATTTAAATATGTTTAAAATATTCTTTGTTTTATTAGCCTAGTGCGCAAAGTTATGCAGAAGGGATAAAAACCGTCTTGTGAAAAGAAAAATTATTCTCTGATACATCAATTATAATTGTTCTCAAATTGCGTTATATTTGCATTTTTATTTTTTTGTACCATTGTTTTATATTGGCAATTTTTTTGCAACTATGTTTATAACCCTTACCACACCAAGACCAAAATTTAAAAAAAAAACACTAAATTAAAAACGTTGTTATATTAA
The DNA here is from genome assembly GCF_016617805.1 of Bactrocera tryoni. Classification (NCBI taxonomy): domain Eukaryota; kingdom Metazoa; phylum Arthropoda; class Insecta; order Diptera; family Tephritidae; genus Bactrocera; species Bactrocera tryoni. The sequence continues at coordinate 2,949,524 of NW_024396366.1, forward strand.
TAGTATTTTACTGTTTTTAAATACATATATTAAGTTAATGACGGAAACTGTTTATAATTGTTTTAAGCTTTATAAAGTTGCTTGAAGCTCAATAAATTGTTTAAGTACATATATGTATATTAATAAAACTTCAACTGCATAAACATTTAAACATCACTTTTGCACTTTTCAAGAACTTCGGCAAAGGCTTGTGGTGGTTTAAAGCTTAATACTTCTGTAAATACAAGTTCTTTCCACTTTTCAACTGGCAAATCCATATCTTCGAAGCTTTGATCATACAACGGAGAGGTTTGCTCATCACTAGGGTCATGATATTTTTCCATATATGTGTGAGCTAGGGCTTGTTCTGCTGTAATTCGTTTTTCGGCATCCAACTCTAGCATTTTTTCTAGTAAATCTATTGCAGATGGATTAGCGAAACGGAATACGTCTCGAAAGTTTCGACGAGACATTCTTGGCAATGCTCGTATATAGTTTCGAGCACTTTCTGAGGAAATTTTTTGCATAAAATCCTCTGTGGGAGTACCAAGAACCTCCATAATTAAATTAAGTTGATGTATATGATCAGTGCCGGGAAATAAGGTACGCCCTGTAAGAAGCTCTGCCATAATACAACCAACTGACCAAATGTCTACAGTTTGATTATAATGCATCCAGTTGAGCATTATTTCGGGGGCTCGATACCATCTGGTGGCCACATAACCCGTCATTTCACTTTCTGCAGGCCTTGCTAAGCCAAAATCAAGTATACGCAACTCACAATCTTCATTTACGGCAATATTTGAAGGCTTTAAATCACGATGTATTATACCAGCACTATGAATATATTTTAAACCACGCAAAATTTGATAGACCAAAAATTGGACATGATCATCAGAAAGTTTTTGGGTGCGGATTATATTGTTTAAATCAGCATCCATTAAATGTGTTACTAAATATACTTGCTGAAAATTTTCCAAAGAATTTGGAGGCTGTCCGGGATGAAATACATCCAATAAGCCTATGACATTCTCATGATCCATATGTTTGAGCAGGCGCAATTCGCGATAAGTTCGTTTTGCATGAACAGCCGACTGAAATGGACGTGCTAATTTCTTTATGGCCACCTTCATGCCTGTGTTACGGACAATTGCTTTACATACTTGTCCATATGCGCCAGAACCGACTGCTTGAAGTTGCTGATATATTTGAGGTATTTCCCACTCTGTTCGATTTATATCAAGCTTATAAAATTTAGCCATCTTCAAACGTGATATGTGACAATTCGTTGTTGACACTTTCTACTGCTTTACATCATCTCTACCGTGCTTTACATTAATTCAATCTCACGAATTACCTAATAGACGATGCACACAAAATATGAAATGGAAATGAAACAGACACATGCAGAGGAAACAAAATTACCTCCGAATACATCGTGGTACAATCAGAAAAAAGAGAGTTCTTTACAATTTAAAAGACATTAGGGGTATTCTCTTGCTCTTGCACAACCCTTGCACGGTACAAGAATTGCATATATTTCCTCTTGGTGCACCGGCACAATAACAAACACACTCAGAAAATTATTTGCAATTGCTGTAAAATATGTCGGACCAAAACCCATGTGTATTTGCGTGCAATGTCACGCAAAAATATAATTGCAACCCTGTTTTAGCTGCCATTTTACATAAAGACATATTACGTAGTTAAATTGTTGAGGAAGGTAAGTTTTAAATAAAATTTATAATTTCTATTTAAATTATAAAGATTTGTTACAGTTTTTTTTGTTAAAAATGTATAAAGAAGGTGCGCCAATTCACAATAGCTACGCATAATAGTCATTCACAATAAATTGACCGAATCAGCCGTTCATATATCACTAGATTCAGCAATGGGTGCTCTCGAGCCCTTGTATATTTCGGTATAGTATTTTTGCAATCTGCAATCTTGCATGAGCAAGCGAATACCCCTAATGATTTCAAACTATTTGTGACTATATAACTTATAGAAACAATTCAGTGAAGTGTTGGTGGATACAAAAGTCAACTATATATGTGAAAATTTCAATAGAAATAGAAAAATTGCATTCTTTATATTGAGTAATTTTTGCACTTTAAAAGCGAGTATCTTAAAACTACAGTTATACTTAATTTGGAGAGTCTTCTCTATCCTCTGTAGAGGTTAGTCCTCACAGTAACAGTTTAGAACGTGGTTCCATTGTGATATCTAAAGCTACTATATACAAGTAATAGATCCTAATACCCTTATAAATTGACAAAGCGCTTTGAACTTATCACAAATTTGTTGAGACGGCTAATGTCAGTTTCGACTAAATTTTTTGCTTCGCCGAAGGTGATAGATATTTCAGCCTCAGTTTTGCAAAGGCTGGACAATGGAAGAGAAGGTGTCTGGATGTTTCACCTCCTCCTCCTTCATACCACTTTGACAACTAGCGTTCGACAATATTTTTAGTCTTACCGCATGAATGCCTATTTGGCAATATTCTGCAAGAAGCTTTACGATTGCAGTAAGATGAACTTTGCTAAGAAAAAGTAGTGCAGTAGATCTCATGTGTTCTACTCTAGACCAAAAAGAATCATGCAGTTGCACCTGCTAAACGCAGACCTCGCATGGGCAGACCTCCAATGCTAGAACGGAAGATGTCAATGGAAATCCTTCTCGGCGATTTCGCTATAACGAGGGCAAGTAATGCCGAAGGTCTCTAATATTCTACTCTAGGCCAAAAGGATCTCGAGTTCGTACAAGCGCGAATAGTCGACCAGCGTCGAAGAGCCCCCTATGGCTAGCTTATCGGCTTTGTAGTTGCGAGCGATACCGCTATGACCAGGCACTCTGATAATGAAGTAGGTTGATGTTATTTCCAGCGAGAACAGACACTCCTTGACTAGCTTTGAGCGCACAGTTAGCGATTTTACCGCCAGTATGCGCTGATACCCATTTTAACCCAGAATTTGGTGGATGCTAATCTAAAATTTCTCCCTTATTTTTCGGTTACTCCAGGGAGTGTGAACACTACAAATTATTTGAAATTTACATACATTTATTCTCAATACCTGATTTCAGTGGATTGATGATTTTTATATATAGTATTAATTATTATTATTAGAATTAAAACGAGAATTATTATCAGATACGGAGTAGCAGAAATGTGGGGTGAGTAAAGAAGGTATCTTTGGCACGACGGTCGGTAAATTTAACCTCCATGATGAAAGATCCCCAAATGGGATGAGACTGATCGACTTCGCTGGGGTCCGAAATTTGGTTATTTGTAGTAAATTTCAGCATAGGAAAATTCATAGAGCTACCTGGCTCTCTCCACATCCAAAAGCCACCAACCAGAGCTTTATGTAGTGATAGACTGAAAACACGGCTCCAGTGTTTTAGACGTGCATACCAGAGATAAAGAAATGCTCAACTGTCCTGTCCCTGGAAATATGAGAATCGCTCACCTACCAAACTTTGACAGTTGACTGGATCTGAATCAGATCAGAATGAAATTATGCCAAAAATTGGGACGAAGGCCTAAGCAGCCAGCTCCTTTTTTTTCTAGTATGTTTGTAAATTTATTTACAAGTCACATTAAAATAAATAAATAAATATACCAAAAATATATGTGAATGGAGGGACTTGTTGCCGTCGTTCAAGATCGCTAATAAAAAATGTAAAACAATGAAAATCAAAGAAAAATCGAAATTTAAATATATTTCATGAAACGTTTTGCAATGTGATGCATAGTAGAATTCATTTTCAATTAGCAATGATTTAAAACATTTATTAATTGAGAACTAACAGTTTTAATTCACATTATTAAGTATTGAAAGATCAAAAGTCAGTTGTTTTAATGTACTTAAAATCATAAAAAACGATTTAAGTAGTTTCGCCATATATTAAAAGTCTAACATTTAATACTTTGCAATCGGATTAAATGTTGGGTGTTTTAATTTAAATGCCCAAAAATCATTATTTTGTCCGATCTGGCTACAATGGAAAATTATGTAAAAAAAAAAAAAAAGTTGGGCATCCCTGGTCCCTGTATCCCTGGTACGCTCGGAGGTCCTTGTTGCAGCCAAGATATGCACTCGCCACCCGCACGTTAACAAGCTGAAATCACAACAGACAGCCGAACGATTTTCTATCGACTCGGTATGTGGGACGACATTTCACTCTCTTTACGGACAGCTGAAAACGTAACTATTGGTTTTCGGAAAAGGCAAAAGGACAGCTGATATGATGAGGAGTGTCGTATTGCAGCGGAGAGAAAACATATTGCCTACCTGGCAACGTTATAATCGACCACAACACGTGAAGGATGGGATAGATACCGAAAGTTTAAGAGGGAAAGGAGACGCATTTGCAGACAAAGAAAGAGAGAGGCCGAAATGCGTGAGTGGGAAGAGCTTGACAAGATGACGGAATAGTCGAAGATTCTAGGAAGAGATGCTAACAGAAGGTTTCAAGACCGGAGTATACTTTTGTAGAACTCTCAGACGTGACCTAGCGACTGATGCCCAGAGCATACTAAAATTATGGAGGGAACACTTCTCCAGCCTGCTGAATGGCAGTGAAAGCATAACACCAAGAGATGGTTAACTCGATTCTTCAGTCGATGACGATGGAGCGGACGTTCCATTATCATACCATAAAGAGGTCCGAACAGCAATTATCCGTCTAAAACAACAAGAAGATCTGTAGAATATGGTGTGACGAAAGCATGCCCGACGATTGGAATTTATGGGTGCCCTGCCCAATTCACAAAAAGGGAGATCTCACAATATACGCTAAATACCGTGAGATAAGCCTCCTCAACATCGCAAAAAAAAAACTACAGAGCGTATTAGGTAAAAGATTAAAGCTCACCGTCAAAAAACTGAGTGGACCTTATCAGTGTGGCTTTAGGCGTGGAAAATCAACAACTGACCAGACATTCATCATGCGCCAAATCCTGGAAAAGACCCGTGAAAAGAGAATCGACACACACGACCTCTTCGTCAATTTCAAAGCAACTTTTGACCGAAAGCTCCGTCAGGTTCGGGAATGACCTCTCCGAGCAGTTCGATACCAAACGAGGTTTCAGACAAGGCGACTCCCTATCGGGCGACTTTTTCAATCTGCTGTTGGAGAAAATAATTCGAGCTGCAGAATAATCTTCTAATAGAGTGAACAACTGCTGGCGTACGCCGATGATATTGATATTATTGGCCTCAACAACTGCGCCGTTAGTTCTGCTTTTTCCAGAAAAAGGAAGCGAAGCAAATGGGTCTGGTGGGGAGCGAGGGCAACACGAAATACCTCCTGCAGTCATATCTTTGAAATGGTACATAATTTTGTCTATCTTGGAACCAGCATCAACACCAACAATAATATCAAAATCCAACGCAGAATAACTCTTGCCAATAGGTGCTACTTCGAACAGAGTGGGTAATTGCAATACGTCGTGCAACCGAAATGTAATTGTTGCGCGCATGTCTTGAAGGATAATTCCTTAGCGAAAGTCTTGGTAAGTGTGTCGGAGCAGTTACCAATTGACAAGAACTTATCACCACCATCTGCGACGTTAATAACTTGAATCTTTGCGAGTGTAATTGGTACCATGCCAATAATATTTCATATTGTTTATATTTTTCATTTCATTCGATAGTATTTTTGGTTTCAGGTTAATTTGTTAATTCATTTCTATACAGGGGTATTTATTATTGCTTGTTTACTATTTTTAAATCGGTCCGCAAAATATTAATACTCCTTGCTTTTCTATGGTGAATGTCCACTGTTTCTAATAGTGTTTTTATGTGACCTATATCAGATTCTAAAATTGTTTCGATTTACGACTGGGGGAAGTAGTTAATATGTAATCTTGTTTCACCAGCCAGTTCTGAATATGCGATTAAATTGAATGAGTGTGGGATAATCAAAGTTTTTCCAGGTAACTGCATTTCCATGTTGTTATGGTAAAATATTGTTAAGGATAGGAATTGAAATAAAATCTTATATTGTGCTATAGACCTATCATCCTTTTTTTAAAACTGCTGTTCCCAAGCCTCATATTTGATTTAATTTAGACTAATCAGGTTTGTTTTGGTAAGGCGCCAGGAACAACATTTTTTGGCAATTTCTATGTTTTCGACCTCCGTAAAATTAACGTCAGTACATTTTAAAAAATTATTTTTTATGAACTGAGTTCATTTTATTTCATATTATTTACAATATGTCGTGTGAAAATAAGCCAATGTTATTATACTCGTAACTGAAGATTCTCATTGATGCTAAAATTGCAATTTGTCCATTAAACACATAAGGACATTTTAAGTATAAGATTTGATTTAAATTAGTGTTATACTATATATATATAATATATATATACTTAATTATTTCAGTTAAACTTAAGATCTAAATGGTAAGTCTAAGGGATGTAGCCTTTGCGGTCCGCGAGTATCTCCACTCTTGTTCAGCAGGTTAATGGCGTGTCACTATATTTATTTCAAGTCCTTTGAGTAAGTTAATATTTTTAATGTATCATGGAGTGTTTGCAGTCATCCTGAGTGATTTCGACTGATATCTTTGAATTAGTTCTACGTTCGTTTTACTTGCAGTTCCCCAGATTTGCATTCCATATGCCCAAATCGGTTTTAAAATGCGTTTATATTGAATCGCCTTATTTTTGAGACTAAGTTTCGATTTGGGACCCAGTAACCAGTACATTTTTCTCGTCTTGATTATACGCATGTCGGCAGCGAAAATCGTGTACCATGTTGGGCCAAGCACGCTGCCTTGCGGAACACCTGCTTTGACTTCGTATATGTTCTAAGTATCATCATTAATTCTAACGTAAAAATGTCTGCAATCCCGGTATGACCTAAGAAATAGGTAGAGTGGTAGTTTCATTTTTATTTTAAATAACAACCCCTCTTACCAGACTCTATGGAAAGCTTATTGAATATCTTAGAAAACTGCCGAACAGTACTGTTTCTCTTCGAGATATTTTAGTATTTTTTGGCGATTCCGTGGCACTGTTCAGGAGTTCTATGTAGTTGCCTGAATTCAAATTGATGGTCTGGGATAATGAGAAATATTCCAAAACTGGCAATAATCGACGAAGAATATTCTTTCGAATATTTTGGAAAATATTGTCAGCAAACTTATTCCTCTGTAAGAGGTTATTTCGTTCTCGGGATTGGTTGGCTTCGGAATCATTATAATTTCGGCACATTTTCATTGCGTAGGAGAATGAATTAGCCTAAAACTACAATTAAAGATTAAAACTAAGAATAGTAGACATTTCCTTGGTAATTGTTTGATTGTCAAGGCATCAATATTATCTGGATCAGGGGATTTAGAATTTTTCAACTGCGACACATCTAATTGTACTTCAATCAGTTTTATGTAAGGTATTTATTTATCCCTTAGACATGGACTCTCAAACAAAGCCTGAACATTTTGGCGCTGATAGTCACTATTGAGAGAAAAAGGCTTGAAGTATTCGCAAGGTAGTTGCCAAAAGCGTCGGCTTTTTTTTTGTCGGATCTACACCAAGAGATGTTTTCATCTTATATCGGCGCTTGTCGCTTCGGAGGACGTTTCAGATATTTGGTAGGTTTCCACAGATTATATTCATCGGATTTATTTGGTTCGGCATTCTTAAGAAATTCTGCAGTAGATTCTTCTTTCAGCTCTGCCAACTTGGATTTTAAACCTTTAATTGCTTTGTTTAGCCTGGTTTTGTCAAGCGGATTTCTGCTATTCTGCCAGATCCTTCGAAGTAGTCTTTTATTTTGTACCATCTTCATCTGAATATGGCACATTGTTCATACAGTATGGTTTAGTTGAACTAAGAGGATAAGCTAACTAAGCGGCTTGATGTATTTTTTGGGTGAAGTTTTCCACCGCGTCATCTAAGTCTCGTTTTGTTGTTACTTCCATATTTAGGTTTACGTGAGACTCCAGCCAAGTTTGGAAAATCGTATGTTCGACCTTCTATTTTAAATACACTTTCGAGATGTGACAACAACAGTCATATTCATATTGATAATGAGAGCGGAATGATGTGGGCTTATGCTGGCATAAATTGCGAAGTCAATTAGATCCGGAATTTTGTAGGGATCGGCCGGCCAGTATGTCGGTCTGCCAGCAGATAATACATTTTAGTTATTTTGAGAATCGCACTTTTACAGTTCGCGGCCTTTGGTATTCGTAAGGCGTGTACCCCACCGACGTTTGGCATTGAAATCACTTCCGGCTTAAAATCTGGGACCTAATTAAAAGTTTCTTTGCTTATATTGAATCGAGGTGTGAGATACAAAGAAGGGGTCGGCTTTAATATACCATCCCACGATTTCAGGGTTAAAAGTGGTAGTGCTGATGCTCCAGATTAAGAATATATATAATTATTGCCGCCGCAAACTTATAGTTTTCGATATATTTGCATTTAAAGTTGAAAATTTTGCAATTTCTCGACTTATGGTTAGTTTTTCTTCCGTATTATGCACTTTTTATACACTTACAATTCACTACAATATATCTACATATTTATTTTTTATTAATATTTTAGATGTTTGCTTAAAATAAGCATTTTATATTTTACATAAATATTATTACACGCACAATAACAATAAGTGTTCCGTGTTGTCAATAATAAGTATTGCCATATCTACACATTTATCAAACGAATAAAAAATAGGTTTATACGCCAAATACATAAATCATTATCCTTTTTCTTGCTATATCATGAGTAATAATCAAAAAAGGAGTTTTACTTGAAAAAAAACCCCTGACACACCCTGGTGTTGACACACCCCGGTGTTGGATCGGCCAGGGATATTTTTTTGAAGCGCGGCCGAAGGCCGCCAACGCAAAAGGAAGTTTTACTCGAAAAAAAACCCTGACACACCCTGGTGTTGGCACACCCCGGTGTTGGATCGGCCAGGGTTATTTTTTTGAAGCGCGGCCAAAGGCCGCCAACGCTAAAAGGAGTTTTACTCGAAAAAAAAACCTGACACACCCTGGTGTTGGCACACCCCGGTGTTGGATCGGCCAGGGTTATTTTTTTGAAGCGCGGCCGAAGGCCGCCAATGCAAAAAGGAGTTTCAATCGTAAAAACCTGACACACCCAGGTGTTGGCACACCCCGGTGTTGGATCGGCCAGGGTTATTTTTTTGAAGCGCGGCCAAAGGCCGCCAACGCTAAAAGGAGTTTTACTCGAAAAAAAAAACCTGACACACCCTGGTGTTGGCACACCCCGGTGTTGGATCGGCCAGGGTTATTTTTTTGAAGCGCGGCCGAAGGCCGCCAATGCAAAAAGGAGTTTCAATCGTAAAAACCTGACACACCCAGGTGTTGGTCGCCCAGGATAATTTTTTTCATGCATTTGAGTTTTTTATTTATTTTTATTATTTTCAATCATTTGTGATATGGTAACACTTATTATTTGACAACACGGAACACTTATTGTTATTGTGCGTGTAGTAATATTTATGTAAAATATAAAATGCTTATTTTAAGCAAATATCTAAAATATTAATAAAAAATAAATATGTAGAAATATTGTAGTGAATTGTAAGTGTATAAAAAGTGCATAATACGGAAAAAAACTAACCATAAGTCGAGAAATTGCAAAATTAAATTTGCAAAATTTTCAACTTTAAATGCAAATATCTCGAAAACTATAAGTTTGCGGCGGCAATAATTATATATATTCTTAATCTGGAGCATCAGCACTATCCAACCATACCACTTTTAACCCTGAAATCGTGGGATGGTATACGAAAGTTTCCCCCAAAGAAGTTATATCAATTGCTCCACTGACGGTCTGGATTTTCAAAGAAGCTCTTGCTCTTGCAAAACCCTTGCACGGTGCACGAATTGTAAAATTTTCCACTTGATGCAACGGCACAACAACAAACACACGCAGAAAATTATTTGCAATGGCTGTAAAATATGTCAGACGAAAACCCGTATTTAGTTTCGTGCAATGACACGTAAAAATATAATTGCAACCCTGTTTTAGCTGTCATTTGGCATAAGGACATATTATGCCGTTAAATTGTTGAGGAAAGTAAGTTTTAAATAAATTTTATAAATTCTACTATTTAGGTTCTAAAGAATTTTTACTGAAGTTGCGCCCCCGGCCTCCAAACAAGAAGTGGAAGGAGAGTGACGTGCACTCCATCGTACAGTTTGTAATGGAAAAGGCGGAATTTGAGGTAAGTTTATACGTTTCTTGTTTTTAATTTTAGATCTAATTCGGTTTGATATCTTTTCAGGCTACAACTGCGCAATTGTTTTATAAACGATTTTTACAAAAATTGCTGTGTAATAAATCAAAATTAAGTGCATAGAAAATGCGCAAATAGATAGTGAAGGGAAATGGAACAGTAATAAAAGTGCAACAGGAGTATGAGTTTGTATATTAGCTTGATTTCGTACGAGTAAATTGTTTTATAAACGATTTTTACAAAAATTGCTGTTGGATGTCTCATGAGATCTGGTGCGGTGAAAGGTCCGGCATTTGAAGGCATAGCACCGTAAAGTCAATGACTGGCTCGTGGTAACGCGATAAATCATTTTTAATAATATAAGCAAAAATTGCTCAAATGTGTCCCTATTACGACCAGCTGAGGAAAATATTTTCCTCCCCTACTTCCCCCGGCGGGTAATGCGTCGAATACTTTCAGATCTGGAGTGTTTGTGTCTATTCGGACAACGTGACCTAGTCAGCGTAGCCGCTGTCTTTTAATTCTGCGCACTATGTCAATGTCGTCGTATATTTCAAACAGCTCATCGTTCCATCGAATACGATATTCGCTGTGGCCAACGCGCAAGGGACCATAAATCCTTCGCAGAACTTTTCTCTCGAAAACACTCAACGTCGACTCATCAGTTGTTGTCATCGTTCAAGCCTCTGCACCATATAGCAGCGTTGCGAGGTAGGCAGTCTGTTTTCTCTCCCCGATCTCTCTTCCACCAAGATTCCCACACCAAACTTGCGCTCCTTTATATGGCCACTATAGTAAATGCCACAAAGACCTGCTCGCCTCAGTCCTTGTCCTATTCATCGCATTTCCTGGACGGCGATATGTCACCATTTATTTTCACGAGGATATCAACCAGCTGGGCAGCGGCACCTTCCCAATTAAGGTTGGACGTTCAAAGTGCATGCCCTCAAATCGTAGTCGTTATTTAGTTTTCCATGGTCGTCATCAAAAGGGGGGCATCCGAGGCTGGTTGTTATTTTTCATTGGGGGTGTTTTTTACGTGGCGGGTTCCAAACCCTGCGCCCCTAGGTAGGGGATGTTTCGCCTTCTCACTTTAGCTCGGCTTTAAAACGGATGTTCTTAGGCTACCCAGAGGATACTTGGTCAAAGAACGGAAGTCGTCAGAGAACTTTCCTCACTTGCTTAAACTTCCACACATGACTCCATCCTCCTTATAAATAAATTGTTATATCAAAAATAGAGTTGGTATACCTAATACCAATAAAGTTATAGTCGATAAAAAAAGTTAACATACTACATATAAATGTCGAAGCGGTAGTACTTGTATTTTGTATGGCAGTGTACATGCGTATGTCGGAATGCTAATATTTTGTAGGCAACTGTATGTGCCACAGCGTCGTTTGAAGTACTGACTTTTGTCCTTTCAATGCCCAATAATTGGATTTAAGCTTGTTAGCTCTCAATCATTAAACGTTTTTAATAATTTTCCATTGAAAATAAAACTATGATGCTTCAAATTACAAAACGTTTCATCAAATATCTTTAAATTTTACAAATTTATTTAATTTTCATTTTTAAAGTGGTCTTGAACGATGCAACTAATCCCTACATATTTTTTTTTGATAAAATTTCAATCTGGCCATCGCTCGTTTCCAATTGCTAAACGTCAAAACCTCCTGAACTCGATCAACTGTCAAAGTTTAGGTGGTTTTGACGTTTAGCAATTGCTCTCTCACTTCCAGTGAGAGTGGAGTTAAACATCTCTTTATCTCTGGCGTTAGCTTTCACTCTATCTGCTCATAGTACTGAATTATTGTCAAGTTTCTTCGACTAAGAGCCAACAACTCTTGCTCAATAATGTGGATATGTAGGTCGCTTGTCAGATTAGGTAAAATTTAGCCTATTAATAATTCTCTTGACATTCAGTTGTGTGACGTATGACCAGAGATAAAGAGATGTCCAACTCCTCTCTCACTGGAAGTGAGAGAACAATTGCTAAACGTCAAAACCACCTAAACTTTGACAGTTGACTGGATTGGGGAGGTTTTGACGTTTAGCAATTGGAAACGAGCGACGGCCAGATTGAAATCTTACCAAAAAAATATGTAAACGGAGGAATTTGTTGCCGCTGTTTAAGATCGCTAATAAAAATTTAAAACAATGAAAAATCAAAGAAAATGCGAAATTTAAATATATTTCCTGAAACGTTTTGTAATTTGGTGCATAATAGAATTAATTTTCAATTACAAATGATTGAAAACGTCATAGGCGTTGAAAACAGAAGCAAATAAATTTTCAAGCTCATCAAAAATTTCAATAATTTCTTAAAATATATTATTTCAAAGAAATATAAATTTAATTTAATTCGAGTGCAGTATTGTCAGCGAGCCGAATAACAAGTGCGCGCATAGTGAATTTTTCTTACTGTCTTTGACTGCGGTTTGAGTGCATAAGCAGTGCAATTAGCTTAACCATGTCGACAATTGACATTGGATGGCAGACAGTGAACAGTAAACGAAGAGCAACCCCTAACTACCTTCTTTCATCTTCTCGAAAACTAGCCAGAGTGGATATCGATACTGACAACAACAACGAAAATCGGTTTGAGATACTTAGTAATAAGGAAAGCGACAACAACAATGACAACAATGTAACCATTAGTAACGAAGAAGTGAGCGTTGAATCCGACCGCCGACCACCGCCAATCATAGTACCAAATGTGTCAAATATTAGTGGAATGGTTCTTGCTTTCTCCAAAGTCATAAACAAAGCTAAAACACAACCAGATGGACAAACAAGAATAACTACAAAAACGATTGAAGCTTACCGCTCTCTTGTTAAATATTTGAATGAAAAGAATATGGAATTTCACACATACCAGATCAAGCAAGAGCGATCTTTTCGGGTGGTGATTAAAAATCTTCATCCTACATCTGAAATTGAAGACATTAAGAAAGAAATTGAAAATTTTGGTCATCGTGTAAGAAGAGTCAGCAACATTACAAGCCGTGCAGACAAACGCCCACTCCCCTTATTTTTCGTCGATATTGAACCAGCTAAGAACAACAAAAACATTTATGACATCAGATACTTAGTTAATGCAGTCGTTCAGGTGGTACCACCAAAGCAAACTAATTCCATTGTCCAATGTCACAGATGTCAAGAGTTTGGACACACGAAAAGTTATTGTAACAAATCTTATGCTTGTGTTAAATGCGGCTCTAATCACAACACTACCGAATGTACCAAAGACAGAAATGCTCCTGCCAAATGTGCAAACTGCCAGCATGAACATCCAGCTAACTATCGCGGGTGTCAAGTACATCAGTCACTGAAAACCAAATATAATGCTAGCAAAGCACGCACGATGGAGAGTCCGTTTGTTTATAATGCCACAGAATCCACAAATTTGCAAAAACAAAATTCATTTTTCAACAGCAAAAAAAGCAACATGGCCTCGTATGCTGATGCTGTAAAAACAACTAACCTTGATCAATTTTTAGAAAAAAATGAGAAAATGATTAACGCACAGACTGCTCAGATAAGTAATTTATTAGCAGTAGTCAATAGTTTAATTTATGCTTCTAAACTTAAGAATAGCAATTTGGAATGCCAACGGTATTGTCAACCATATTAACGAAATCGAAACATTTCTTAACAAAAATTGTATAGATGTATTTTTAGTTTCCGAAACTCATTTTTCACAAAGATCATTTTTTAAAATTAGAGGATACGACATAGTTTATTGTAACCACCCTGGGGGTAGAGCCCGAGGTGGGTCGGCGGTGATTATTAACTCAAAAATTAAATATGAACCATTGAAAGAAATTTGTTCACCTTCGATGCAAATTTCACGCATAAAAATCATAACAAACACACGATCAATAGCTATTGGCGCTGGATACTTTCCACTCAGACACACAATCAGTTGCATAGAATATGAAAATATGTTTAGCGAATTCGGCTCGACATTCTTACTCGGAGGAGACTTTAACGCCAAGCACCCTTGGTGGGGCTCTCGCTTAAATAATCCGAAAGGTAACGAACTATTTAAATGCATTATGAATAAGAATTTATCAGTTCTCTCGACCGGTATGCCTACCTACTGGTCATTGGATCCCACTAAAGTTCCGGATCTGTTAGATTTTGTTGTGTACTCAGGCCTCTCTAGTAATTTGCTAAAAATTGAAGAAAACTTTGAACTAAGCTCTGATCACTCACCCTTAATTGCGGTACTCCAATCATCACCTATAATTCTTCAAAGTAAACCAAAAATTGTGTCTCCACGTACTAATATTCCATCATTTTCTTACTGGTTAGACAATAATATTGATCTTAGTGTTAACTTAAGAAACACTGACCAATTAGACGGCTTTGTTGAAAAATTTAACAACGTCATTGTAGAAGCAGGTTTTATCTCAACTCCACAAGATACTTTTGTAGTAAACAGTACCTTTATCCCTGCGGAAATCAAAACCCTAATTAAGGAAAAACGATCGTTGAGGAAAATATGGCAAAGGACCCGGAATCCAAGTGACAAATTAATTTTAAACAGAGCTACTAAATATTTAAAAACAAGGCTTAAACAATTAAAAAACAACTCCCTTGAAACCTTTTTAACCAACCTTAGCCCTAACGCAACTCGCTCTGAATGTCTGTGGAATGCCACAAAATTTCTCAAACGCCCAAAAGCCAGAAAGGTTCCAATAAAAGACTCCAGCAATTGATGGTATCGGTCAGATGAGGATAAAGCAGAGGCGTTTGCTAAGAACTTAAATGAAGTATTCACACCAATTAATTTTATTAATGCATCTGATGAAAGGGAAGTGATGCACTTTTTGGATACTCCATGCCAAATGGATTTTCCAATTAGGCGTATTATTTCATCAGAAGTGAAAGAGGAACTGGCAAAATGTAGCAACAAAAAAAGCTCAGGCTACAATCAGATAGACCACGCAGTACTAAAGCACCTAACGGAGAAGTCCATGCGAGCTCTTACAATTATATTCAATGCCATACTAAGGCTTCAGCACTTTCCTACAGCCTGGAAATGTGCAGAAATAATTATGATTGCTAAACCAAAAAAACCCGAAAACTTAGTTAGTTCGTATCGCCCCATAAGTCTACTGGTCGCTTTCTCAAAGGTATTCGAAAGAATTCTCTTACGAAGACTGATACCGGTATTGGAAAATTTAAATATAATTCCGGACCAACAGTACGGGTTTCGCAGACACCACGGAACTCCTGAACAATGCCATAGAGTGTTTAATAAAATAAGGTCAGCTTTAGAGCAAAAAGAATATTGTTCAGGTGTATTCCTTGATGTGCAACAAGCATTCGATAAAGTCTGGCACCCCGGACTGCTTTACAAATTAAAGAAAAATTTACCTGCTCCCTTTTTCTTTCTTATTAAATCTTATTTAAAAGATAGACAATTTTATGTCAGGGTTGGAAATGAATACTCAAGTATGTATAAAATAAAATCAGGCGTACCACAGGGAAGTGTTTTAGGGCCATATCTTTATTCGATATTCACAGCGGATATACCAAAAAACAACGATGTTACGATAGCAATATTCGCTGACGACACTGCAGTCCTAACTTCAAATAAAGTACCTTCAGAATCTTCTGACATACTACAAAATTACTTATTCCAACTAGAAGACTGGCTCAAGAGGTGGAATATTAAAGTCAATTCAGATAAATCTGTCCATGTTACTTTTACCCTAAGAAAAGGTGATTGCCCTTCAATCAAAATTTTTAATACAGCCATACCTGTTAGTGATCATGTGAAATACCTTGGGTTACACATAGATAGAAGGCTTACCTGGAAATATCATGTAAAAGCGAAAAAAGAACAAATTAATATTAAATTGAGAAGTCTTTATTGGCTTCTGGGTAAAAAATCTGTTCTTTCTCTTGAAAATAAACTGCTAATTTATAAAACCATCATCAAACCTATTTGGACTTATGCGATACAAATATGGGGCACGGCAAGCAATTCAAATATTGAAATAATACAGCGCGTTCAATCAAAAACTCTCAGGTCAATTACAAAAGCTCCATGGTATGTTTCAAACAGTGTTTAAAAAACTGCAGTCGAATTAGCAGAAGTCGCAATATTGTTGCTATTCGCTACTTCAACTGCGAGCGATATCAGAAAGTATACAAGTGCTTTTGCTTCTGCTTCTGAAAAAATCAGAAGTCGCATGCTTTGACTGTCGCAAAAATCAAATAGCTACGAAAATCAGAAACAGCTACGAAAAGTAATGCATTCGACTTTTTGCTACTTTTGATTTTTGTCGATGTTGCTTTCGATCAGCAGCGTAAGTCGAAAAAAGCAAGAAGCGTCAGATTCGTGGAAGTCGGCCGTTGCGACCGTTTTTGATTAGCTGCGACTTTAAAGAAATGTTTGGCAATGTACTTGATATAGTGTACTTGATTTTTTTTATTATGTTGTTCATTTTCAACTTTTTTTTTTTTTATTAAGTTTACAAAAATAAAAAAAATAATATAAAATTCGTTGGAATAAATAATATAAAAACATAACAGTAAATTAATTTTCCATTGCTTTCATTACATACATTACTCATTTTTTTGATTATTCATTACAAAGTTCCTCCTGTTCAAAAAGTGGCAACGTATCAATGGCCATGTCCAGAAAGCTAGCTTACATATATTGCATATTGCTAAACCCTCGGCTGCTTTATTTTCAAAATATTTCCACGCTGCACTTGGCGCCATAGCTGAACACGTGTGAGTCTAGCAGCGTTCTAATTGGAAGTAAAAGCAAAAGAGCAAAAAGAACAAGACGGCGACTGCTGGTGACTTCCACGAATCGGACGCTTCTTACTTTTTTCGACTTACGCTGCTGATCGAAAGCAACAGCGACAAAAATCATAAGTAGCAAAAAGTCGAATGCATTACTTTTCGCGACTGTGACTGCCGACGACTGTCGAAAATTGTCGATAGCTGCTGCGGCAACTTATGGATACGATCGAAAGCTACAGCAAAGCAGAAAGCAGAAAAACGAAGAACAGCGACTTATGCTGATTTCTGATTTTCGTAGCTGTTTGATTTTTGTCTATGCTTCGACTGCGACTTCTTATTTTTTTAGAAGCAGTAGCAGAAGCAAAATCATATGAACTGAAACTTGCCGCAGTTTTTTAAACGCTGGTTTCAAATCATACTATTCACAGAGATTTAAAAATATGCAAATTGAAAGATGAAATAAAAAAGTTTAGTGAAAGATACAAAATCAGGTTAGAGATCCATCCCAATCCTTTAGCAGTGGCATTACTACAGGTACCCACTACAACAAGGTTAAAAAAGAAAAGACATATTGAACTTGTAAACCAGCACGCATGCACGTAATGTAAATACATAACTTTAGCACAAACTAGTGATGATTATGTTATTTTAACATAAAGAAAATAGCAAATAATTATGTAAATTAGTATGTATGTAGTTTGGATTTTTATTTTTATTTTTATTATACTGTCACTAAACAGAGGGTCACTTAATGAAGTAACACTCACAATTTGTTTGTACCTTAACAGCACATTTACTTATTGTCTATTAACATTAAGACAGATTGTGAATTTAACTTGAATAAAAAAAAAAAAATTACAAATGATTAACAACATTTGATAATTGAGAACTAACAGGCTTAATTCACCTTATTAAGTATTGAAAGGTCAAAAGTCAGTTGTTTTAATATACCATAAAATCATAAAAAAGGATTTAAGTAGTTTCGTCATATATTAAAAGTCCAATATATAATAATTTACATTCGTAATAAATGTGGGGTGTTTTAATTTAAAAGGCCCAAAATTTTTATTTTGTTCGATCTGGTCATAATGGAAAATATTTTAAAAAACGCTTATTTTGAGGCGCTCTCACACTGGAATAAGTTGGGCATCCCATTATCCATGGTATGACTACAACACCATGTCAGCGCATCCCTTTATTTTATTTCTAAGGATGCCTAAAGCCTGGTAGTGTTTAGTAATATTTATTTATTTCACAACAATAAATAATAATAATAATACAATATTATATTTAGATGTACTTACATTCGCCATTTCATAGCGAAGAGACCAAAACGCGAGAGAAAAGTAAACAGCTGATTGTGGTTTGCGGGAAATTGCAATGGATGCCTTTGAAAATGGTCTCGAATAACTGCAATTTTTTTGCAAACTAAATTGCATGCAAATTCAACAGTTGTTTTGGGACATTTTATTCGCTCTTTGTGCCATCGTTATGTATGGAACGCATGGACAGCTGTAGTGTTGCCACTTATATGTGAAATGTAAAATTATTTAAAATTTTAACAAAATATTCAAAATGTTCAAGATGTTAGCTTCAGTGCTAGTTTTAGTGAACTGTAACTGCTTATGCAGCTTTGGCTATGTATAAAAATCTTCGCTTCACCTGTAACGTGGCTTTTACCACCTTACAATAATTTACGTCAACTTCGCTCCACAGTACATCATGTACCTTCACCATACCACCATACGTACTAAACTTCACCGCATTGACTACGCACCCAACTCACCTCACTACGATGATGAAAGCTGCTAGAGCTTTCCACCATACGTACTAACGCACCATACGCATACAACTTACCTCGCTACGGTGACGAAAGCTGCGCTATGCTGCTATATAAGCAAGCACTTCACACCGAACGGGCCCTTTTTCTCCAGCTCGCCAGCGAGGACGGTCGCCCAGCAATCGGCAGCAATAGGCAGCGCGAAGCCGAAGGACCATCATCACCGCCGGATACATCACCGTGCCAGCTTTAGCAAGCGTCAACGCCGGGCACGTTAGTTTCACCCGTTTTCATCACCGCCGTGCCGACTTCATCAAGCGTCAACGCCGGGCACGCTAATTTCACCCGTTTTCATCAACGCCGTCTACTTCGCCGTACCAGCTTTAACAAGCGTCAACGCCGGGTACGTTAGTTTCACCCGTTTTCATCACCGCCGTGCCGACTTCATCAAGCGTCAACGCCTGACTCATCAATCCCGTTTATTTCCATCGCCGTGCCAGTTTCAACAAGCGTCAACACCTGGCTCATAAATTCCGTTTATTTCCGTCATCGTGCGAGGTTCAACAAGCGTCACCGCCTGACTCATCAATCCCGTTTATTTCCATCGCGCTGGTCTGGCTGTCCGCATAAGGAGTGGGGGTGTGGATATAACTTTACGAGGATAAAACTCGTCTCTCTTTTGCTAAGGGTTCGTGGGTCCCAAGGCTGACCCTGGAGCGGCTGAGCATACCTCAGCTATGGACGAAACCCCATTTGCAAATGGCGCCCGAGCAGGGACCTGACTTTGTGAGTGATAGTGAAAAACATGAAACAGTCACCAACGCTCATGAATCAGGTTCGCCGCGCCCCCCACACAATCATAAGCATCGCAGTACTCCAGCGACGAAGGCTCTAACGCTTGAGACGGACACGACCAGTTGGATTTACTGGCTGAAGAAGAACCGATTAGTCACCGAGTGCAGACGACACCACATCGCTGTCGAAGGACGCACCGTAGCAGACCTCCGTAGCGAGCTGAGCGCCTGCATTCGTGCAAAGCGCCACCATAAATCCACGGAGGACCTAGTGCAAGCTTTGGAAAGGGAAATGAAGGAGGAAGGTAACGCCACCATACTCGTTCCAACCACCACGGTAAGAATTCCAAAGAAAGCGGTAGCAACACGTGGCGACATAACCTCAGCTGCAAGAGTGCCGGATTTGGAGGTTATAAACTCCGTGCGGCGATGGAACATACGCTACAGCGGTCGCGAAAATTTACACGACTTTCTAGAGCGATGCGAAGAACTAGCGGAATGCTACTCTATAGCAAACAACCAGCTTCTTGCCACGATGCCGGAAATTCTGCAGGACAAAGCGCTGCAATGGTTTCGTGTAAAACGCAACACCATCAACACGTGGGACGACTTTCGTTACGAGGCTGAGCGGTTCTTTTTACCGAAGCGTCACCTCGCACATCTGGAGGAAAACATCCACCAGCGCAAGCAATTTCCCAGAGAGAAGGCAAAGGATTATGTGCTGGCTATCCAAACGCTTATCCGACTCGAATTAACGGAAGAATTCGAGTTGCTGAAAGGCGAGGAGACCAGGCAAGCGAGAAACACCAATCACTGTTTGACGGCGATAAGTAATAAGTATTGCCGCGAGAAAGTTTGTTGGCGATGCAAGCAGCCGGGACACCGAAGACACCAATGTCGCAACCAGCAGCGAATATTTTGCTCTCGCTGCGGACTCGACGGAACCATGTCGCGGGACTGCAATTGTCCTACACATGTGGCAGTGTGCGCCACTCCGCCCGAACCCCGCACAGCGGCACGCAAAGCAACGATTCCGTACCCAGAAGGGAAACAAGATGGCCGTTATTATCTGCCCATTACTGTCGCAGGCATGCAGATAGAAGCTCTGGTGGACACCGGAGCCACGCTCACATACATCGGTAAGGAACTCCAGCGTCATCTAGACAACCACAGGATTAAAGCCAAACGCCAGACCCGTCGCATTCAGCTAGCTAACCGGACGTATATACCTAGCACGAAAATGTATCCCGTTACCATCGAGCTGGGCAAGAAGACGACGCATCTACTCGTATCCGCTTTACCGACGCTGTCGGAACATGTCATCCTGGGCATGGATTTCCTGAGGAAGAGGGACCTGACTATCACCATCGATGGTCAACCCCTAGCCGCTACACGCCTGAGCACGCAGGCACCTGCCGACCACCTCGCGATGCTAACCGAGAGGCAACATCTTACAGAAAGGGAGAATCACCAATTGAATGCGCTCCTCACTGAAAACGCAGCAGTGTTCTCGACGATCACCGGCCCCAGCACAGCCGCCGAGCATGTGATTCGGCTTAAACACGATCGCCCACTGAAGCAGAGATATTATCCGCGCAACCCAGCGATGCAAGGAGTAATCAATCAGGAGGTGAACGAACTGATTGCAACCGGCCGCATCGAAGTCTCTAACAGCGCTTACAGCTCGCCCATTGTCTTAGTGCGAAAGAAACAAGGAAGTTGGCGAATGTGTATCGACTACCGGCAATTTAACGCAGCAAGTATACCAGACGCATACCCACTTCCCCAAATAAACGCAATCCTAGACCAGTTGAAGGAAGCTCGGTTTATCTCGACCATCGACCTGAAGAACGGCTACTGGCAGATTCCGCTACACCCCCGCTCACGCCCGTACACCGCGTTTACCGTACCGGGAGAGGTTTATTCCAGTGGCGAGTGATGCCTTTTTGGCTGCATTCGGCGCCCGCAACATTCCAGCGAGCCTTAGACACCGTCCTGGGATCAGAACTACAGCCGAAGGTCTTCGCCTATCTGGACGACATCATTGTACTGGGAAACTCTTTCGAAGAGCACTTGGACTACTTGCAAGCGGTGTTCACGCGCCTCCAGCAAAACCAAATGCAGATCAACTTTGAAAAGTGTAAGGTTCGTGCAGCAACGTCTCCATTACTTGGGCCATGTAGTCCCAGCACCGAGGGTATTCACACAGATCCGGCCAAAGTCGCAGCCATTAGCGATATGGCAGCACCTACCACCATTAGAGAATTACGCCGCTTTCTAGGAGCAGCCTCGTGGTACCGACGTTTCGTAGCGAAGACTTTGCCACAATATCAGCACCCTTGAACCGCTTATGAAGAAGAAGAACCAGCGTTGGATATGGGGTTCCGAACAAGAAGTAGCATTCCAACTGTTAAAGGAAAAACTAACTAGTGCACCCATCCTGGAGTTGCCCCGACTTCGAGAGGCCCTTCCTTCTGCAGACCGACGCCAGCGAGAGAAGGACTCGGCGTAGTGTTATTTCAGCGCCATTCTGACCAAGAACGGGTCGTAGCATACGCCAGTCGCAGCTTGACGGAGTTGGAGAAGCGGTACTCTGCCACCGAACAGGAGTGCCTAGCCGTATTGTGGGGTATAAGGAAAATGCGACCATACCTGGAGGGCTATCATTTCACCGTAATCACCGAGCCATCATTCGCTATGCCGTGGCTTCACAGCCTGCAGAACGCATCCCGGAGAAGACTCGCAAGGTGGGCCCTAGAGCTGCAACAGTTTGACTTCGACATCGAGTATCGCAAAGGTACTCTCAACGTAGTCGCCGACGCGTTATCCGGGAAGCCCGCTGAAAGACCAAGAAGGCAATGCGGGACTTTTGCATGCCGTCCATGATCAACCGGATAGATGGTATGAAAGACGTACGCGCCAGGTACACGATCAACCAAAGAAACATCCCGATTACCAACTTATCGATGGCCGGCTCTTTCGGCACATCGCCCCACGCAATACGCTATCCAGGTCACTACGCTGGAAACTATGCGTACCGGAGCACCGTCGCCTCGAGGTCCTGAGAGAAAATCACGACGCTAGTACCAGCGGTCACATGGGTGTACACAAAACACTCAAACGCACACAAGAAGGGTATTATTGGCCTGGGATGCATAGGGATGCACTCAGATATGTTCGTCGATGCCAACAATGTGCCGAATATAAGGTAGACCAACGCCGACCTGCCGGGATGATGGCCACCATGCAATGCTCACGACCGTGGGAAGTTGTAACGGCGGACTTTGTAGGCCCACTACCACGTTCAACAAATGGCAACACATGCTTGCTAGTGCTCACGGATAAGTTCTCCAAGTGGGTGGAGCTCATGCCAGTCCGGAATGCAACCACCGCCAGCGTTATAAAGGCGCTACGAGAGCGCGTGATATACCGGTTTGGTTGCCCTGACGTATTCCTTACCGACAACGGGAAACAGTCACCGGCAAGCCGCTCACACAGTTCCTGGAGAGCCACGGAATTCAACATCGTTTCACCGCCATTTACGCTCCAAGCACGAGAACCCAACCGAGCGCACCAACAGAGTCGTGAAAACTATGATCGCCCAACGAGCAAAGGCCGATCATCGGACCTGGGACCACCAACTAGCCGAAATAGCTTTC
Organism: Bactrocera tryoni; assembly: GCF_016617805.1. Classification (NCBI taxonomy): domain Eukaryota; kingdom Metazoa; phylum Arthropoda; class Insecta; order Diptera; family Tephritidae; genus Bactrocera; species Bactrocera tryoni. The sequence goes on from NW_024396366.1 coordinate 2,972,733, forward strand.
GCGATAAATACATCACAACACGACTCAACAAAAACATCAGCAGCTGAGATAAACTTCCGGGTACACACCAGCTACACCGAAACAAATCCGCAAAGAAGGAACGTGCCCGACGAAGAAGCCACCACCGTGCCGACACTCACCGAGCTTTGGCGAAGAAGTTTCTCGCAACTTGTCTACCGCAGCAAAACGCCAGAAGAGATACTACGATTTGCGCAGACGACCATGGAAGCCACTTATCGGCGAGAAAGTACTCAAAAGAGATCATCCGCTCTCTTCCGCAGTAAACAACTTTGCACAGAAGCTTGCTCCGAAGTATTCTGGCCCATATATCGTCAGAAAATTCAAGTCGACCAATACAGTTGAACTTGTGAATCCGAACGCACCAGGTGGGCGTACCATTCATGTGCATCTGCAAGATCTAAAGCAGCTGCCAACCGAATACTAGACTTGAGTAGCCGCTAGCGCTATCTCTACCGAGCCTACGGACTCTAACTCCGAGCCACCTAGCACCAATGTAACGCAACCATAGACGATGCGTCCTACATTTATACGATTGCACAGCGGAATTTGAAGTTAGTATTAGTTTAAGGAGCAATGTAAGAATTTGTACGACTAGGCCAATGAATTTTAATTGTATTAGTTTGAGTATCAGCTTATGAATAATATATAGAGATCACTAGTTGTAAGTACGCATAATCGTAGTATAAGGCTCCTTGTACCATAAATTAAGAATTTTCTATTAAATAAAGGTTTCACACCCGCTCCCCGTTCACGGCACACGCCAACCAGGACAGCCAGCCAGCCTCCAGCCGAACCATCGTGGGAGATCGAAACCGCTCCTTCCACCGGCCGCCAGCGAAGTATCATTGTCCGAAGTGAGGGGGGGACTGTAACGTGGCTTTTACCACCTTACAATAATTTACGTCAACTTCGCTCCACGGTACATCATGTACCTTCACCATACCACCATACGTACTAAACTTCACCGCATTGACTACGCACCCAACTCACCTCACTACGATGATGAAAGCTGCTAGAGCTTTCACCATACGGTACTAACGCACCATACGCATACAACTTACCCTCGCTACGGTGACGAAAGCTGCGCTATGCTGCTATATAAGCAAGCACTTCACACCGAACGGGCCTTTCTTTCTCCAGCTCGCCAGCGAGGACGGTCGCCCAGCAATCGGCAGCAATAGGCAGCGCGAAGCCGAAGGACCATCATCACCGCCGGATACATCACCGTGCCAGCTTTAGCGCAAGCGTCAACGCCGGGCACGTTTCTGCACCCGTTTTCATCACCGCCGTGCCGACTTCATCAAGCGTCAACGCCGGGCACGCTAATTTCACCCGTTTTCATCAACGCCGTCTCACATCGCCGTACCAGCTTTAACAAGCGTCAACGCCGGGCACGTTAGTTTCACCCGTTTTCATCACCGCCGTGCCGACTTCATCAAGCGTCAACACCTGGCTCATAGATTCCGTTTATTTCCGTCGCCGTGCCAGTTTCAACAAGCGTCAACACCTGGCTCATAGATTCCGTTTATTTCCGTCGCCGTGCCAGTTTCAATAAGCGTCACCGCCTGATTCATCAATCCAGTTTATTTCCATCGCCGTGCCAGTTTCAACAAGCGTCAACACCTGGCTCATAAATTCCGTTTATTTCCGTCATCGTGCGAGGTTCAACAAGCGTCACCGCCTGACTCATCAATCCCGTTTATTTCCATCGCGCTGGTCTGGCTGTCCGTATAAGGAGTGGGGGTGTGGATATAACTTTACGAGGATAAAACTCGTCTCTCTTTTGCTAAGGGTTCGTGGGTCCCAAGGCTGACCCTGGAGCGGCTGAGCATACCTCAGCTATGGACGAAACCCCATTACACACCTTTCAACAATTGTTTTGCGTAAATGAATTTCTGCAGATCATTCCAACGTATTGCTGATGCGTTTACCTCAAAATCCTCGGTTTGAACCGTCAACAATCAAATTGAAAATTTTGTTACGGTCCATATTTTTTAATAAAATTAAAAAAATGATATTATTGTCTTACAAATCTTATTTGTCGTTATACAATATTCGCACTTGGTATTTAAAATGAGCTTTGATATCTCTTATTTTATTAGAATCAGTTACAATAATCGCTCGTAATTCTCACAAAAAGAATCTTTATAATTCTTATGTTAATAAAATCTTTAAAATTTTTATATTAATTGCATTTCATTACAGTGACCACTTTTAGTTTTCACAAAAACTTTATATTAATCAAATTGCATCACAATAGCCGCTTTAATGTTTACACAGAAAATTTGAAACAATCTTAACAAATTTTAATTAAAAAACGAAAGTTAAATAAAATTTAAAAGACTTTGCTGTTTGTGTTCCACGACGTTATTCCGTTAGTTCTGTACCTATGCAAGTGCTAGAAGGATTTTCTCTGCCACCGCTTTATAATTTGCAGCTTTCTCCAATGCAGCAGCTCGCAGCGCACGCACACACTTTTATGTTTATGCCACTTCTGGCACAAATTTCTGTGGGTTGCTGATTAAATTTATTATGTGGCAATTTATTATAATATATATGTATATATATATGTGGATGGCCGATCAAAGATCGATGGTCCATAGTGGTCCGCACAGAGCCATTTCTCCTGTCATTAGAAATGAGCGAGCCTAGCTAACAGTTGACTGGATCTGGTAGGTTTTGACATTTCTCAATTGAAATGACTGAAACGGCCAGATTGAAATTCTCCCAAAAATATACATATGTGGACAAAAGGATTTGTTGCCGCGGTTCAAGATCGCTAATAAAAAATTTTAAGCAATGAAAATTAGAGAAAATGCGAAATTTAAATGTATTGGATTACACATTTTGTAATGTGATGCATAGTAGTAATAATTTCCAATTAAAAATTATTAAAAACATTCATTGGTTGAAAGATAAAAATCTTATTTCACTTTATTAAGAAAAGTTAGTTGTTTTATTATGAAAAAGTATTCGGTTACTATTACAACTAGATTAGATCGTATTAAAAATACAACCCTGTATAAATTTATTTTTCATTCCCTGTATAAATAAAGTAAGTCGTTGAATAAAAGCCCATCAGTTAAAACGTGACTTCAATTTATTCCATTTTTATTTTATGATTCTCCGCTATATATCTAACAAAGGTTGTGGACCTAGGCGGTTTGTTTGTAAATGCGTGTATCGTGTGTGTCGCGAAAAGTGTCCTTATATGTACATGGACTGTGGCATATAGTGAACGAAAGGTTTATAAAAAATGAAGAATATGCGGCCGAGTGGGAAGCACTCGAAGAAAAAACCTTAGCTACAATAACTCTAAGTGTGAAAGCGTCGCAGCTTAGCCATATCAGGCAATGCAAGTCGTTCACAGAAGCGTGGAAAGTGCTAGAAAAATTGCATCAGCCAAGTAGGCCTCTGCATAAAATTTCATTATACAAGAAACTGCTGAATATGAAGTAAAGTGACAATGAAAGAATGCCGAAATATTTAAATGATTTTAGATCTATTGTTGAAAAATTATCGGAAGTCAGCATGGAAATTATAGATGAGTCAGTAACTATTATTCTTCTTTCAAGTCTGCCGAAACAATACGAACATTTTGTTATTGCTATAGCAACAAGAGACGCGTTACCAACGTTAGCTATTTTAAAAATAAAGCTTCTAGAAGAATCAGAAAGAAAAAGGCAGTGTAAAAGCGGTACTGTTGAATCCCAAGGAGAATCGCAAGCGTTTGCAGTGTGGTCGAAAAACGCTGAAAAAGTAAAAAAATCTTCGAATAACTGAAACAAGAATATGCAATACATTAAGTGTTTTAAGTGCGAGCAGCGCGATCAAATCGCCACTAAGTGCAACGTAAAGAGAAACAATTTCGATCATAGGTCACCAAAGAGAATCGAACATTCGTTTACGTTGTTAGCAGTAGCGGACGCAGAGGCGTTCGACAACACAACCTGGCTTCTTGACAGCGGAGTAACATCGCATGTGCGTAGTAATCGAAATTTGTTAATTTCATTAGAACAGCATATAGAGAAAATCTCTTTGTCTGGAAATAAATATATTACAGCTGAAGATCTAGGAAATATGTTTTCAAAAGTGTGATATTATTCTTCGGAATGTTCTGTTTGTGCCAAATATGTGTAGTATATTTCATGTCAGTCGCGAGAGCCGTAGAAAATGGACTAAAAGTAACGTTTGATAAAAAATGTGCAAGGTAATGACAGAGAAATAATATTATATTAAAAGGAAAGAAAGTAAACAAACTTTTCATATTTCTATGCGAAAATAACAAGTGTTTTTATTATTCGAATGAAAAGGCGGCATCATGGCATGAACGATATGGACATTTAAATTATGGTAGTTTGCAGGAATTAGTGAATAAAGACATGGTTCGAGGTATGGAAAAAGTGAAATTTGGTAAAGACATTGTATGTAAAGTGTGTGCGAGATGCAAAATAAGTGTAAAGTCAAAAAATATTTTAGGGATAGTGCATACAAATGTGTGTGATCGAAGTCTCTGGGAGGCGCTCGTTAGATCTTAAATTTTATAGATGATAAAACAAGGATAATGCTTGTGTATTTCCTAAAATCTAAAAAAGAAGTTTTAGATAAATTTAAAATGTTTAAAACTTAGTAGAAAAGCAAATTAAAATGATTCGTAGTGACAATGGACGTGAATTTGTAAACAAAGACTTTGATAATTTTTGAAGTGAGTGTAGTATAAAAAGGCAGTTGACGGTGCCATAAGCTCCACAGCAAAATGGAGTTGCCGAAAGGGCAAATCGTAAAATCATTGAAATGGCACTAAGCATATTGTTACAAAGTGAACGTAATGAATTTTTGTGGGTAGAGGCAGTTGCTACTGCGGTGTTTTTGTGTAATAGATCTCCCACAAAATCATTGCATGCTATTACGCCTTACGAGGCATGGTCCGGACAAAAACTAGCTGTTAATTTTTTGAAAATATTTGGTTCAGAAGCCATTGCACTAAACAAAGTAAATAATAATAAATTTCAACCAAAAGGTAAAAAATATATTATGGTAGGGTAATCGCTTACATCGAAAGCATAACTTTTGTACGACTCTGATCAGCGTATGATTGTAGAGAAACGTGATGTAACATTTTTACCATTTAAAAAGAATAAGGCGGTCGATTTTTCCGAAGACGTCCAGGACGTCCACGAAAAGTGTATAATACAATAAATATGATGCAAAATGTATGCGAAATTGAAATTCCTTAAAGTGTTGCCGAAGTTAAAAACAGTAAATATTCGAGCGAGTGGTCAAGAGCAATGAAAGCTGAATTTGATGCTTTAGTGCGAAATAAAACATGGAAGTTGGTTAACTTACCAAGCAAAGAGAAAGCAATTGGATCCAAATGGGTGTTCACCGTAAAACATGACAAGAATGGTGAAATAGAACGTTTTAAGGCGCGTTTAGTTGCAAAATAATACAGTCAAAAATTTGGGGTGAATTATACTGAGGCATTTTCCCCAGTGGTGCGTTACGCTTCGATTCGTATGGTATTGGCCTTAGCGGCAGAACTCGAAATGTATACACATCAGATGGATGTATGTAGCGCGTACATTACCAGTGAACTAATCGAAAATGAAAGGAAAAGAAAATTTCCTCGACAAAAAGTTTACAGATAGTATTTTGAAGCTCAATAAAGCTATATATAGGTTGAAACAATCTGGAAGAGAGTGGAACCATAAGTTGGACGAAGTCTTGAAGCGAATTAGTTTCGAGGCGTGCAGTAATGAACATTGTTTGTACAGAATGGCTAGTCAAGGTTATTATGTCTCATTGCTGTAGATGTGAATGATTTGAATGTAAGTTGCCAAGCAAAGAGAGATCTTCTTACAATCAAAGCAGCCATCGCAAATAGCTTCGAGTGTGTCGAAAAAGGTCCAATATCATATTTTTTGGGGATGGAAATCAGCAGAGATGGTGAAACAGGCAGCATTGAAATTGGTCAATCATTGTATGTTAAAGAGATTTTAGAAAAATATGATATGACCAGCTGTCAATCAGCAAAAACGTCATTAGTTATAGGTTTTCAAATTGGGTGCACCAGCGAGTTGTGTAGTAAAGCTGACGTTAAAAATTTGTACGAGGCCAGATATTTTACTTTCAGTCGCAAAATTGGCTCAATTTTACGATACCTATCAATGACAGAAGATTATAAGTTGATATATTGTCGTACAGGCAAGCAAATAGAAGGGTTTGTGGACACCGATTGGGACAGCAACAGTCTTGACCGAAAATCATACTTGGGTATGTGTTTTTCTTGGGCGGTAGTGCAATTTCATGGGAAAGTAAACGGCAAAGTAGCGGAGGCCTTAGTAGTACAGAAGCTGAAGATATAGCATTATTTTCAACAACGAAGGAAGCGGCATATGTACGCCGCCTAATAGCAGATATTGGTATTAGTGATTCAGATGATCCGATCAGAGTTTACGGTGACAACTTAAGGGGGAAGCCTGCTTTAGAGGCTTCAAAAATCGATTTTTTTTGAGAATTTTTTTTGGGAAGGAAAGAAATAAATGATTAAAGCGAAATTTCTAGGGTCTATAGTTATATATCAAAACATCAATCGAAAATATTTTGAATACGAAATCTTTGATATTCTGCCCTTGGGAAGCAATTGGCCGATGCATCTCGCATGTGTATTTATCGGTTATTAAGTTTAAATAGAAAATAATTTAATGCCAAACATAATAAACTTTGCCCCAATTCCATACGACGCACATTGGGGTAAAATGTGTCGATTTTGGAGATTAATTCAAAAATCAAAATTCAAGGTACAAGTAAATTTTTGGTATCAAACGAAAGTAGATAAAATTCTACATCACTAACTGAACAAATATTTGGCAAAAAAATTTACAGTTTTCTTGTAATATTCTCTGAAAATTGCAAGTTTATTTCTTTTTGTATGCGCACAGTGATATACGTGATTTTTTTCATTTTTCGAAGTTTTTTATTTTCTTTCTTGAGAAAATTGTAATAGAGCCTTTTTGTTCAGGTAATTTAGTAAATACAAAAAGATTTCATTTGTGTTTTTACGTGTCTCTAAGTATTTCAATTTTTTTTTTTTGGGCGAAAGCCTTAAAATATTGGGATTTCGACCTTATATGCAGACATATAGTTGTGAGTTAAGCGGGGTAAAGCAAATCTTGTTTCATTCCTGTAATCTATGACTGTTGTAGTTTCTTTTTGTAAAAAAAAAAGTTGCGCCAATACTGCGCACTTTCTCAGTATATGCATTTCTTTATGCGAACTGCCTGGTCAAATATACACGAATACGTTACGATAAGCGCAGTTTAAATGCATAAGAACATATTCCGGATTAGTCTAAAATTCGCGTTTTACTTACATATGTATAATAATAAACATCATCACATACATTTTTGAAATAAATTTTGATTTCTTACATTTTGTAATAATTAATTAATATGGCATAAGGTTCTTATCTAAGGTTTAGGGTATATGTAAAATCATGATAACCGACATTGTTTTTTCCCGCGCAATTTTTATTACTAATGTTTGTATGTCATGTGCAGTCGAGAGAAATAACAATAGTGATGTATATTTAACTAACATGGTAAAAGCGATACCGACATTGACTACACTTAAAGAGGATAAAAATATTATTATCTTCCTTATAGGAACCAGTTCTAATGTAATTTGGGTTCCTCGTCAAAGTCTTTATGACATAATGAAAAACTCTGGCTGTGATACATTTAATGAAAAATTTTAATTTTTAAAAGAGCAATTGAAAAAGCGTATTGAGCCATCTGATGAATTTATAAAAGAGTTTGATGATAGGATAAAAACCTTGATTAGTCAATTTAAAATTCGTTGGAGCAGAGCCAATAGGCATTGTTTAAATGACTTAAGCATCCACCCACTCTACCCGGGAAAAACTGGCGCACCCTAATAAGACAGCTTAGTTCACCACAGCTGAGAACACGACAACACAAGCCTATACACCAACAAGCTTATCAAAAAGGATGGACAACGAGAAAGCAGATACATTCGCTTACGCAATTCGTCCGACACGATCCGATTCCCCACTGCGCCGCGTAGACTTTACTTTCGTTTTAACCTTACCGCCATATACCTCGCTGTTAGCAGCTTTCGTTACATACAAAATTCGCCAGAACTCTACGTGATTCAACAACAATTTCGCACTGGGATAATTTATACACCGAAGTTCCAATTCTATTTCGATCTATTGAAAATTGTATCGTATTTTAAATTTATCAAACATTAAAGTTAATTGTACACAAAATTACTCGCGCATTTTCATTTGTATGTTTAATAGCGGGTGTAAGTGAGTTGTGCATACCCTAGCCAATGGGATGTTAATCAGGCATGAAGAGCGTTTCCTTAGAATAAACCAAAGTTGGCTGTATTCTTCGATAGGTTTCACCCATTCACAAGGAATGAAACGTGGCTGCAAAGAACTTTCATTTGAAGAATCAAATGAGAAAACGAAGCAAAAAAAAAGTAAATTTTTAAGAGATAGTGTGCCTTTGCCTTTATTAGCTTATGCTGCACAAATGAGTTTTAGAGCTTCAGGGCAAGTGAAAGCGTCAAAGATAGTGAAAGAGGTTGCAAGTTCACCATCGAGAGCGAAAAAATTTCATAAAAGTATTGTCAAATCATCACTATCACAGCAAATGTTCAAAGAAGACGCTTTATTTGTTTTGGTGGAAGCAAAGTTATCTCGACAATAGTACAATGTTATGAGGCAATCTGCTCCAGATAGGTTTCCTTGCTATTCATATGTCCAATAAGCAAAAAAGGATTGTTATCCTAGACATGAGAGCGTGCATTTTTGCGAGATTTCAGCACAAGTAAGCTTGCAAGCGCTTTTAGACCATACCACTGAGCGTATAACTTTAGCCCAAAATAACGTAATTAAAACATTGAACGATGAGGAAATGACGAATTTATGCTTGTACACCAAGTGGGGATTCGATGGAAGCTCTGAACACAGCTCATATAAGCAAGCGTACCATAATCCGGGTGCAAATGATTCATCAGTTTTCATCACCTGTATTGTTCCAATCAGGTTGATTTGTGGAAGCAAAATTATGTGCAAAATCCGCGTCCAGCTTCTACCAGGTTCTGCAGGCCTTTTAAAATTGAATTTGTAAAAGAGTCCACAGCTGTTTCTAGAACTGAAAACGAAAGAGTTGGTATAGAAATACGAAATCTTGTTAATTTGGTTATACCTTATGGAAATAAATATTTGGAAGTTAAACACAATTTAATTTTATCTATGGTTGATGGAAAAGTATGCAACACATTAACAGAAACAACATCTACACAAAAATGTTATTTATGTGAAGCTAGCACGAAAGATTTTAATAAAATTGATGAAATGGTGAAGAAAGTTGTGAAAACAGAAAATTTACAGTTTGGGCTTTCAATACTTCATGGGTGGATTAGGTTCTTTGAATGTCTTCTCCACTTATCATATAAATTGTCTATAAAAAAGTGGCAAGCTCGAACAGAAAGCGAGAAACTATTAGTTTCGGAAAATAAAGCACGGATTCAAAAAGGATTTAAAGATAAAATTGGTCTGATTGTTGACCAACCGAAACCTGACCTTGGGAATTCTAACGATGGCAATACAGCTAGGCGTTTCTTTCAAAATACCGAGATGTCAGCAGCAATTACTAAAGTTGACATAAATTTGATTAAAAAGATGCATACAATACTCGTAGCTGTTTCTAGTGGGCACGATATTGAGGTAGAGAAGTTTCGTGATTACGCTTTAAATACTGCAAAATATTTCGTTGAATGTTATCCTTGGTATAACATGCCTCCAACACTTCACAAATATTTTATCCATGGTCCAGAGATAATATCGCACGCTATGTTGCCAATCGGACAATTATCAGAAGAAGCTCAGGAAGCTCGAAACAAAGATTTCAAGAATTTTAGAGAACATTTTTCTCGCAAATTCAGTAGAAAAAAAGCAAATGAAGACATATTTAACAGACTTTTAGTCAGTTCTGACCTCGTTATATCAACCACAAGAAAATTACCAAAAAAAAAAGTGCAGGATTTACCCGAAGAAGCATTAGAGTTGATCGTGATAGAGAGTGGCAATAATAATGAAGTTGATGATGACGATGATGATGAAGGCGATGATAAAAATTCAAGCGAAGACGACAATGATCATGAATATGAAGAAACAGTTTATATATCTTATATATAAAAATGAAACCGTTTTCGTTGTCACGGCATCACGCGTGAATGGCTGAACCGATTTGGCTGATTTTTTTTTTTGTTGTATTTGTTATTATTAGGAGAAGGTTCTTATGTAAGAAAAATTAGGAAAGTTGCCGGAAAACGCCTAAAAACAGTCCTTTTCTTTTTCCCATACAAACTTTTTATTTTGTATATACATACATACATACATATGTATGTACATATGTAAGTAAAAATGATTGTTTGTTTGTTAGTAACGCTAACGCGCGAGAACGGCGGAACCAATCTTCATGAAATCAGAAGTTGTTCGCTGTGGATCTGGAAAGGGTTAGATATAAAAAAAACCATATACTTTTCATAAGGAAAGGTCGAAAAATTGGAAATTTCCAAAAAGTGACTTTTCATACAATCCTTTTTTGTTTTGTTTTTCAATATTTTGTTTTGTAAATTATTTGAATCTTTCAATTTCGGTCGCTTGCTTTTTTATTCCGGCTATTTAAAACGAAGTGATCAATTACAGATTGAAATTTGTTACGAGGCAACAAAGACATCGCGCTAATATCGGTCGGCGTTCTTTTTGCAATCAACGTATCAACATGAACTACATGAGACTCCCAGGATGCGATGACATATGTGTGGAATTATGGATCGCTGTCAATCAGCAAGCGATCATCACGATAATACAGCAAGATTTTTCAAACAACAGCTACGATATTTGATGGACTTTATCTTGAAGCAACGTATGTATAATATATATATTGTATATACAAGTATGGTGCAGTCAGATGCTGGATGTACTCTGTTGAGTTGCAAAAACGAGGTTTGCCGCACGCACACATTCTTCTTTGAATGGTGGATGGTGGTTACACCAGATCAAATTGATGAAATCATTTCTGTGGAAATTCCTCATGCAGAGAAAGATCCATTATTCTACGAAGTGATGAAAACCAATATGGTGCATGGACCTTGCGGACACCACAATCCCACTTGCAATAAATGCGCGAAACACTATCCACGTGCTTTTCTTTCGGAAACGCAAACTGGAAATGATGGATATCCACTTTATAGTCGTAGCTCATCAGACGACAATGGCATGACATTTACCATTCAACTTAGAGTAGTGAATATCGAAGTCGACAACATATGGATCGTACCATATTCGCCACTATTGTCTAATTCACATTCAAAACTCATGCCAATGTTTGATATTGTAGTTTGGTGAAATCGATTTTTCCGACTGTTGTGCGTTTCGCAGTTCATTTGGAGAATGGCTAAAGAGTGTTTTTCAACCCAGAGAATACAGTACAGCCAGCGGAAACACTTCCAACAACAAAATTTACATTGACGAGTTTTTTCTCAACTTGCGTCAGTGATTCGTTTGTGAGAACATTGCTCTATTTGGAAATGCCTTGATATTATGCATGGAATGCATCGCCGAAGAAATAGGTACGCAGAAAGCAATGCCAACCAATAGATTGACATCCAGGTGTGTTCTCAGCTAATTCCTTAGGACGAATTTACATAATCCACCCGAAAAACTACGATTGCTAATACCTTCGGTTGCTATTAATAAATGTACGTCGTTCAGTTTGATTTGAGTCATTGCGCATGGTCATTTCGACATATCAGCCTTCAAATCCGCGTCAATTATGGAACACGCACAAAAGTACATTGCCGAAGACATTTTACATCGTGTTCGTTAAGAAATGGAAATAGGCAAATTTCTGTTCCAGTGGTTTGATATCAATTCCACCTCCCTTTTGTCAATTCACTTCAACGAAATACGAACTCATCACGAATGTTTATGTCAAATTGGCCAAATTATCGTCACTACGATTGCATGGGTTTTCCCGAGTTCCCGAGTTCCCCATCTTCTCCGTACATTTACTCACCGGAATAGAAACCAAAAAATGTTGCTTATCAAACTGCGTGACATTGAAAAAATTTAGAAAAATCGAAAATAAATGATTTTTAACACAACGTAAATTCAGCTTTTTTTTCATTTCAAAACACATAATTTCACGCAGGACAACGAGTGCGTTGTTACGGCATCACGCGTGAATGGCTGAACCGAATTGGCTGATTTTTTTTGTAGTTTTCTAATACTCTGTACAAGGTTCTTATGGAAAAAAATATTAAGAAAATCTCTCAGAAAGATTGAAAAATATACATTTCATTTTGCATATTTTAAAAAAACGCGCGTAACAAATGTAAACGTAATTCAATTTAAATGTCAACGACATTCAATTAAAAAAAAATTGTGGTAATCTGTTTTCATGTAAATTTTATTAAGTTTTTGATAAAGCTCGTTTTGTTTTAAAGACTAAGAAGTTTTTTGTTTGCTAATAAGTGCTTATTATTCACGGTAAGTTAAATTCACCTTATATCGATTTTTGGTAACTTTTGCTGACTACACAATATTAAAATTTGGTATACATGGTTAAACAGAAAAAATATGAGATCATTTTATTTTCAGTTGGATTTTCGTTTTTAACAATGCCACCAACCTGACGTACAAACAAAGATCAAATGGATGAAATCATTTCTGCGGAAATTCCTGATGTAGAGAAAGATTCAGTATTAAACGAAGTGATGAAAACCAATATGGTTCATGTACCTTGCGGACACCACAATGCCACTTCGGTTTGTATGTCTAACAATAAATGCACGAAACACTATCCACGTGCTTTTCTTTCGGAATCGCAAACTGGAAATAATGGATATCCACTCTATCGTCGTAGCTTATCAGACGACCATACAACTTAGAGTAGTGAATATCGAAGTTGACAACATATGGATCGTACTATACTCTCCACTGTTGTCTAATTCACATTCAAAACTCATATCAATATTGGTCTTGAACGATACGGTCGATACGTGAATTGCAATAAAGCGCTTTGTAGGGTATTTACTTTTGCAATTCATGAACGCTTTTCGACTGTTGTGCGTCTCGCAGTTCATTTGGAGAATGGCTAAAGAGTGTTTTTCAACCCAGAGAATACAGTACAGCCAGCGGAAACACCTCCAACAACAAAATTTACATTGACGAGTTTTTTCTCAACTTGCGTCAGTGATTCCATTGCGAGCACATTGCTCTATTCGGAAATGCCTTGATATTATACATGGATTGACATCCAGGTGTGTTCTCAACTAATTCCTTAGGACGAGTTTACATAATCCACCCGAAAAACGACGATTGCTAATATCTTCGGTTGCTATTGATATTTCCAACGTAAATTTAACTTTCTTTTCATTTCAAAACACATAATTTCACGCAGGTCAACGTATGCGGGGTCAGCTAGTTTTAAATAAAATTTGAAGCTTAAAAAATTAAAAATTTAGAAAACCGATGTTCAGCATATTTTGTTTTTTAAGATATAAAAAAAACAATCAAAAAACTCGAATTGCATTATTTTCTTACTTCTTTATGATTAATTAACTAAAAAAAAAATAACTTTTCCATAACTAGAAGACTTGTGGGAATTAGTCTCCATTTTGAGCACAATTTACCCCACTGTGCGGCGTTTGGATTTTTTTTCTATCATGCCCGCCATTTAAGAAAAATCGTAAAAATGAAGAACTGAGAACTCGGCCACTATTTTCCTTCTAGCTTCGACAATATTTCGAATACCCATCTATAACTTTGGTGACATATTCTTAGATAATTCTTAAAGAGATTTAGGCAAAAAAATCGATATTTTGAAGCTTTTAAAGCAGGCTCCCCCCTTAAGTGCACAGCAGCTAACAAAGAACCCATTATATCATTCAGGAAGCAAGCACATAGACATTAAGTATCATTTTGTAAGATAAGCAATAAATAAGAAACAATTGATGATATGATATGAATGATATGATAGCTGACGTACTTACAAAGAATCTGAATAAAATTAAACATGAAAAATTTGTAAAACTTTTAGCTTTTGAACAATAGTAATGTAAACGATCTACTCGTGTTGAGGAAGAGTGATAAAAAAGTATTCGGTTAAAGTACCCATACACGAAGATACTACCAGGAAAAAGACTGATAGCATGCACGATTCATATTGTCCGCTAAAGTACACCTCTTTCGGGACCACGCCCATACAGTAATAAATAACTATGCTGGACTTGCGAAGCAGTATGCCTACGTACTAAATCTATAACTCCGGCTGCTGTAGCTTGTATTCGGACCTGCGGGATCGCCGTTAAGCACTAATTCGCAGGCCGAAGCTGGGTGGTAACTGCCTCTTCACGACCTACCGCTCGGGTTATTCATGTGGTATTATGCTTCTTCGCTGCCTTTCTTTCGCTCTGAGTTCTAGGAGCGCTATTGCGGCCCACTCTTTTATTTTAGCCCACACCAGCTGTGATCGCAGCATGTGACCCACTATGTTGTCGGGCGTTATCCTCTCATTTGTCAGCTTTTCTCTCTATTACATACCTCGAGCATTTCTGCGGCATTTCCGCAGAAGGAACATTGCGTTTCGTCATCGTGGCCAAATTTGTGCAGGTATTCCCTGAAACAGCCATGGCCCGATAAGAACTGCGTTAAGTAGAAATCTGTCTCCCCGTGTTGTCTTTCAATCCAAGCTGATACATTCTTAATTAATCTATATGTCCATCTTCCTTTATCTGCCGCATTCCATTGCTTTTGCCACTCATCGAGACTTGTCTTCCTCTCCTTTTTGCGCTCGTCGACCGTTAGGCGCCTATTCATTGCTTTTGTTTTACGGTAGACTGTACTTAACTCAGAGGCCATTATATCCGGTGGCATAAGAACCAGATATGATAGCACTCGCCTCGTGCGACACCGTTCTAAATGCACAGACTACTCTCAGGGCACATAACCTGGACACAGCCTTTGCTATATTGACATAAGTTTTTTGACGCAGGGCTGTCCCCCATATGGGAGTTGCGTACATAAGCATTGACTGGCTCACTTTGGCCAACAGAGCTCTCCTACTTTGACTTGGGCCACCAATGTTTTCCATGATCCTCGACAGGGCCGCAGTCACTTTAGCCGCCTTACCACAGTTCTTTTCAATGTGCGCCTTGAAATTGAGCTTCGTATCGATCATAACGCCAAGGTACCTCAGTGAATTTTGCGTTACAACGTTATATCCATCAATGTTCAAGGTGATCGTTTCTAGCCTTTTTCTGCTCGTGTTGAGCACTGCCTCTGTTTTTTCACCTGCAAGCTGCAGCTTGGTACTCGTAAGTCAGTCTTTAATTTTCAACACGGTCTCATTGCATATGTTCTGAATCTGCAAGAGTTCCTTAGCTACGATCGTTGCGGCAATGTCGTCCGCATAGCCAATTATCTGTGCTTCTTTTGGCAGCGGTAATCGTAACACCCCGTCGTACTCCACCTGTCACCGTGTAGGTTTTTGGCTTTGGCCGCAATGTCCATCAATTTTCCAACTGCGTCTAAAGTGGACCGATGTCTTCTGAATCCATATTTGTTTTCAGATAACTACTGGATGCCATCAAGTCCTGGAGCCTTTGTGTTGCCAAATCTCTCCGCCACTTCCATCACCCCCTTCTCGTCTACAATTGGAGATTCCATCCTGGTTGGCATCGTTCTACTCGATTGTGGTTCTTGCGTTGGGAAGAGCGTTTTCACCACCATTTCTAGGAGGGTCAGACAGATTGGTGCTTGACTTTTACCCCCTCTGATTTTCGCCATCACTATTTTATACGCGTCACTCTATGGATTCTCGTCCACCTTTTCACATATGTAGTTCCTTAAAACTCAAAGACTTACTTCTTTTGATAGCATTCTTGAGTTCTTTACGTTTTCTTTTGAAACTTTCTCGCAATATTGTATGGTATGGCGTACCTTGGCTTCTTTGGCAGAGGCGTCTCGCTTTATGGCATTCTCTTCTCAATGTGCTGATCTCCTCGTTGCACCAATATGCGGGCCTTTGGGTTATGTTGTGTCTTTTCCTACACATAGTTTCATTGCTTCTGTTAGCCTCTTGATCATGTCCCCTAGTTCAGACATAATGTCACCCTTCGGTTGCATTGGTTCCGATTGAGGCGTGTTGTCTTGCAGCGCAGGTGGTGACGACCTTGCTCTTACAGGTTTTTCAACAACTAGCGCCTGTTTTGGTGATCGCATCAATCTTGGTGCACGTTTGAAGGGGTAAGCTCGCTAGATCCGCTAATGGTCGGCGTTTTCCTGGATAAATTCGTTTCTAAGAACATGCTGCCAGTGAAGTTGCTCATCATGCAGTCAGGTACACTGCTGCTATTGGTTTTGATGTATTTTCTCAACTAATTCTCCATTTGTTGGTTTTTTACAGCGCATCGTGTGTAGGGGGCGGGCCGAAATAGACAGGAAGGGGTGTTCCCTCGGAGACTATGCTTCTACCCCAGTTCACTGAGGCCTGTCCTTCGCTTTACCAGTCCCGGAAAACACGGACGGACCGGTGCTCGCCCGGGGCAACGCAGGCTACTACTCCTGCGCCCAATGCACACTAGGGTGGGTCGATTCCGGACTTTTTTCGATTCGGGGTTCCTAATAGTGCGGAAAAGTTGCCTTAGTACTTCCTGATTCCAATGCAACTTTTTGTTTTGAGATCGGATTGCATCTTCAACCACAACTCCGGCCTTGAAATTTCGGAAATTCGCCTAAAATCGTGAAATTGTCTACCTAGCGCCTGAAATACGCATCTCATTGCAAAATGTATAAAACAAAAGTTATTTGTCACGTCATTTGCTACCGAAATAGTATATGTGATCATGGCCGTAGGACGAACCGTTCCCGAGATACGAGCGAAAAGGCGGCGCGCCACAGCGCAAGGTGAAAATTGTTGCAGCTCTCAGCTAACCTGTATTGGTCACCCAGAACCCACCTCGTGGAGGTGGCTGCTCTTCGGGTTCCTCCCTGGCCCAACCCAACCAACCAACCATATGTCAGGCTTGTTTTAGTCAGAATCTGTGTCAAATTTATTGATAAAATCAGATTTTGTACTAAACTTTGGCACTTGTTGCCTAGATTTCAGTGTAGAGCGTATAAAACGATCACGAGATTGGGGGCCAATAACTTTAGAAGATGCCTCTGTCACCAGTTTTACGGTTCTCTCGACTGCCACGGTGTGAGAGGGGAATTCACTAAATTTCCATACCTCTGCAGTGTCTCCCGACAGCCCTTTTATGAAACTGAACAAAGAACTGGTGGAACAGTCAAGGTAATAGTCTTGCAGTTAATCATATCATAATAATTATTAGCTTTGAAATTCAGCTTTGGCACTTTATTACATCTAACCCTTCCATTTACAGTGTCAGACTCTGCTTCTCTGGCTGCCAGAAGACGGTCAAGGGCCAACTTCCTGACTTCTATCCGTTCGTCAGTCATCATACTAAGGAGAATGTTTTCTGGAAAAGCAAAGAAAGCATTCTGTTGAATGGATAAATCGACAACCTTGCGCAGTTAGCAGGTAAGTATCTCGACTTTGAATTGCAGCATAGAGATGGCGCGAGCCATCTTTGATTGAAATGTTGAATCTGATTGAGAACCACAAAGGTGAGTAAACTGTAAGTATGTACTTGACCAAAATCTTTATTTCCTTTGTTGGTTTGTCAGTAGAAATGTATAATCTCAGAATTCTATTTGTACAGGTGAGCCAGCGAGATTTGCACATGTTACCTGGATGCATCGACGCTAAATCTGAGGAACATTGACCGGAAATAGCAGCTTCTGATATTTTATAGAGATAAGCTTGGTCTGTGCTAAGTTGGGTCGGATTAATAACCTCAGAAGGTAATTGGCAGGATGGAAAACTTTCAAATTTGACAACAGGCAATTTCTCACAATCAGGGAGCAGTTTACCTATGTCCCCAGAGAATGTATTTGGACTCTTTGAGACACCATCTTTGTGTTCGAAAAGAGCACGAAATGGAAGTTCGTTGAACCTACCTACAGTGTCGCGGTAGTACTTTTCACCTTCGCTGACTTGTGTAAGTGTATTGTCTTTGCGGCCGTCAAAATACAGCCCATATACAGAGTCAATACTTTCGGTGTTTTGGAGCTTAACTCCAACACTTTTTTTTTCCGACTAATCTTGCATTTGTCAGTGACAAAGCTAGCGTGATCCTCTGTTATCAAACCTGATTTATTGACATCCAGAAAAGCAGATGAAACAATCAAGGCCGCTGCTCTATCACTTACTCCAAATCTTTGGGCAGCTAAAGCAGTGTGTTCTAATACTGGTGTGTTTTGTTTGGTTTTAGAGGATGGAAGAGAAAATTCATCATCAGCATCGTTTTTGAAAGAAGAAGAATACATTGTTGTCGTCTGTATGAGAGTCTGGCTGATCTGAATGGTCACGTGTTCTAGCTGATACTTTTCTGGTAAGTGTTGATGTTGAATGACGTTTTGAAAGCTCTTCTTTACGTTCATTTTTCTTTGTAATCTTTTTTGTTTCATGTAGATCAACACTTCCAATGCAACCAATTCTTCTGGTTCTCTGGTCCAAGAGAAATGGTTGTTCATTGATAGGAACTTTCCTCTCCTTTGGACAAGTGCAAGAAGAAAAATAAATGCATTTACAAGCAGCGATGTCAAAAAATTTTCCAGCAGAAGAGACAAAGTCGTCTCTTTTAGAGCTCAAACCTATTGGGTTCCTTAAAAACATTTGTTTAAGAGTCAGAAATTTTTTATGGTATGTGGTGAGCATTTGTACAACTCTGGTGTGTGAAACTATCGGAATAGATGACTTTTTGAAAGTATTTTCAACCATTTTTGCAACTATTTCTGTAACCTCTTTACTCCTAGGTTCATAGTTGTCGCCTCGGAGTCGCCCTATACGAAATCTTTCAAACTGATAACACAAAAGAACATCCTGGTAAGTAGGTAACTGGGACTCAGAGAGATTGTACGGATATATGCAGGACATACTCAGGACATTTCTGTCTAAATTTAAATTTAGATACAGACATTTTGAGTTCTGTGTTCTGTTGAGAGAATGTAAGTGATAGAACTCGGCGAAATCACCGACAAGAGTGAAGGGAATCGATGAAAAAATATTTGTGTGGAGACCTATCCGAACGTGTCCTTTGGCGTAGGTGAATGAATGTGAGTGATAGCACTTGGCGAAATCAACATCAAGAAGTGAGGAAGCAAGCCGATTTTCACCTTGCGCTGTGGCGCGCCGCATTTTCGCTCGTATCTCGGGAACAGTTCGTCCTATGGCCATGATCACATATACCATTTCGGTAGCAAATGACATGACAAATAAGTTTTGTTTTATACATTTTGCCATGAGATGCGTATTTCAGGCGCTAGGTAGACAATTTCACGATTTTAGGCGAATTTCCGAAATTTCAAGGCCGGAGTTGGCGTTGAAGATGCAATCCGATCTCAAAACAAAAAGTTGCTTTGGAATCAGGAAGTACTAAGACAACTTTTCCGCACTATTAGAAATCCCGAATCGAAAAAAGTCCGGAATCGACCCACCCTAATGAACAGCCACAATCACCATGACCAGTGAACTATTTTTTTTTGTTGGGGACTACTTTGATTTAAAAAACATATATATTAAAAAAGTAAAACACGAAAAAAAATTTATTTTGTTCATTTCAAAATACAAATAAAAAAAATTTAAAAAATTAAAATTATTGAATTTTGTTGTCGCATAAAAAAAATTTCCTAAAAAGTGGTAAAATGTATGCGTTCACATGAGAGTACACCCTTAACAATTGGCTACATCAGTTCCATCCGAACGTTTATTTTTGAAAGCTAATCAGACAGTGATAACACAAAGAAATATAATCAAATTTAAAAGGTTCAATAAAATTTTATTTTCTCAAATCTAGTAAAAGAATATTGGGTTTGGTAAAAGTTAAATAAAACATGTGCAGAAAAAGTTTTGATTTACACTTAAACTACTGGAAACCATAATTTTTAAATCCTTAAATAAATCAAACTTTAAATTTTCTATATTTACTGGTATAAGTATATTTCCTAAGCATATGCACTTAAACGTATGTAACTTAATTGGTATTCTTATTAGGGGTATCCACTTGATCTTGTAAAACCCTTGCAAGGTGCACGAATTGCAGAATTTTCCACTTGGTGCAACGGCACAATAAGAAACACACGCAGAAAATTATTCGCAATAACTGTAAAATATGTCAGACCAAAACCCATTTTTATTTTCGTGCAACGACACGTAAAAATATAATTCCAATCCTCTTTTAGCTGTAATTTTATATAAAGACTTATTACGCAGTTAAATTGTTGAGGAAGGACGTTTTAATAATCGCGTAAACGGTGTCTACGCCAGTAAAGAAGAAAGTACGTTTTAAATAGATTTTATAATTTCTACTTAAATTATAAAGTTTTGTTAGAGTTTTTTGATAAGAATGAATACAGAATCTGAAATGCACAATAGTCATTTTCAATAATTTGACCCAATCAGCCGTTGATATATCACTAGATGGCACAATTCCGATTACTTTGGAGGTCGGGAAAAAACAAGAGTTTCGGTATAAATGGGATATGTACGGATAGGGGAGCTTCTCCAGAAAAGGAATATGCAAAAACAATGTTGCTAACGCTCATATATGTTTTAAAATATTCCCTATTAAAAATTCAAAAATATTAATTAATAACACTTAGTATTTCACAAGGTTTCACTAAATTTTATTACATTTTTCACTTTGTATATTTAAATCTACACCCTAAACGTTGACATAAGTTCATATTTCATATTTATTTTATTACATTTAAGCTAAATTTATTCATTTAAAAATCACTTAGCACACTCATCGTTGAAAAGTTTAGATTGCTTACAATTATGAGGAAACCGAGCGTTGCCACATCTTAAACACCAAATATGTAGGATTTTCAACGATTTTTCTTTGTTTGTATTTTCGCGTGATTTTTTTCTATATTAACCCTCATCGAGACCCTCGGGTCTGGCCAGGCATATTTTGTTTTTAAATGTTATTTAAATATATTTAGAGTGTTGCAAACGACTTGCGCTTCCAGGTAGCTTCCTAGAATTTTATTGTCTATAGAATTCAGAAAAAAAATTCAAGGATATCGTATCGAAAAGGACGAAAAAAGGATATTATAATATTACACCTTAGTGCACCAATGGTGCTTGTCTAGACCCCATATATTTTGTATGAAAATATTTGAACTTTGGTGTGTTTCTAACACTTCGCACGGTTGATTTATCTGTTTTCATGTTCGTTACATGTCCAAATTGGTTTGTATGTTTATCTAGGTCAAATACTTTAGCCGCTAGAGCGTTTTAAAGGTTAAGAAAAATGTAATTTTTCTCAAAATGTTACATTTTTGTGAACGCTATTGCCACGCCTCTGGTAGGGATAGAGGGGAGGTTGAGGGCTTTCCTGAAATCCCCAGGGGTGAACTAACTCGCAAAATGGTTTTGATTCCCCCCGGCCCCATAACCCCCCAACTGTAGTGAAACAAAAGGGGGGACATGGTGAAAACCCATTTTCGCCTACTGCCACGCCCCCGGTGGGGCCTTAGGGGAATTATACATTTCCTGAAAGCTCTTCAAATTACCTAACCGGTGCATTTTATTTGACCCACCTAGGTCAAATACTTAAGCCGCTAGAGCATTTTAAAAGGTTAAGAAAAATATAAATGTTACATATTTTGTGAACGCTATTTGCCACGCCAAGCGTGAACAAGGCAGTTAATTTGATTTCAACCAAATCAAGAGGTAAGAAATTTCAAAAATGTATTTATATTGTACCTATATGAGCGTGAATACAACACGTATTTCCATACAAATGTATGTAAACACCACTTTGCCTAGCCAAGCACCATTGGTCTCGACCAGGGTTAACTGTAATAAAAAATACTTTCCAACACTTTTCAAGCTATAATTGGGGTGTGAAAACTTTTTGCTTATATATATGTATATAATATGTGATTTATATTTAATATACACAAGTAAGTAAAACTCTATGATAATACTATAAAATTTATATCATATCGAAGTGACTGAAGTACTTACGCGTAGTACTCCTTTCTGCATTGGCGGCCTTCGGCCGCCCTTTAAAAAAATAATCCTGGTCGAGCTTATACCCAGGGTGACTGAAGTACTTTGCGTAGTATTCCTTTCTATATTGGCGGCCTTCGGTCACGTTTTAAACAAATAACATGGTCGAGCGAATACCCATGGTGACCGAAGAACTTTTGCGTAGTAATCTTTTCTGTGTTGGCGGCCTTTGGCCGCGCTTTAAAAAATAACCCTGGCCGAGCCAATTCACAGGGTGACTGAAGTACTTTTGGGTAGTACTCATGTCTGTGTTGGCGGCCTTCGGTCGCGCTTTGAAAAAATAACCCTGGTCGAGCCAATACCCAGGGAGACTGAATTACTTTCGCGTAGCACTCCTCTCGGCGTTTAGAAAAGCCGAATAATTTTTAGAAGCTTGTTTTTATTAGAACTAAGATTGCTAAATAAAGAAAGAGGATTTATAGCGAAAAAGGGAAATTTCAGCGAATTGCTCATATTTGCTTATTATCATATGGCAGCGCTCCATTTCCTCATAATTTTTAGCACATAAATGATGCTAACTACGAGTGTAAAACGTAATTTTTAAAATAAAGATTTCTTAGTTAAAAAACGTGCAAAATTGTAAAATGTGGATTTATTAGATGTTTATAGTTTGATTTAATTAATTTGAAGTAAAAAATGAGCGTAAAGTGTGTTTAATTTGGTGAAATGGATTGTTGAAATGTTCGAATTTTGGCAATTTTTAAACTTTGAAGTCGAATATCTCGTAAACAAAGCAGGAGGACTTTCCTTTCAAACGCTACCTTCAGATCGCGGCACCAAAGAAACCGGAATTGTGCCCACCAGACTCTGCAATGGATGCTCCCTTGGCCTTGCATATTTTGGAATAGAATTTTTGCATTTTGTGTGATCGTGTAATCTTACAAGAGCAAGAGGATTTCCCAAAATTTTTAAATAAATTTTTTATTTCCTTCGTTGAAAAGTTTTTCTTATATTCATCGAATAATATCGATGTCAAGATGACAACTATCGACTAAAACATCGATGTTTGTTTTAATGGACATCCCTAGGGCAGATATAATTTTTTGTTTGCACCTTTTCTGTTGATAGTGTAGTCTGGTTGATGCTTTTAACTTTATACATATGTGTAAATGAGTAGCTTTTTGTTAGATTTACAGTTTAAAAATGAGGGAAAGCGTACGACTTTTGCGCATATTTTTGTGGAAGAATTGGCGACAAATTCGATACTCTTGGATATCATTAATGCTGATATTTGTCGGTTGTTCAGGCATTTTCATTGTTTACTTATTTTCTACAAATAGGCTTCTGACAACGCCTCAAACGACTTATGAGGGGAGATTATTTGTAATATATCACATAAGTTTTTTAATATTGCTTATTGTTCTATAATGAAAGGATTTATTTTGCAGTACGATATTAGAACGGAATTCCCCTCTAATGACGTTGATCGAATTTTCTACGCCCCAAACAATTTGCGCACAGATATATTGATGGAAGAAGTACGTCAAGAGCTACAGTATCCACACACTGGTTAGTATATTGCTTTTAATTGTTTTACATATATAAAGTGAATAAATAAATCATGGGGTATATTTTGGAATAGCATCCCTCTATTTCGGTGTTAAAATGGGTATGTACGGATAGAGGAGGTTCTCCAGATTGAGAAACAAATGTTATATATAGTGATCGCTGTCTATGGTTTTTGAGATATTCATATTTATTTAAAATGGGTGTTTGTTCAATTTTTTAATGAATTTTACGCTTATAACAACAGTTGCATACCAAAAAACGATTACGATTCTTTTCGCGCCGCGATCTGAGGGTATGAACGGATAAAAGAGGTCCTCAAGGTTAAAAAATGTATGCACATATACCCACCTCAGACTTCAAGATTTGAAGATATTTATATATAAAGTTTGTGTGTTTACATTCCTGACCAATACTAATGTTGCCACATATTGTGTTTTGAAAAACTAATCCAAAATTTTTGTTTATATATAAAGGAACAATGGTTAAAAAAATGTAAGGCTGCGATTTAGAATAGCATCCCCCGATTTCAGGGTTAAAATGGGTATGCAAGGATAGGTAGTGCCCTCCAGATCAAGAATATATGTATATATACATATAGTTGCCGCTGACTTACGGTTTTTGAGATATTTGCATTTAAAGTTCAAAAAATCAAATATTTAAAATGCGTGTTTCTCCGATTTATAATGCATTTTACACTTATATTTTTAACCTTTATATATCCACTAACACTTCACTAATTTGTTTCGAATCATTTATTTTATAATAAATAGTGCAAAAATAACTTTAATTCCATATCAAACTTTAGTTAAAATCCATTTACTCATAAAATAAGAAAATGGTTGTAAACAAGCAAAAAATTAGTGTTACCATATGTTGTAATGGAATAAAAATAAGTAAAAAGAAAGATTATGACGTCATAACTAAATTCATTATCGTGAGATGAGTAATGAAAAACATTTCAGAATTCTCATTATCTTGATAAATCACGTTGTTGGATCGGTCAGTGTTATTTTTTTTTAAGCGCGGCCAAAGGCCGCCAACGCAAAAAGGAGTTCAACGCAAAAGAACTGAGCAAGCCCAGGTGTTGGTCCGACCGAGGGTGATTTTTTTTGAAGCGCGGCCGAAGGCCGCTAAAGCAAAAAGGAGTTCAACGCAAGTTTTGAAGTGCTGCCGAAGGCCGCCAATGCAGAAAGGAATTATATGCGGAAAACTAATGTGTTATATATTTCCTGTCATTGGGGTATTATTTGTTTTCTTTATTTCTTTTGGTTCTTCTGTAAAATATGAACGTAAGGTAGTACTGATTATTAGTTAGAATGCAACCCTTTAGTTATTGTGTGAACAAAAATAATTGAACACAAGTTAAATGTTGAATAAAAGTTATTTTTGCATTATTTATTATAACATAAATGGTTAGAAACTAATTAGAGAAATGTTAGTGGATATAAAAGTTAAAAATATAATTATAAAATTCATTATAAATGGGAGAAACACGCATTTTAAATAGTTGAATTTTTGAACTTTGAATGCAAATATCTCAAAAACCACAAGTCAGCGGCAACTATATATATTTTCTTAATCTGGAGGACCTCCTCTATCCGTACATACCAATTTTAACCCCGAAATCCGGGGATGCTATTCTAAAATTTACCCAAATTTAATAAATAGATATAAGTTTTGGTATATTATTTCGCATTTAATTTTTTTAGCACTGGCCTTCGTCCGCGATTCAAAAAAATAGCTCTGGTCGGTCCAACACCGGAGTGTTCTGAGTTCTTTTGTGTCGAACTTGTTTCTTCACTAAATAATAATAAAGATGATAAACAATATTTTTAATTATTTTTTCACGACAAAATGTAGCAACACTAATACGAGTACTTGTAATAAATGTAATGTCACAACTTTTTGAATCTGTAGGTAAGAGGTCGTCTTTGCAATAATAATATTGATATAAAACCATTTTTGCATTATATATTGTAAAAAAAAAATGTGTACAAACGATTTAATGAAGAGTTAGTGAACAAAAAATATAAGTATAAAATTAATTTTAAATCGAAAAAATATGTAATTCAAATAGTGGTGATTTTCAACTTTAAACGTAAATATCTCGAAAACTTTAAGTTTCCTGCGGTTATTACTATATCTATCCTCTATCCGAAAATACCCATTTTATTCTCGAAATCCTGGGACGGTATACTAAAGTTTTCCCTCAATGTGTACAGTGTAATTGAATTATATGTGCAATTTGAGTTAAACTTTTATACTATGTTCGGACCGACAAAGAAAACATGTTTTCGTGGGAAAAACTGGTTTTCGCCCTAAAACTTGTGTTTTCGTCCATGTAAAATCTGTCAAACGAAAACGCAATTTTCGCTGAAAACTACTTGAAAACTTACATTCCACTCATTATAATCGGTGCCTGCTCTAGTTTAATCGATGTTTGTGGAAGACATATTTTGTCGGCCCTAAATTGTCACTTGATATTTGTTTACATTCCATATACAAAAACAGCTGTCGCTTGATATTCTCATATTAGGGGGATTCTCTTGTTCTTGCAAAACCTTGCACAGTGCAGAAATTGCATAATTTTCCTCTTGGTGCAACGGCACAACAACAAACACACGCAGAAAATTATTTGCAATGGCTATAAATATGTCAGACCAAACCCCACGTTTATTTTGGTGCCGTCATATATACAAAATATTAAGGCATCCAAAATGTAAACGAACAAATAAATTTACATAGTATTACTTGCAAATATGCAAAAATAGTGTAAAAATAACTTATCTTTTAAAATATTCCCGATTAAAAATTCAAAAATTTGCACTAAAAACACATGGTATTTCTCTATGTTTCAGTATATTTTTTTTTACATTTTTCACTTGGTATATTTAAATATACACTCTAAACATTGAAATAAGTTCACATCTCACTTTTATTTTGTAATATTTTACCTAAATTTATTAATTTAAAAATCACTTAGCACAGTCATCGTTGAAAAGGTTAGATTTTTTACAATTATGAGTAAAACGAGCGTTGCCACATCTTAACGATTTTTCTTTGTTTGTTTTTTTACGTGATTCTTTTTTCTATATTAACTATAATAAAAAGTACTTTTCAACATTTTTCAAGTTATAATTAGTTGTGAACACTTTCCATATACATATGTAAATGTATAATATGTGATTTATATTTAGTAAACACAAATAAGTAAAAATCTATGATAATATTGTAAAATTTATATCATATCGGGGTGACTAAATTATTTTCGCGTAGTACTCCTTCGGGCGCGCTCTAAAAAAATAAATCTAGTCGATGACCGAAGTACTTTTGCGTAGTACTCCGTTCGGCGTTGGCGGTCTTCGGCCGCGCACTAAAAAAAATAACCTGGCCGAGCGAATGCCCAGGGTGACCGAAGTACTTTCGCGTAGTACTCCTTTCTGTGTTGGCGGCTTTCGGCCGCGCTCTAAAAAAATAACCCTGGTTGAGTGAATACCCGCGGTGACCGAAGTACTTTCGAGTAGTACTCCTTATTATTATATAATATTACTTACTTGTTTATTAAATTTAAATAAGAAGTTTATACTCTAAACTTTACACTTTATGACGTAATATTATAATATAATATTATTTATAAATATCGTCACCTAAAATGCAAAATAGTTCATAAGAGAAGGAGAAACGATATAAAACCATTCCTATTTGAGTTTTGGATGGTTAAATATTAGTTATTATATTTGACAGCGATTTCCATTTTTTTTTTTTGATGACACGTTGTTTTGTGTTTCAGGTGACAATATATATTATATTATTATATAATATTGTTATACTATATATAGTATTATTATATTATATTATATATTAGGTTGTCAAAAAAGTCTTGCGGTATTTGCGCTAGTTGGCGCTGAAAGCGCGTAGTTCTAGTTTTATTCGTCGCATCGGATCATGCTATATCTTTTTGGAAAGCGCGCTAATACGTGTTTGATTGATTGTCGTTTCTTTTAAGTCGTTCGTGAGTTATAGCGTCGCAAACATGGAGCAAAATAAAGAGAAAATACGGCATATTTTACAGTACTACTACGATAAAGGCAAAAATGCATCTCAAGCCGCCAATAAAATTTGTGCAGTTTATGGACCCGATTTCCATTTCCACCGCACAAGGATGGTTTCAACGTTTTCGTTCTGGTGTAGAGGTGGTCGAAGATGCGCCACGCTCCGGAGGGCCTGTCGTCGAAAATTGCGATAAAATCGATGAATTGGTCGAAAGAGACCGGCATAGTAGCAGCCGTAGCATCGGTCAAGAGCTGGGCATGAGTCATCAAAAATTCGTTTCAATTTCAATAAAAAAAAATCATTAAAAATACCGCAAGACTTTTTTTTGCAACCTATTATACAATATCAAAACCCATAAGTCAGCAGCAACTATATACATATGTATATACATACATTCATATGTATATTTTCTTGATCTGGAGGACCTCCTCTATCCGTACATACCCATTTTAACTCATAATCGGGGGATGCTGTTCTAAATTATATTATATTACTTATTTGTTTATTAAATTTAAAAAAGAAAATATCCGTATGCATGAATAGAGGAATTTTCGCGAAAAACAGGAATTTCAGCGAATTGCCTTGTTATCATATGGCAGCGCTCCATTTCGTAGTAATTGTTAGCACACAAATGTCGTTTGGTGCGAAGGCATTTTAAACCTTCCTTACAGCCTAAAAAAAAAAATAAAAAAAAATAAAAATTACGACTGTAAAATGTAATTTTTAAAATAAAGATTTCTTAGGTAAAAAACGCAAAAAGTGTAAAATATGGATTTATTTAAATGTTTATAGTTTAATTAGAGTGTGTAAGACGTGGTGAAATAGCTTGTTGAAATGTTCGAATTTTGGGAATTTTTGAACTTTAAAGTCGAATATCTCGTAAACTAAGCGCTTGCGGTACCTATATTTTTTTTAACCAGGAGGACCCCTCTTTCCAACGGTACCTTCAGATCGCGGCGCCAAAGAAATCGGAATTGTGCCTAATGTTTTATTAAGTTTGCCAGAAAGTTTTAATTTAACCAGAAAGAAACTTCGAGGGCGGTATAAAATATTTATTTAACTGATCAGCATGACGAGCTAAGTCGGGTTTGCTATATTCGTTTTCCGTTTGTCGGTATATATGAGAACTAGTCGTTTAGTTTTTGAAATATCGATTCTAACTTTTCTCCCTAAGAAGCTGCTTATTTTTCAGAATCGCCAATATCGGAGCACTATAGCATATAGGTACAATACAAACTGATCGATCAAATAAATGTCTTTGTAAAAAAAACTTTTTTGGGTAAATTTTAGAATAGCATCCCCCGATTTCGGGCTTAACCCTGGTCGAGACCAACGGTCTGATACACTTATTCGAGACCAATGGTGCTTGGCTAGGCCAAGTGGTGTTTACATACATTTGTAGGGAAATACATGTTGTATTTACGCTCATATACATATGTACAATATAGATACATTTTTGAAATTTCTTACCTCTCGATTTGGTTGAAATCAAATTGACTGCCTTGTTCACGCTTGGCGTGGCAATAGCGTTCACAAAAAATGTAACATTTTGAGAAAAATTACATTTTTTTCTTAACCTGTTAAAACGCTCTAGCGGCTTAAGTATTTGACCTAGGTGGGTCAAATAAAATGCACCGGTTAGGTAATTTGAAGAGCTTTCAGGAAATGTATAATTCCCCTAAGGCCCCACCGGGGGCGTGGCAGTAGGCGAAAATGGGTTTTCACCATGTCCCCCCTTTTGTTTCACTACAGTTGGGGGGTATGGGGCCGGGGGGGATCAAAACCATTTTGCGAGTTAGTTCACCCCTAGTGCTTTCAGGAAAGCCCTCAACCTTCCCTCTATCCCTACCAGGGGCGTGGCAATAGCGTTCACAAAAAATGTAACATTTTGAGAAAAATTACATTTTTATTAACCTTTAAAACGCTCTAGCGGCTAAAGTATTTGACCTAGATAAACATACAAACCAATTTGGACATGTAACGAACATGAAAACAGATAAATCAACCGTGCGAAGTGATAGAATCATACCAAAGTTCATATATTTTCATACAAAATATAAGGGGTCTAGACAAGCACCATTGGTGCACTAAGGTGTAATATTATAATATCCTTTTTTCGTCCTTTTCGATACGATATCCTTGAATTTTTGTTCTGAATTCTATAGACAATAAAATTCTAGGAAACTACCTGGAAGCGCAAGTCGTTTGCTACACTCTAAATAGTATATTTAAATAACATTTAAAAACAAAATATGCCTGGCCATACCCGAGGGTCTCGATGAGGGTTAAAATTTTTGAACTTTAAATGCAAATATCTTAAAAACCATAAGTCAGCGGCAACTATTATATATATAGGTATATGTATATATTTTCTTGTTCTGGAGGACCTCTTCTATCCGTACTTACCCATTTTAACTCATAATCGGGGGATGCTATTCTAAATCCCAGGCACTTTTTATTGACAAGATATCTTCACGCAATTTTGTCATGGATTATTTTGCATGGATATTTTTGCAGTATAGGTAATTTCCAAAGAAATTGGTCAGATAGGACAAATATAGTATATAACTGCCATACAAACTGATCAATCAAAATCCAATTATTGTAAGGACAACTTTTTTAATTTGACAGGATATCTTTACAAAATTTGGCACTTATTATTGTCTAAGGCAGCAGTATAATCTTCGAAGAAACTTCAGATCGGACTACTATAAGATATACATAGCTACCAGGCAAACTAACAGATTAAAATAAAAAAGGGTTTTTTGTTATAAGAAATTCATCTGTGAACGAGGAGCTTCAGTTCAGCTGAGATTGACATATTTAACTCGAGTGATATCGCTTCCCTACAGTTTAATAAAAAATAATCTCCCTTATTTTTGAGGAAAATCAGAATATGAACGGTACTATAACGTACGTATTTCCAAGTGGAATATAAAAACAGGTATGATTTTTACCAGGTAATATCTGAAGGATGTCGAATAGTCATCTTCATACTTATTTATCTCATAATAGTTCAAAATAAGTAATAAAAGTTTTCAAAAAATAAAAAAAATTGTTTAGAAATATCCAGTAAAAGTAGTATAAACTAATCCATTGATTAAACGTGTGTATTATATTAAATAGACGATATTTTATAAACTCATTCCTTAATCCTTAACTTTTTTTTTTTATTTTATACATTTATAGATTCTTTCAGGCTCTTTAGAATTCCTTACGGGATCTCCTACTTGTAAACTAGTTCGATATCAATTACTTTCTAATATATTTAATATACAGTGGACCAATAAAGTTTACATACACCTAGTTCTATTAAATTACGACACGTTTATTTGTTATAAAAATAATAAATTTTGTGGTTTTTTTCTATCCATTTCAAAAGATGTATGTATATTTAACATTAAATTTAGCATATAAAATTTTTTTTTTTTTTTGACACAAATAAAAAAAATTAATGCTAAAGCTAAAAATGGGCATAATTTTTATCAAAAAAGTTTACGTACACTAATATTATTTATATAAATCAAATGTAATTACAATAGTTTTAGCAGTTTTTGACCTACATTTTGTTGCTATTATTGTCCCTAGACATCGATGTAAGCTCCCCACTCAATTTCTAGGATTATTTCCGGCCTTATTTTGATGAAATTCGATGTTTTCGAATACGATTTTCCAAAAAGTTCCATATATTTTGAATAGGATTAATGTATGGTGATTGCGGGACCTGTGAAATTGTTTTTATTTCCATAACAACCCTGCATGTACAAGATACAATGTGTATTTTAGGTCGGTATCTTGTGGTAAACAGAAATGGCTGCTATTAACAGCCGATTTAAGCACACTTAAAATTGAAATTTTGTTCTTAAAATGTTCAGATACATATGCTTATTCATTTTTGAAATGTACCCAAAAAAACAAAATCCCGAAACAGTAAGGAATGTGTTGAAGAGTGCTGGTTTTCATAGACGATTCTCGCGTCGTAAGCCATACATAAGTAAGGTTAATAAAAAGAAGAGGTCGGCGTTTACTAAACAATATTTAAACAAACGGTATTAGTTTTGGGAAAACATTGTGTTCACCGACGAATCAAAATTTAATATATTTGGTTCGAATAGATCATGAAAAGTGTGGAGAATGAGGAGTCACAAGGAAAAAATTTATCGCCAACTGTAAAGCACTGTGGGGCTAATGTTATGGTTTGGGGGTATATGATATCATCTGAGATTGGATATTTGGACTATATTCGTGAAAAAAATGAGTAAGCATATGTATCTGAACATTTTAAGAAAAAAATTAAAATTTTAAGTGTGCTTAAATCGGCTGTTAATAGCAGCCATTTGGTATTGTTATGGAAATAAAAACAACTCCATAGGTCCCGCAATCACCATACATTAATCCTATTCAAAATATATGGAACTTTTTGGAAAATCGTATTCGAAAACATCGAATTTCATCGAAATAAGGCCAAAAAGCTGGATCATGGACTTAGTGGGTCAAAATATCCGGAAATAATACTAGAAATTGAGTGGGAAGCTTACATCGATGCCTAGGGACAATAAGCAACAAAATGTAGGTCAAAAACCGCTAAAACTATTGTAATTACATTTGATTTATATAAATAATCATTAGTGTACGTAAACTTTTTTGATATAAATTATGCCCATTTTTAGCTTCAGCATTAATTTTTTTATTTGTGTAAAAAAAAAATATTTTGATATGCTAAATTTAATGTTAAATATACATCTTTTGAACTGGATAGAAAAAAACCGCAAAATTTTTTCATTTTGTAACAAATAAACATGTCGTAATTTAATAGAACAAGGTGTATGTAAACTTTATTGGTCCACTGTATATATACATATATAAGGTGCGTACCAAAGTAATCTAGACTTAAAAAACAACAGAACAAATGGTATTTTCGGCAAAATCAATTTATTTTATTCAAAGTAGTCTCCTCTGCTTCAATACAGCTTTTTGCACGGTCCAAAAGCATGTCGAACGAGTGTTTTAGCTCGTTGGCCGGTATGGCCACCAGTAAGCCGGTGCAAGCCTTTTGAATGGTCTCTACGTTTGTATAACGCTTTCCTTTCATGGGCAAATGCATTTTTCCGCAAAGGAAAAAGTCGCACGGTGCCATATCAGGTGAATACGGAGAGTGGTTAACGTCGATCTGATCTGAGCAATTTTTGGTCGTCAATCAATTTGTGGACCGTAAGCCCGAATGTTCGGTCAAAATGCGATAAATCGATGTTCTGAAGATGTTCAATTCCATTTCCATGAATTTCAATTATGATTTCGGGTGATTTTTAAAGAATTCACGCACAGTTTCAATGGAATTTATGTCCTCACTACCACTTTGAAAACGTTGAAAGCACTCGTGAACTCTGCTACGGGATAGGTAATAATCGCCATAAACTTGTTTCATCTATTGAAACGTTTCGGTAAAAGTTTTACCAATTTTAAAACAAAATTTAATGTTGGCACTTTGTTCGAAGCTCATTTTCGCAACTATAACACAAACATACTGACACTTAAAACGCAGTAACTTCATTTCCAATACTTCCACTTACACTGTGTTTAAATGAGTTTAAGCATCCCGTCACTCTATTTGGAAAAAACCAGCATACCCTAACATATTGCACTTAAGAATATCATCACACGCAACAACTGAAAAGAACATGCATGAAGACACCACTTATACGGACAGCAGCAACTAACAAAAGGACTGGATCATCGCCCTCAACTTTCACTTTCGCTTATACTTTCGATAACGACAACGGTCCTGCGCGCTACTTAGCTCTTCAACCATCCCGAATGTCAATATACTTCGTCCGCGCGATCTTACAATTATAATATACATATATTAGCTATTGTTACTTATATTAAGTATGTTCGCAATAACGAAATAATAAACCGCAAATATTTGCGTATACGAAACTTATCGGATTTTCTTTAAGTTATTGGCGAGGTTGTGAGTGTAGTGAATTTTCAAAGATACTCGATGGCATTCTTTTAAATAAAACCTACATTTTATTCATGGTCCTTCGAGCCTCAAAGATAGGCACTATAAAATAACAGCCACAAGACAAACCACAAAATAAAATAAAAACACAAACTAGTGCAGGGAAGTGCAGTGGCAAACTAAAAACAAAAAAAAATATACTTGAGTATACTTGAAGTGAAAAAAAGTAACAAAAGAACAGTGCAGTGTTTTTGTGTAAATATGCATATGTATAAGGTTCACGGTGGATAAAAGAGAAGGTGACGTGACAAAAACAAAAACAAATTACATGGAAAAACAAAATATCCAAAACAATTTCAACAAACAAAAAAAAAATAAAAACAAAAACGCGCGAAACAAAATAAAACACAAATCGGGCGCGAAAAATTAAAGCACCTTAAAACAAAACAAAAATTCGGGCGCGAATAATACACAAAACAACAAAAACCACAAGGAATGTCCGTAGGCAGCAGTAAGCAACAGGAGTGGAGAAAGAAAATTGGAGCAAAACGGCCAGGCACTTCAACACATACACATATACATATTTACATTAACCCCAAAATCAGAGTGAGAGTATAAATTTCACATTTTAATTATTAAATGCACATATGTATGTAACACCAAATCCGTTTATCAAGATAATACGGTTAACAAACAGTTGGTAAAATATAAACATATACCCAAACATTTATATACATAAATAAAGTATTTATCGAATGCCTATAAGTTAAGCTTACCGGCAATGCCCCTTATGTTTAACAAACGAATAAGCAGGATTGCAAAAACTAAATAAGCAAAGGCATAAACAAAAAAAAAAAAAAACACACCAAAGAGAGAAGAAAACATACATATATGCATATTTTCTTACTTCTCTATGCATAATTTTAATATACATACATATTGCATATACATACATATGTTGATATCAACAACATTAACATAAAGTGCATATGAGAGCACTTCGCTTTCGCGAAGCATAAAATCTGCCTGTAATTTAATACCTTACACCGGGTACTACATGCTCCTTTATTAAAATTGTAAATTTTTATTAATTTTCCAAAAGAAAGGTAATTATCGTAATATTCCTTAAATAATTAAATAATACGGTAAAGTAATACTGCTTATTTTGGTAATAGAAAAATAGAAATAGAAACAAATTAAGATCATTTGAACAAAATAAATAAAAAATAGATATTGGTACATATAAAACTGTATGTAACTATATTTTTCCAAAGTCCACATTGGCAAATATTCAGCAATACCTCTTGTTCTTTGGCAAACAAAAACAAGCAGGATTGTGGACAAAAAGCTAATTGATCTCTCTAACGAGCTCTCAATTGCTTACTAATAAAGCATAACAAACAATTCGTGCATACTTATGTACAAAGCATATTGATCTCTTCGACGAGCTCTCAATTGCACAAAACATAAGAAACTTCATACGCACATACAAACATACATATACATAAGTCCAAGTATTAGGGTGTACCTAAATACTAACATAAGGACGTAAAAGGTGGTAATAAAGTAAAAGTGCGGACATTTTCAAACTTAAAGCTAAAATAAAATAAACAAAAAATATTATTTCGCAAAAATGGTTAATAACGGCACTAATCAATACACACCTGCAGGAGCTACACGCTCAAAACAGGTTGTAAAATTTATTTCACAAAGTGACAGTTTAACAAGATACTGCACTAGATTTGCCTCTTCACCGATTCACGAAAACTCGGAATCGTTATTAGAAATAAAAAGTCAAAATCTGAAAATTTTTGGACTCGCCTCCAAGCGGCTCATGACGCCATAGTAGATTCTGACAATTCAGATCTACCACAAGATTTTAAATCATCGGCTTACGATATTTACGAAAACTGCTTAGACCAATATGAAGAAACGAAAGCTATGATCTCCGATCAATTAAAGCTAATAAAAGCAATTGCACCTACTCCCCACAGTAGAGTAGACCTGCCACAAATGCAACAATATCAAGAGGCAAGTTCAGGCATCCACCTCGAGGTGCCCGCATGTGACACAGAAACCATTTACGGAGGTTATGAAGAATGGCCGTCCTTCCCGGACATGTTCACGGCCGTGTACATAAACCATCCTCAATTATCACATGCGCAAAAATTGTATCACCTCAGATACAAAACTAAAGGTCAAGCAGGCGGAATAGTCAAACAGTTCGCATTAAATGACGACAATTTCAATTTGGCTTGGGAAGCTCTAAAAGCTAGATATGAAAACAACAGAATACTGGTCGATAAGCAAGTAACGACACTAATGAACTTGTCAAAAATTAAGAAAGAAACAAGTGTAGAATTCATCAAACTAGAATCCACTCTTTCGAATTGTTTGTCGATTCTATCGACACTAAATATTCCCACAGACAGCTGGGACCCAATTCTGGTAAACATTTGCACCGCCGCATTACCAGAAAAGTCGTTACTTCTATGGGAGCAATCGCTCTCATCACGGAAAAAGTGCCCAACGTGGCAACAAATGAAAGATTTTCTCACCACCCAATATGAAATTGCGGAAAGGTTAGAAGAAAAAATAATCAAAACTAATAACGACCAAAATGGAAGCTTAAATAGACCCCAAGCTAGAAGCAAAAACAAATCAAATCGAATTTTTAACAAAATACAATCGTTCACATCGGAACAAAGAAAACATATGTCATGCGAACTATGCACAAGAGGGCATAAGCTTAAAACTTGCGAGAAGTTTAAAAAATTAAACATTAATGAAAGGAACAACTTTGTCAGATCAAAAAGACTCTGTACAAACTGCTTGTCCCATACATTGTCACAAAAGACATCATACGATGCTTCATTACAGCACATATTACATCTCACCTCAAAAGAGCGCATATACAAAAAAACCACGGGTTTAATTACAAAAGCAAATCCCGAAAGCGAAAATACTAAAAATTGCCAAGAGACACCATGTTGCTCAAAGGCACAAAAAGTTCAAACGCTGCACAGCGAAACACAAAGTGGACTAATTACAGAATCAGCTGCCACCATACCAACTAAAGTTGCGATTAATACAAACAAATACCTTAATTCACAATTAAGAAAATTGCAAAAGTTAAGGAAACTTCCTCGTATAACAAACAAAACTGTAGAAGATCAGTATTGTGAAGACTTCTTTAAAGCCACAACTACTAGATCAAATATTGGCCGGTACGTCGTACGACTACCACTAGAGCCAGCATTTTTCAATACTTCACATATTGGTAGAAAAAACAAAGTCAGAATTCGGTCTAACAAATTTAAAAACTCAAATATATATTACTTTTCGACCCCGCAGGATGGCTTTCGCCAATAATGAAAGAAAAACAAAGTCCTGAAAAAATCATTAAACGGTGGCAGGCTACTATTTGCCAAATTAATGCATAGGCACTTAAATATTACATATAATAAAATGCTTCAAAAAATCGAAAAATCCGCACCTGTCATAAACTAGTGCCTAATAATTTTCAAATAATAAAATAAAATTTGTTTATACTCAAAATTAAAGTTAAGGGTACACCATATGCTTAATGCGATACTTTGACGCACCTAGTCTTACCAAAAGCAAAGGTAGCTTTTATCGCACCTATTTACATAAGCGCTTCTCATTAGGGTAGTTGGTGGGAATCGGTTGTACTTGTACTAACTTCCATTCACGGCCACTCTCTCGCAATATCCCTCTCATTCCACAGATCAAACCTCAAAGCTAAGAAGCACGCGCTATGGTCATATCTGTCAGACGTGGCGTCGCTAAATTTCATAATAATAAAAAAAAAAAAAAAAAAATGCAAACGGTTGCCGATAAACCGATGTAAGGAAAATTCAACTAAAAATTATAAATAATAAATCTATAAAGAATCAACCACAAACGATTCTTATAGTAATATGTTTCGAACCAAAGCAGTATTTATCATTTGCAGCAAGTATTCTGCGCCCTCGTCCAACAGTAAGCCGAAATACACTTTACGGTATATACGAATAACACTAGGCAAAATATTCGCCTAGGGGGCCCAGTATGTTTAAATGAGTTTAAGCATCCCGTCACTCTATTTGGAAAAAACCAGCATACCCTAACATATTGCACTTAAGAATAACATCACACGCAACAACTGAAAAGAACATGCATGAAGACACCACTTATACGGACAGCAGCAACTAACAAAAGGACTGGATCATCGCCCTCAACTTTCACTTTCGCTTATACTTTCG
This sequence comes from Bactrocera tryoni, assembly GCF_016617805.1. Lineage (NCBI taxonomy): Eukaryota > Metazoa > Arthropoda > Insecta > Diptera > Tephritidae > Bactrocera > Bactrocera tryoni. Next base: position 3,010,790 of record NW_024396366.1, read on the forward strand.
ATAACGACAACGGTCCTGCGCGCTACTTAGCTCTTCAACCATCCCGAATGTCAATATACTTCGTCCGCGCGATCTTACAACCAAATATTATAATATACATATATTAGCTATTGTTACTTATATTAAGTATATTCGCAATAACGAAATAATAAACCGCAAATATTTGCGTATACGAAACTTATCGGATTTTCTTTAAGTTATTGGCGAGGTTGTGAGTGTAGTGAATTTTCAAAGATACTCGATGGCATTCTTTTAAATAAAACCTACATTTTATTCACACTGATATGTCAAAATTTGTAAACTTTTATTTTTGTTTTTTCTTATTATTTACAATTATTATTATATTAAAAAATAAATATTTTCCGACAAATCCCGAAAGTTTCACTAATTTATCTTTAATGGTTAACTCAAAAACAATTTTTTAAGTAAAAGAACCTAAAATCATGTAAATTAATTAAGTCATTTAAAAAATTATACTTAAAATTTTCAAAAATCGTTTGGGGATAAGTGTCCCAATTTTGCGGAACTCCATCGATCGAAAGTGGTTTCGCCATCAACCCAAGTAAAACCGGTGGCACCGCTGCCGTAAATGAGAGACCTCCACCTCCAACCGGCGTATACAATGAAATATGTAGGGCTCATCCTGGATAGGAAGCTTTCACGGAAGCCGAATATCGAAGAGAGAGCAAAAACGACTTCGATGGCCCTAAACTGCTGTAGAGGACCCATTGGCATGAGGTGGGGTCTCTCATCGAAAGTGGTCCTCTTGCTCAATAACACCATAGTCTAGCGCATTATGTTCTATGGAGTTCACCAAACCGAACTCTGGCGGCTCCTTCTCTGCCCATATCCCGACGTTGGGAGATATGGGTGGGAGAAGTCGTTGGAGGAGAGAGTCGGTGAGCTTCTTTAAGGATGAGTCAATGCTCGGGGGAAAGTTGGTGTCGGGAGCTCTCTATCAACTTCAGTTTCAGACTTCCTGGCTGTTGTTGTGTCTTCCATGCCAAGGTTGCAACTATTAACGTAGCAGTAGATCTGCTGCTCCGGAGTGCAGCCCCTTTTAGAGAAGAGGCCATTCACTCAGATAGCAGAGCAACGATACTAGCCTTGAACTCGAGAGCATCGAGTGTCTTTGTGATAAGACCGGTATGGTGCACGGAGTGCAGCCCCTTTTAGAGAAGAGGCCATTCACTCAGATAGCAGAGCAACGATACTAGCCTTGAACTCGAGAGCATCGAGTGTCTTTGTGATAAGACCGGTATGGGTGCCGAGCTAGGAAAGGCAACCTAGAACCGCTCTCGACAGAATGGAGCGGGTCGGTGCTCCCGTATCCTCTTGTGTTCTACCACTGGATAGATGAACTTTGCGGAAGCTTGGCCAGCGCTGAGCCACCATCGGTAATTGCGCGGTTGCAAAACCCTTTTTACCCAAGGTTGATCGCAGGCGATCTACTAATCTCTTTGCCCTCAGAAAGGCCATCTGCTCTGCTGCTCTTCCTCGTTGTAGGGCTTTTAACAGAACATTGCCTTATTGGCGTTCATGCTGTAAGGTTGGTACTTTATCAGACGCCGTTTGCAGAACCTGTTTGGAAGAAAATGAGGTGGAAAGAACTCAACACTTCCTTCTTGACTGTCCCGCGTTTGAGAGGTCAAGACTTAAACACTTGGGAGCGAATACCCTCAGACATCCCACCGATGCAAATTCTGTATTGGTTACGAAGCGTTTTGCCAATCTTTAAGTCTGAACACAGGAGTTCTTATTTTCTATGGCTTCACAAAGGACTACATATACCAGTCCACGTGCGAACATCGATCAGCCATATAACCTAACATTGGGCGGATTTCTGCAATTTTTCCAACCGAAGCAGCTGTTTTAGCTAATGAGCACAACGGCTTACGCCATGCCGATCCCGGGGATCCCTGAAGAAGGGATATTAATTTGGAGATTCGGCGATTGGTATGGGATAGAGCATCTGAAGTCCTGCAACCTCTCCACCGGTGTAAGTAAGCTTTGGGATAATGTCAAGGCTTTGTCTAAGTCGAAGAGACATGATGACCGAGTTGAAGTTCAATTCAATGGTCATGCCTTTTCGGCAATTTACATTGCACCCTTCGGTAGACAAAACCAAGCGATGTGTTAACCGACGGCAGCGCAAAATGCCAACGAATGCGCGCCACTTACTTTCACCGATGAGGAAATTCACAATGCCATCAACAAATCGAAATCTTCCACATCCATTGACCCTGATGGAATCAACATGCTTATGCTAAAGCATCTAGGCTCGACGGGAGTAAGCTATCTTACCAAGGTCTTCAACCTGTCGCTGACCACTCTTCAAATACCCAATGGGTGCAAAGTCGAAAGCGTAGTCCAACTGCTGAAACCTGGAAAATCCGGCAACAAAGGTGAGTCCTATCGTCAGATAACTCTCCACTCCCCAGTCTCAGCACCTGAGACTACCCAACCACCAGCATGGATTCCGAAAAGTGCACAGTACCACCACATCACTTAGCGTCATAAACGCTCAAATAGTTCGTGGCTGACGTCGGGCAATTTAATCGATGGCATGTGTTCAAAAGTAAATAGCTATCTCTCCGACCTTTCTCGTTTCCTCATTGCACGGAACCTAACACTTTCCGCCACCAAATCCACAGGGCCCATATTTACGAACTGGTTGAAGTATAGACTTGAGCTTAATATTGCAGTCGATGGCGTAAAATTCCGACTGTCATTAATCTTAAGATTTTAGGTGTAACTTTTGATAGTCTATGCTCCTTCACTCCCCATACGACCGCGATTATCGCCAAGGCACAGAGCCGCAACAAAATCAAGTCGTTAGCCGGCAGCACATGGGGAAAAGACAAAGAAACGTTGTTGGCAACACACAAGGCAATCAGCCGGCCGGTCCTCAATTACGCCGCACCAATATAGTTCGAGCTGCAGAACTAAACAGAGAAGGTACCATCTTCTATAAGAGTGTACAGCTGCTGGCGTATGCCGACGATATTGATATCATCGGCCTCAACACCCGCGCCGTTATTTCTGCTTTCTCCAGGCTGGACAAGGAAGCACAGAAAATGGGTCTGGTAGTGAACGAGGGCAAAACGAAATATCTCCTGTCATCAAACAAACAGTCGTCGCACTCGCGACTTGGCTCTCACGTCACTGTTGACAGTCATAACTTTGAAGTTGTAGATAATTTCGTCTATTTAGGAACCAGCATTAACACCACTAAAAATGTCAGCTTGGAAATCCAACGCAGGATTGCTCTTGCCAACAGGTGCTACTTCGGACTGAGTAGGCAATTGAAAAGTAAAGTCCTCTCTCGACAAACAAAAGCTAAACTCTATAAGTTGCTCATAATTCCCGTCCTGCTATATGGTGCAGAGGCTTGGGCGATGACAGCAACCGATGAGTCGACGTTACGAGTTTTCGAGAGAAAAATTCTGCGAAAGATTTATGGTCCTTTGCGCATTGGCCACGACGACATTGACATAGTTCAGCGAATTAAAAGACAGCGGCTACGCTGGCTAGGTTATGTTGTCCGGATGGATGAAAACACTCCAGCTCTGAAAGTATTCGACGCAGTACCCGCCGGGGGAAGCAGAGGAAGGGGAAGACCTCCACTCCGTTGGAAGGACCAAGTGGAGAAGGACCTGGCTTCGCTTCGAATATCCAATTGGCGCCACGTAGCGAAAAGAAGAAACGACTGGCGCGCTGTTGTTAACTTTTCTATAATCGCATAAGCGGTGTCTACGCCAATTAAGAAGAAGAAGAATATGGTCGCCCGGATGCAGTGGTACGCAGATGAAGAACTTCAGACCTACCAGAACACTGCACTCCAAACAACGACAGGACGCCTCTTGATGTCTCCCATCGAACAACTACATAGTGAGACGCTTATGCTCCTAGTTAAGAAGCACGAAGAGCTCGAGTTGCCGCAAGAAACGTGAGTGACCCTAGCGCAGCTTCGTTCTGGATGCTATAGCAGGTTAAACTCCTACTTGTCCAGAATAGACACCGACATATCCAATATTTGTCTTGCATGCAATGAGTCTCCGCATGACACTGGCCACCCCTTTGCATGCCCTGCCAACCCGACTCATCTAACACCTCTTTCCCTTTGGTCCGACGCCGTCAAAACAGCACGTTTGCTGGGCCTCCCGCTAGATGACGTCGACGACAACCTCTCCAACACTAACGTTGTCCCGAGCCTAGATGCCTTAGGAAGGTTGCCCGGACTTCAGGTTTACCGATCGCGCTCATTAGCGGGGTCTGAGGGTATTCGCTCCCAAGTGTTGTAAGTCTTGACCTCCCAAACGCGGTACAGTCAAGAAGATGTTTCCACCTCATCTTCTTCAAAACAGCTTCTGCAAACGGCGGCTGATAAAGTCCCAATTTAACAGCATGATCAGCAATAAGGCAATGTTCTGTTAAAAACCCCACAACTAGGAAGATGATAGTATTTCTGAAGGCAAATAGATCAGTAGATCAAAGCGGTTTCGCGAAGTCCAGCTATCCAGTAGTAGAACACAAGAGGATACGGGAGAACGGACCCGCTCCCACTCTGTCGGTAGCGGTTCTAGGTTGCCTTTCCTAGCTAGCTGATCAGCTTTTCCCCAAGCTTTGACCCATTCTTAAATAAGCTCACTGCTCCTCTCCTCCAACGGCCAGAGTTCGGTTTGGCGACTCCATGGTATAGATGATCCGGTATGAAGTCAAAGTGTGTGAGGATATCCGAGTGTTCAGAAACGCGTTCCACTTCCCGGTCATACACCTTTCGGCGATGTCTATGGATGGAATGGAATTAAATGCTTATGAGCGCCGCCCATTGAACGCGATCGATTTTATTTGCAAGTGTGGTCTTTTCTAGAGCCATCCACCACATAAAGACTCCATAGAACATAATGCGCTAGACTAGGGTGTTATAGAGCAAGAAGACCATTTTCGATGGGAGACCCCACCTCATGCCAATGGGTCCTCTACAGCAGTTTAGGGCCATCGAAGTCGTTTTTGCTTTTGAAAGCTTCCTATCCAGGATGAGCCCTACATATTTTACTGTATACGCCGGTTGGAGGCGGATGTCTCCCATTTGCGGCAGCTGTGCAACCGGAATCTTTATCTTCAACGCTGAGATACCGCTGCCTGAACTCGTATACTGTGCTTGCAACTTTTCTTTGAACATACATACATAAGTGTTACATCGTCTGCATAGTCAATCACCCGGCAACCACGATCCTCAAATTTTTTAAGTCCTCCCTGTGGGGTACTTACATTTCGTCGCGCGAGTTAATTTTTACCAGAAGTAAAAATGAGTCAAAAGAATATATTTTGAGCTGCACCGAAATGTGTACTCTTTATTTATACTCCTAAGACTAACTTATTACATGGTTCTTACTTCTATTTATACTAACTAGTATGATACTTATTACTAGTTAATAGTTTGTTTAGATATAATACCATATATTGTTTGTTTAGGTTTGTTTACAAAAATCTTAGTGCTATTTATACTATTGAAATGCTGGTTGTTTATTGGTAAATAACTATTTGGGTTGTTATTGTTTGTTGTACTGATAGTGCACTTCTATTGTTCCAAGATAAGCTTGTTTTGATGATTTTTCTTTAATGTTGTTCGTTTATTGAAACATAAGGCTGTTTTGATGTTTGTTTGTTTAGGATTGTTTGTTGTAGTGATAGTGCATTTCAGTTGTTCCAACTCAGTGTTGTCTTGATGCATTCTGTTTACTGAAACAAAAGGTTGTTTTGATGTTTATTACTACAAGTATTATAAGGAATATATTTCTTAATTCGCGCAAGTTAATTTTTACATGAAGTAAAAATGAGTCAAAAGAATATATTTTTCAGCTGCACCGAAATGGATATTCTTTATTAATACTTTAAGACTAATTTATTACATGTTTCTTACTCCTATTAACTTAAATAGTAGATAGATAGACAGTGGCGTAGCTACAACTTCGGGCGCCCGGGGCCAAGGATGTTCTGCCGCCCCCCTTTATCTACCTACCTAAATATCTTCGATATTAAGTATATAAAATTTAGGAAGGCCACGCAAATTCTGAAGTTCCACAATTCTCACAATACGGTTTTTGAGGAAATTGATAGTAAATTTACAAGACATCTTATTAAAAGCCCTAAAAAAACCCCTTTTCGGCACATATCTTGTACAATTTTCAGGAATTTTTGCCCGAATTGGAGTTTTAAAAAACAGCGAAGATCGTTTTACCGCCCCAAGACGTTGCGCCTGGGGCGACGGCCCCCTACTTGGAAAGCGTCCCACTGGTATGGATAGCTTGGTACGCGGTACCGCAATGTCTGCTCCAATGCCTTTCGGTGTTTTTGAGCCGTCAGTGTACCACTGGATAGTCTCTCAGCAGTATGTCAAGCGTGGAGTCATTCCACTCTGTCTTATTGCCTAGAATAACTCTAAAGTTCTTTGTGAAATTAATCCTCTTTATAACGCCGTCCCTTGGGAGAAGGGCTAGTGGTGCTAGTGCCTTCATCTGTTGAGACGACATTAACTTCCCTTTGCCCAAAACCCTCTGCTGACCTTAGCAGCATGGTATGTTTCACTACCTGTTTGATCACCAGATGCTTCTGTGTGAGCTCCAATATGACTTCAAGCGCAGCAGTAGCGCATTGCCCCTGAAGCACAGGCACCGGCAAGCCTTTGCAGTTTTGATAGTCTAAGGCCTACCGAACACCTCGTTGCCTTGGCGGCCCAACAACCGCTCCATAGAAGACAATAGGCCTGGCTTGCATCCCCAAAATTTGCTGTGGCCGTCTCCCCTGGAAAGTAGGCGGATGCAAGGACGAAGTCTGGACCTTCCTTGTCCTTCACCTGCACCGCCATCAGATCTTGCGTTAGAAACTCTGAAATACAGAAGAAGTCTATATCGGTTCTAACAACTACACAAATTGTTGTTCCTCGAATTGAGGCCTCTTACCTCTCCTTCCCGTTTTCGTTTCTTCGTTTTAGTTCTTAAATAAACCAAGCGCGAAGTCGTATGGTTTGTCTGCACTCCGGGGAAAGAATACTGGCATGTTGTGTAGTGGTGTTATATCTTCACCTCTCTTCACGCACATGACCGGACCTTTCCAAAACCTCCAGCTTCAAAGTGAGTTCCGCTGGCCAGGTGGCCGACTTCTCGTCCTGACAGGCGACCAGTAGTAGGCCTCCTTTGAAGTACACCCAACTCTTTTTTTACACGGCAGATACGTTGCTCAAAAATCCGTGTAAAAAAAGAGGCGTTTCCTATAGTAAAATGGGGGATACGTTCCTTGTCATCTGAAAAGCGTGTATAATGAAATAAAGTACTATATTTACTTCGAAAAACCGTGTAAAAATTTTTGAAAACTATATAAAAGATATGCATACAAATTGTATATTCATATGGCATTTTATTGAGCATTAAAACTTAAAATACATAATTCATACAGGTGAAAAATTTGTAGACTCAGCTAAAAACAAAAGAAATCTGTTAATCCAGAACTTAGAACAGAAAAATTAGAATAGAAATAAGGAAAAAGTATTTACATATCTACATAATTATTCGTCGCTACTTGATAACAAGCGCAACAGTTTGCGACGAACTTGACTAAAGTCGGTATCATAGCTGGAGATATCCATTTCAGCAATGTAAATATCATGCGAAAAAAATGTGTAGGTAAGATTTATCGAATAAGTTTACTACAATGTATGTTCATTTCAGCAATGGTGCTAAGTGTGGTAAAAACAAACATAATTACAAGACAGTGATTTTGAAACCGTAGATTAAAAGTTTTTAACAAAAAAAAACAAAATTTTCAACCGTGTAAAAAGAAACCGTGTACAAAAAGAGTTGGGTGTATATGCCGTTGAAGGAGCCGGTGTATCCGTCTCCCACAAAGAGCGCATTTACTAAGCAGTCCTGAATAGCCGTCTACTCTTCAGACCTCAAGAGCTCCGCCGGTTAGTTGCGTGGCAGCACCGCTTTTTAAGGCCTCCGACTACCTTCGCTGTACCGTTCCCACCGGCGGCGAATTTGGGGTGGAGCGTCTTCATCCGACCGCCTGTGGTTTGTTTTCTTTGACCTTGGTGGCTCCTAAGGGGTTATCTGGGCGCTTTTTCTTTTTGCGGACCGACTTGTTGCACCCTGAAGTGCCGACCTTTTGCTGCTCCGTCTCTCCGACGCTGCGCTGGATAGGCGACGCCTCCAATTCCTACGTCTGGTAGCAGACGCGCAGTTAGCACCCACGCGTCGTGCAGTGGTAGGATAAGGGTTGCTGCCCCTGCTCCTACTCAAAGACCGCTTCTCTACTGCCTCTGGTGTCATACCGTCTTGTTGGTATCTCAAATACCACTTGAGAGTGGCGCCACTCATGCCCGCTCTACGTGGGTCGTCACGACCTCCTGGTAGTCCTGATTCTGGGGTGTGTGGAATATTTCCTCCACCATTTCCTCTTTCTCTTCCGTTCGCCCTTCGATTCCACTCTCTTGAATTCACCCTGTTCTGTGCAGTCGATCCTGCTCGAGGGGGTTGTGGGGGCGGGGTTCGCAAAACCCGCAACAGCCGCAGTGGACGCCTTGCGCTGAGTACCGCTGCAATAGGGCACATCATCGTCGTCACGCGCATGCTCCTGGAAGAGAGCGCGTTCCTTCGGCGAAAGAGCGTCCAGGAAGCTGAACTTGCGTTTAGCCCCTGGTTGTTGCTGTAGTTGTTTTTGTTTTGTTCTTTTCCATCTGGTTCGTACGATCATTCGGCCCGTATAAGTGGGCCTACTGGGACCCTATTCTGTATCTCGATTCGTAAATGTATTCTATTCGATATTCGGATCTACTTTTTAATTATGCGAAAGTTCTACTACCCTGTGCCAGAATAAATACGTACAATTTTCGATTTTGCTTTCTACAACTCAAAAGCTAGCGAATATTTTATTCGAAAATTGGCTTGAAAATCCGAGAATCGAATTCGAGTAAATTTTTTTTTCGAATCGAGTTACAGAATAAGCCCCTTGGTCTTTTAAAGGGGAAACGCAAAGGTCCGCCGTGTCAGAGCTCCTTAACGCGGTAAGGCCACCGTTACTTCCCAAGGCGGCCAGGTATTGGGAAGCCTCCGTTCGAATACAGCCGAATTAACCTTCTGGCTGCAAATCATCTAATGTACGGGAGTCGCATAACACCCTGGATTAAGAGATGGTAGCTCTTGGTCGCCGCACACACGCGGCTTCTGTCAACCCCCAGGAGAGATGCCATGCCGAACCGCTCATGAAGGTTGGGAGGTACCGTAAATGCATTGCATTTTAAGCCCCTGCACCACGACAAGGTGCCTACCATTCGCAGTGGTACTAACTAGTCTAGTGTGTTTACTTATTACTAGTTGTTAATTTGTTTAGATATAATATATTTTTTTAGGTTTGTTTACATAAGCAAATCCTAATGCTACTTATACTATTGAGATGCCGGTTGTTTACTAGTAGATGGCTATTTGGGTTGTTATTGTTTGTTGTACTGATGGTGCACTTCTATTGTTCGAAGATAAGATTATTTTTATGAATTTTCCTTAATGTTGTTCGTTTATTGAAACATAAGGCTGTTTTGATGTTTGTTTGTTTAAGATATTTTGATAAGATACTATTATAAGAAATACGTTCCTTAACACGCGCGAGTTATGGTTGTTATGCTGTGAGCCAATTATGTAATCCAAATTAAATGTTATTACAAAGAATAACTACCAGTATGAACTCTGTTTTATGACTGCCTTATTCAAATCAAACTTAAGTCTACTTAAGCTACATATTATTCTATACCTGTTATTGTTTACATTAAAAAATGGTGACTCGTGACATTCCGTCACGGCATGGTTGGTTTTAACTTACAGCTATTAGGGAGGTCATACATAACACCCCCTTCGTTTCTTTTAGGATTCTCCTGAATCTTTTACATTATTTGTTTTGATCCATATGATTAGCCATATAACTGGTATTATTATAATGATTATTACAATAGTATTTATACCGTATGAAATCTTTTTATGATATTTTAGTTCTTTGATTTCATTTAAATTTTCGATATGGTTTAATATCATTTTTTCAAAATTTACTTTCACTTCATGTGTCTGATTTAATACTGATACAGGATATGCATATTTATTTGTCAAAAAATTCTTTTTTACAATTTTTATACGATTTATCTTTATTTCGATTTTACAATTACTAAAATTTATTGTATAATGTTTTTGAAGTGTAAATTTCCGTGTATCGCAGTTTTGGATCATTTCATTGTTATTGTCATTTTTAACTAACAGATTATCAGCAGACAACTTTTGCACATAAGTTTTATTATTATATTTAAATATACAATTATGATTAAAAATACAACTTTCACTTAATTTTAATTTTCTTAACAATGTATTAGCTTTGTATTGATAACACAGGTCAACAAAAAAAATTTGTTTTTTTGGGTTTCTGTTCTCATGCTTGAATTCTGATCCTAGGCATTGAAAAACACTTAAATATTAATCTTTAGTTCTTTAAGTTTGCTTTGGGCTGATCTACATTGATAAGTATATTTGGGGTTTAATACGAGAGAGCTCATATTCGCGTAAAAGAAATACAAAAAATATTCATTTTTAGACAGTAATTTCTTGTTATTTTACATTTATATATTATTTTTTTTCACACGTCTTGAATAAAAACGACTCTTGTATCTAAAAAAAAGTTTTCTAATTATAATCTATAGTGAAATTGTACAAAAAATATAAAAATCAGTAATTTCTGCTTAAAAATCGAAAAATTGCTCTAATTTCTACAAAAGCAAACTTTAACTGAAAAAAAAAAATGTTTCCTTATTTTTGTCATAGGAGAAACTAAAATTTAACATGTAGATGTCAGACCCATAATCGTGTTGACCTGTGTAATGTTTAGATTCTGACGTTATATTTCCTCATCTATTTGATCAATTTCTAAATTATTCCTATTTGGCAAAGGTGTAATTAATTTTAAATCTGTAGAAAAATATGTTTTTGGAATTTGAATAGCGACCACAAGTGCTTCATTTTTGAAAGCTACTACTCCTACTTTGGCTAGTTTCAGCTTATAAAAATCTATGTCAAAACTATATATTTCCTCTTTTGTTAACATCCCCGGATGAATTAAATTGTTTTTAGCGGCGGCTATGTTATTTTGAATTTCACATATCTTTCCTTCAACATGTCTTAATTAATTCATTTGATCAATGTAAAGAACCAATTTCGCAAGCTCTCTATCCTCCTTTTGTATCTGATTTAATTCTTTTAAAATTTTACTCCTGTCATTTTTTACTATTGTTTTCATTAAATTAATTGAATCGTTCAAATGCTCATTTATGATAATCTGCTTATTGATATTTGTCATTGCGTTGTGCGAATTTCCCTCTATTACTTCTAAATGACTAATTATATCCTGTAGTTCCTCCTCGTCCATTACCCCGAACAACCATTTATACATTGTGCCTTCTAAATTAATTAAACCTCTCTTCTTTCTTCCCTCTTCCTTGGGAGTAATCGATCTAATTTTTGCTTTAATTATGTTAATTTCGTTAAAAAGAAGTGCCTTATTACTTAGGTGTGCTTGTCTTATGTTTTCTTCCATTTCCTCCACCAAACTTGCTAGCTCTTTCGGATGTATAATATGTAGTATTGTATTTACTTCGCCAACGATCTCTATTTCACCTAGTTGGATCATGGTGTATCCTGCTTCTTCAACTTTTGGTGACACTTGTAGGAATGCTGTAGCCAATTTCATGGCGGTCATCTGAAACATTATTATCCACATCATCTGAAAATATGTTGACTCGTGAATTAACACTTTCCAATACATCGCCATTATGTACTAGTATTGTGCTAAACCTATCATCTTCGTTTTCCATGCCTACTTTATCTAATTTAAGTGGTCTTTTTATGTTTGCTATATGAATGTTTTGCAAGGGGGTGATTCGGAAATATGGTTTTAGGGTTGAGTGATAGCGATCATTATAGTAACCTATAACGATCTGTATCCTCATTTCTGTTGAGAGGCTTGGATCCTCAATTCCTGTTAGTTTTTCTAACAAGGTTGAGTGCAGCCTCTCAATGTCTGCATTACCTGTATGGGAGTTTGGTTTTGTTAAGTGTACTTGACTCCTTCTGTATTTAAGAACTGAATCAACTGTTCGGCCCTGAATTCGTTGTCCATGATGATCTTCTTTGGTTTCCCAAATTTCGTGAAATGTTCAATTATGATGGCCTTCTTTGCTCTCCAATTTCTGTCAGTTATATTGTAAGCTTCTGCAAACTTTGTCAGATTATCAATTACTGTGACAAATGATTGCTTTTTAAAACGAAAAATGTCCACATGTATTATTTCATTTTTATCTGAAGGAGTCTCTGTTAGTTTAAACTTTGGCTTTATCGGTTTCCTGTCATATTTAATTTGCTTGCATTTTTCGCAATTATCTTTAATTAGCTTTACAATGTCCCTTAATTTGGATAGTATATTTTATCCTTAAGTGTATTGTAAGTCTCGTTTATTCCGCTATGCATTGACTAATTACTATGGTAAAGTGAAATTTGTTTATGAAGATCTTCTTCTTGTATAATTTCCGTTGCCCTTTTGGTCCATTTTATGAATTACAGCTTGCTATTGCAAGAAAACATGTTTATAAATAAATGCTTTTAAATGTGATAATCGGCCTCCTCCACTTCGGAAAAAATACCCACTTTGCCCCTGTCAATATGTCTTCGGAAAATATTTTGCAATATGTTCTCCGTGTCAATAGAGTTGATCTCGATTACTTTTCTTCCATGTATTATTTGAACTTCAGTTTGGGGACTATATGTTATTATTATTTGGGTCTTATACTTGTTGACAATTTCTTCTTTTATGAAGAAATGTTCTAACAGCTCCTCTTCTGCGGAATGTATTGTATCTGACATTTCTAAATTGGATTCTTTATCATTGCTTTCGTCGATTTTTGGAGAGTTTTCAATCCGGCTTAAAAAATCTGCTACTACATTATTTTTCCCTTCTGATATTGATATCATCGGCCTCAACACCCGCGCCGTTAGTTCTGCCCTCTTCAGGTTGGACAAGGAAGCACAGAAAATGGGTCTGGCAGTGAACGAGGGCAAGACGAAATATCTCCTGTCATCAAACAAACAGTCGTCGCACTCGCGACTTGGCTCTCACGTCACTGTTGACAGTCGTAACTTTGAAGTCGTAGATAATTTCATCTATCTTGGAACCAGCGTAAACACCACCAACAATGTCAGTCTGGAAATCCAACGCAGGATAACTATTGCCAACAACTCCATAAGTCACTCATAATTCCCATCCTGCTATATGGTGCAGAGGCCTGGACGATGACAACAACTGATGAGTCGACGTTACGAGTTTTCGAGAGAAAAGTTCTGCGAAAGATTTATGGTCCTTTGCGCGTTGGCCACGGCGAATATCGCATTCGATGGAACGATGAGCTGTACGAAATATATGACGACATTGACATAGTTCAGCGAATTAAAAAACAGCGGCTACGCTGGCTAGGTCATGTTGTCCGAATGGATGAAAACACTCCAGCTCTGAAAATGTTCGACACAGTACCCGCCGGGGGAAGCAGAGGAAGAGGAAGACCTCCACTCCGTTGGAAGGACCAGGTGGAGAGGGACCTGGCTACGCTTGGAATATCCAATTGGCGCCACGTAGCGAAAAGAAGAAAAGACTGGCGCGCTGTTGTTAACTCGGCTATAATCGCGTAAGCGGTGTCTACGCCAATTAAGAAGAAGAAGAAGATATTCCATTTCATAATTGAACTCTTGCAGTTTCAACAGCCACCTTTGGTGACGTTGTGAAAACTCCTTACCTTTATATTTATTATTTAAAAACACTATTGGGCTATGATCAGTTATAATTTTAAATCTTGTGCCATATATGTATGCACGGCCTGAAATAGGTTATTGAATATATAATGGCTAGAAATTCGGTTTCTGTAGCATATTTCTGTTCATGGTTATTTAAAGTTCTGCTAATATAGCACACTGGCTGACCTTGTTGAGAAATCACTGCGCCTATTGCGTAATCACTTGCATCCGTTGTAATAGTAAATTCCTTATCATATTCAGGAATTTTTAAAATTGAATGCGATGAAATTAGTGTTTTCAAATTTTCGAAACTAGCTATGTACTGTGGATCTCTTGAATTTATTTTATAGCCTTTTTTTTTTAATATTTAATCATTGGATATGCAATTTTCCCTAATGAACTTTCTATAATAACCAGTGGCTCCCAAGAAACTTTTTAATTGCTTTTCAGTTTTAGGTATTTTCAAATTTTGTATTGCTGCTATCTTGTCCTGATTTGGCTTAATCCCTTCTTTTGTTAAGGTATGCCCCAAAAATTTTGTTTCTCTCTTTAGAAAACTACATTTATCGACTTGAATTTTTAAATTTAAATTATGTTCCTTTATCATTGAAAAAAATTTTTCTAAGGAGTTTAATTGTTCCTCTAATGACGTTGAAAAGATTAATACGTCGTCCAAATAAACGACACATGTCTTATTTATGTATTCTAGTAATATGTCATTCATTAGTCGTTGAAAGGTAGCCGGAGTATTTTTTAGTCCGAACGGCATTCTTATATATTCGTATAATCCCACCGGAGATACAAGAGCTGTCTTTTTAATATCCTTTTTATCCATTAAATTTTTTTTTTATGTTAAACTACGTTTTTGCCAAAATGTTACAACTAAGCGAAAAAACATCAAGATAAGGAAAAATGTAAAAGGTCATAAAAAAAAACTGACACATACGAACGCCAAACCCTTTGAGGGTTTTACTATACTGACCTAGTACCATCACCCTGACTTGGAATTTCTCACCCCCCAGATTAGCTGTTGTACTGTGTTACTAACCGATATTTTTTATTTCCCATGCTATCACATTTTTTTGGTACTATGATAATAGGTGAACTATATTTACTCCTACTTTTCTGAATTATACCTTGTTTTTCTAGCACCCTAATTTGCCTTATGGCTTCTTCCTCATGTTTCGGAGGTAACCTATATATTTTTGAATTGATGTGCTGGTTTGTGGTGGTTCTTATTTCGTGGACCACCGTGTGTTTGTCAGGGCATCTCCTTCTTTATACATTAATTTTTCATACTTCTTTAGCAATTTTTCAACCTCCTTTCGTTCATTTGATTTTAAATGATCCAATTGAATGTTTTGCATTTTACTTTCTTCCTATATGCATTGGATAGTTTTTGAATAAAACGGAATTTTAACACCATTTTTAAGCTCAATTTCTTCGTTTTCAATATCGATTATATTGAAATTATTAAATATAAAATCGTTTCCTAGTAGAAGATCGTACCGTTTTTCAAAGTCTATTTTCAGCCATCTCATCCTAGCATTGTGAGGGTATCTAAATTCTAGCGGATATGGTGTCTTAACTCTTTCGTTAGACGCTCTTATTTCACCATTCAGTGTATTAATTATTGTTTTATTTTTTTCCAAAACCGGTAACTTATAATGTTCGAAGCTTGATTTTTTCATAAAACTAATAGTAGAGCCTGGTCTACCAATGCACACCATTTTTTTATTAAATAAAGTAAGTGAAATTAATATTTTATTTTGATTTTTCGAGGCTAATTGGTAAAAAATTCCTCGTTGTTACTCGTTTCCTCTGTCCTGCTCACAGCATCAACATCCATGGGTGTTGGGCCATTTGAACGTCTTGTTTGTCGAGTGCCGTTCTGTATTATATTTTATCTTGCTGAATTATCATAGCCGTTATTATTATTACGATATTGATTTATATATTGGCCTGAATTTCCTGTCCAATAATTAGTTTGTCTTTGTGGATTATTTGGTGATATTTATTTTGCCCTGAAAAGTTGGTATTTCTTTGGGAGTACCGTCCCGAATTATTTTGTGCATAATAACGATCATTGTTTTGATCACCAATATTTTGTTTCCAAAAATTGTTTATTCTTTGAATTTTTTGATTTTGGTTACTATTAAAATTTCTTGCCTTTCGAGCAAATTGGTTTGAATTTCTGTTTCTTGCTAAAAATATAGGATTTAAATTTCCATCGTCCAGCCCTATGAAATTGTCGATCGTATTTGTCATGTCTGCCTATGTCGTTATATTCCGTATCATATAGGCGAAAGTCCCTGCTGCAAGTTCCTGAAAATATTTCTTTCATCATACCGCCTGTTTCACTCAAAGCACAATATTCGGTAATATTATCCATTATTTCTTTTGTTTTCCTACCAAGTTCTACTACCCACCCTAAGGTTAGCGATGTCGTTGGTCAAAGTCATCTGGTCATTTGTTGGCCTAAAGTGCTGTTTTAATCTTATTTTGCATGTATCCAAATTTTCTGGAGGATTCAATGTTAAACAATTTTTTGCCGATCCTAAAATTTTTAAATCATAAACTACTCTGAATGCTACCTGTTGTTGTTCTGCATAATCAGCTAGTACCCTATCAATTGCCTCAATAAACGCCGGTAATTTTTTTGCATTACCTTCAAATGGCTGTAAGTATTTTAGATCTTTCTCTATTTTTTGCCTAATACTAGTTTCCTTCTGTGCATCATTTTGTTGAAGCAATTGAGTTATTGCTGATAAACAACGTTCAACGTTTACATTTGATTTTGAGCCATAATTTTTTGTATCTTTTTCTTTTTATGCGAGATTATATTTTCTTTAATATACATATATTGGTTTTGAGAAATTAAAAAATATATATACATATGTATACATATACATATATATATTTTTTAACAATTTTTTTCTTTATCTATATCAAAAAAAAAAAAAAAAATATTGAATTTTAATCATTAATTTCAAATAGTTTTTTCTTGAAATTATTATTTAAAATATAAATTTCCTCCTTGGGTACATTTTCCATCTGTTTTTCTTCCAATAATTATGATATCAGATATTATCATTTTTTTTCAAATCTTGTTTCAATAAATATTTGTCACAACACCACGTTTCAGCACTATTTCCTCATGTTTTTCGTAAACAAAAATTTTGTGCACTTACTGCTGTTGCTGCTTGCTCCAGTTATGTTTTTATGCTGTTACTGTTATTGTTGCTTTTGCTATAACTGCTGCTGCTGTTTTCGATGGTGTTGCTATTGATGTTGAAGCTTTTATAATAACTGCAGCTGGTGATGATATTTATGGTGCTATTCGCTGTTTCCTTTTTTTCTCTTATGTTCTTGTTCTCTGTCTCTTACTATTATTAGACGTTTTACGCTTTTATACGTTGTAAAACAATTAATATTCATTCACAATTGAGTTTTGTTACTAAATTGTTATTATTATATGCCCCCTTCCGTTTTGTTTAATTTTGTAACCAGCAGATACATACATACATATGTATCTCTATTTGTACTTTGGGAATCATTAAATTGTCTAAATGGTATGGTTATCACGCACGTTTGAAATAAAAATACCGTATCACTTAAGTGTATAATATACAAGATAGTTTATTAAGAAAGTATTTAAGGGACTGGTATAGTGTGACACTTTCAAAAAAAATTTTTTTTTTTTGCGTTTTCGATAGTTTATATATTCAAAAATAAAGGCAAGGTCATATCTTGAATAGTTTTTAAATGGCAGCGTTCTAAACAATGGCAGCGTGCAAACATATATAAGTGAAACTTTAAACGCGTTTTTCTCGAAACGACATTTTTCAAAATTGCTGACATCATAACTCAACGAGAAATTGACCGATCGACTTCAAATTAAAACTGGGTATAGTTAAATACAAATAAATTTGCTATACAATGGACTACGATCTTGTTGATTGGTTGAAAATTGTCAATTTGGCATTAAAAAAACGACCATTTTTTTCGTAAAAAAACAATTTTTTTTTTTCAAAATTACGCCATTTTCTTGATTTTTAATATTTTTCAAAGATTGTAGTTCATTGTATATAAAATATATTTAAGTTTAATAAACATTTTGAATTTTTTTGTTTCAGCTACTCATTCGACCAGAATTGAATCACTGCTTTTTTCGGCACTCCCGCAGACACCACACAACTCCGTTATTTTTCAATATTTTTGTAAAAAAAAAATTCTTAATATAGGTAAAAATATACTTTATTACATCCATAACGAAACATTCAATCTAGTACTTTCTTTCAAAAAAATTCACGAAAATCGCCTAATTTTTCATGCGTCACACTGGTATAGCCCCTTAACTTTATACAAATGTTCCATTTCTTAAAATTAAATGTCTCAATTATTTAGGTAAGGTATGTTGCGTATGTAGATAGCGCGCCAGATCGCTGTTGTCGAAATTCAAACTGTAGCGCGTGAGACGGGTGTTGCAAACGGAATGTGTTCTAAACGATAATCCAATTCCTTTTGATTTAGATTCTTTTTGATCTGACAAAGTTATTACTTTCGTTAATGTTTAATTTTTTAAACTTTTCGCAAGTTTTAAGCTTATGCCTTCTTGTGCATAATTCGCATGACCTCTGTTCGGATCTGAACGATTGTGTTTTTTTTTTTTTTAATTCTGTTTGATTTTTTTTTGCTTCTAGCTTGGATTTTTTTGTTCTGACTATTTTTTCTTCTACTCTTTCCGCAATTTCATATTGGGTAGTCAGAAAATCTTTCATTTGTTGTCACGTTGGGCACTTCTTTCGTAATGAGAGCGATTGCGGCCACAAAAGTAACGATTTTTCTGGTAATGCTGCGGTGCATATGTTAACCTGAATAGGGCCCCAATTGTCTGTGGGAATATTTTGTGTCGATATAACCGTCAAACAATTTGAAACAATGGATTCTAGTTTCATGAATTCTACACTTGTTTCTTTTTGGTAAGTTCATTTGTGTCGTTACTTGTTTATCGACCAGTATCTTTTGTTCTCATATCTCGCTTTCAGAGCTTCCCAAGCCAAATTGAAATTTTCGTCATTAAGAGCAAACTGAAAACTATTACGCCTGCTTCACCTTTAGTTTTGTATCGGAGGTGATACAATTTTTGTGCTTTTGATATTGTGGATGGTTGAACGGCTGTAAAAATGTCCCGGAAGGACGGTCATTCTTCATAACCTCCATAAAATGTTCCTGTGTCTCAAGGTAGATGCCTGAACTTGCCTTTTGACTGTCTATTTGTGGCAGCTCTACTCTCGGATGTGTAGTAGGTGTAATTGCTTTTATTAGCTTTAATTGATCGGAGATCATCGCTTTTGTTTCTTCGTACTGGTTTAAGCAGTTTTCGTATATTGCGTGAGCCGAGGATTTAAAATATCTGAATCGTCAGAATCTACTACGGCGTCATGAGCCCTCGGAGACGAGTGCAAAAATTTTTAAGATTTTGATTTTTGATTTCTAATAACGATTCGGAGTTTTCATGAACGTTTGAAGAGGCAAATCTAGTGCAGTATCTTAATAAATAAGAGTTTTTTCAGATTTTGTCCGTGGAAAACGTATATTTTATTAATATCGTTTTGTGTTTACTTGCAAAGATATTATTATACCCTGAACAGGGTATATTAAGTTTGACACGAAGTTTGTAACACCCAGAAGAAATCGTCGAAGACCCTATAAAGTATATATATAAAAGATCAGTATGTTGAGCTGAGTCGATTTAGCCATGTCCGTCTGTCTGTCCGTCTGTCCGTCTGTCCGTCTGTCTGTCTGTATATATACGAACTAGTCCCTCAGTTATCGTTTTGAAATTTTGCAAACGTCATTTTCTCTTCAAGAAGCTGCTCATTTGTCGGAACGGCCGATATCGGACCACTATAACATATAGCTGTCATACAAACTGAACGATCGGAATCAAGTTCTTGTATGGACAACTTTCACATTTGACAAGATCTATTAACAAAATTTGGTATATGTTATTTTTTAAGGCAACAATGTAATCTCCGAAGAAATTGTTCAGATAGGTTAACTATAGCACATAGCTGCCATACAAACTGAACGATCGGAATCAAGTTCTTGTATGGACAACTTTCACATTTGACAAGATTTATTAACGAAATTTGGTATATGTTATTTTCTAAGGCAACAATATAATATCCGAAAAAATTGTTCAGATCGGTTAACTATAGCATATAGCTGCCATACAAACTGAACGATCGGAAACAAGTTCTTGTATGGACAACTTTCACATTTGACAAGATATATTAACGAAATTTAGTATATATTATTTTCTAAAGCAACAATGTAATCTCCGAAGAAATTGATCAGATCGGTTAACTATAGCATATAGCTTTCATACAAACTGAACACATAGTTACTAACAGAAATGCACCTGTGAAGGGTATTTAGCTTCGGTGCAACCGAAGTTAACTTTTTTCTTGTTTTTATTTATATTTTATTTTGAATATGTATATATTTGATTGGTTAATCACTATTAAAAATCGCGCTTTTAATTTATTAAATTATTTGATGTTCGAATAATTTGTATTTAGGTACACCCTAATACTTGGACTTGTATGTTTGTATATACAAGTACTCTTATGTTTCGCGCAATTGAGAGCTCGTTGAAGAGGTCAATTCGCTTTTTGTACGCATTCCTGCTTGTTTTTGTTTGTCGAAGAAAAAGGAGTATTGCCGTATGATTGTCAATGTGGACTTTGAATTTTTTTTTTGTTTTCGGATCGCTGTACTCGCTATCGAATACGCTCTTTCGAAATTTCCTGATTCGATAACGTGTTGTCGTTTGTACGAAAGAATCGAAATCTCACTCGTTAGCTATTTGAGAAACGTGATAGTACATATAAAAAAAAAAGTTTTGAATATATCAGTTAAAAATAATCGGAGGTAAAATGTAAGTTATTTTTATACTCTCGCAACAATGTTGCTAACATAACGGTTGTTTGTAAGTCCTAAAACTAAAAGAGTCAGATAAAGGGTTATATATACCAAAGTGATCAGGGTGACGAGTAGAGTCGAAATCCGGATGTCTGTCTGTCCGTCCGTCCGTCCGTGCAAGCTGTAACTTGAGTAAAAATTGAGATATCATGATGAAACTTGGTACACATATTCCTTAGCTCCATAAGAAGGTTAAGTTCGAAGATGGGCAAAATCGGCCAACTGCCACGCCCACAAAATGGCGGAAACCAAAAACCTATAAAGTGTCATAACTAAGCCATAAATAAAGATATTAAAGTGAAATTTGGCACAAAGGATCGCATTAGGGAGGGGCATATTTGGACGTAATTTTTTTTGGAAAAGTGGGCGTGGCCCCGCCCCCTACTAAGTTTTTTGTACGTATCTCGGAAACTACTATAGCTATGTAAACCAAACTCTGCAGAGTCGTTTTCTTCAGGCATTTCCATATACAGTTCAAAATGGAAGAAATCGGATAATAACCACGCCCACCTCCCATACAAAGGTTATGTTGAAAATCACTAAAAGTGCGTTAACGGACTAACAAAAAACGTCAGAAACACTAAATTTTACGGAAGAAATTGCAGAAGGAAGCTGCACCCAGGCGTTTTTTAAAAATTGAAAATGGGCGTGGCCTCGCCCACCTATGGACCAAAAACCATATCTAAGAAACTACTAGACCGATTTCAATGAAATTCGGTATATAATATTTTCTTAACACCCTGATGACATGTACGAAATATAGGTGAAATCGGTTCACAACCACGCCTTCTTCCAATATATTGCTATTTTGAATTCCATCTGATGCCTTCTCTGTATAATAAATAGTACATTAGGAACCAATGATGATAGCGGAATAAAACTTTACAAAAATACGGTATTTGAAAAATATGTAAATGACGTATAATGAAATCTCGATTATCACTTTATCATGCGAGAGTATAAAATGTTCGGTGACACCCGAACTTAGCCCTTCCTTACTTGTTCTTTTATTGAGTTTATTTAACATGTATTATAATTATAACTAATCATTTAAGGACCAATGTAAACAAAATAAATATGCGTTAACAAAATTTGATTTTATGCTACAGCGTTAGAACTTAGCAAATAATATTTTTCCAGTTAACGCTGTCGGGCCACCGATGAAAGATGCTAAATTTTGGCGAAGAGTAAGATCAATAAATAATATTGATTAAATAAATAAAATAATAGATGATTAAAATAATAATATAATACAAAAATAGGTATTTGCTGATCAAAAACATAATTGGGGTACTCACAACCCGTCGTAAAGCATCGTAAAATAGTAAAATTATAATTTTTTACACTTGTTTAAAAAAATGTTTGTTGGATTTCATACAAAAATGAGTTTACATATTTACAATTCTCAATGCTATGTATTCGAATCGTTATAACTTATAACTTTATGAGACTTGTGAAAACTCTAAATATAAAAAAGAAAATTTCATTCAACAATGGACTGGCAGAAGAGGAACTCCTCCAAGCTGCGGGAATAGATGTTGTAGTAGAAGTAAAAATGTAGAGAAACCAATTGCTTTAAAGAAGAGATTGCTGCAAATCAAAGAAGAGGTACAAAAAGCAGATACGCAAATAAAAGCTGTGGAGTTGCAGATTAAAACTTATGTACTTGATATTTTAAAGAAAAAAGTTCAGAAATAAACACCAATATATACGATATGTTAATTCCAAGTTCCTGTTTATATTGAAAATATATTCGTTAAAACAAAATATGAATTCAAATGATGTTGGAACGTTTAATTCAATTATTATCTAAAGACAGCATAATATGCTCTATAATTTTATGACCAATTTATTTAATTGAGTCTCATTTCCCCTTATCTATTTCTGTATCATTGTTTTCATTTACAAAATATCTGCAATATGTTGAATTTTTAAATTGTATGCAGATGTTATGCAACGCTGCACATACATTGCCGAACTTTGCCATCTTTTCAAGACTTATCATTACTGAGAATTTTCCACCGGCTGATTGAAGCATTGGTGGCACTGCGGTTGATAAATGCCCGTTAAATTTTATTTCCGCTTAAATGATTTAAAATAATAAAATATATTTACGTTCAATTCCAATTCAAATACTTTTTTATTTTGTTTTGTTTCGTATTTCAATGTATTTAATGTCATTTAGAGCTACACCATGGAAGTTATTTCATAAAATTTCTTCGTTTGATATCGAGTGCGACGATCCGCATACTCGACACTATATGAAATGACTACGCTCACTTTGGGCTGTGTAGGGTATGAATCCCTTCCTTCTGAAGTCTTCCAGCCAAATTGTTGTTTAACAAATTGGTCTTTAAACGGGATATACACTTGCAGACTTGTATGCATACCGTGTCGCAAGTCAGTTCACTATACACTTGTGCGACATGTTGTTCAGACATCATTTCGTTGTGATCATTGAAGTGAACGGACATGGCCTCAGAAGAGGCAATTTTAGCGCTACTTGTATTTTCGGTGTGTGCAGAAAATGAGTAGCAAAAAAAACGGAAGCAACGTTTGGGTCTTCCAGTGTACTTATTCCTGTTGTTGTCACTTCATGTTCTCGAAGAAAATCTATGTGGTTTAAGTACCAAAGCGTTGGCTCATATATGTCCTCTCCACCAGCACCAGACTTTTCAGATTTTTTAATTTTGCACAATTTTCAACTATAGGAATTTCGCACGCCATTAAGGGAGGAGCCTGCTTTAGAGGCATCGATTTTTTTTGAGGATTTTTTTTGGAAGGGAAAGAAATAATTGATTGATCGAAATTTCTAGGGCTTAAAGATATATATTTAAACATCATCCGAAAAATTTTTTTGAATAAGAAATCTTTGATATTCTGCCATTGGGAAGCAATTGGCCAAGTCATCTCGCATGTGCATTTGTCGGACGGCAGGCAGGATGCAGGTCGCAATTTCTATCGGAAACAAAAAATTCAAAAAGATTCTTATGTTTTAATAACTTTTCTTCTAGTTAAACTAAGAAAATTACAAAAAAAGTGTAAAATTTTAAAATATTTTAAAAATTGAAAAAAGTGGTATTTTACCAAAAAAATTTACTTTATGTTATAAAATATGTTCAAACTTGAATTTTCTTAGTGTTTTTTTAGTTTAAATAGGAGATAATTTAATGCAAAGATAATAAACTTTGCCCAATTTCATGCAACATTTAGTCTTTTTTTCTACCCTTAGTCTTTTTTTGTGCTCCTGATAGATAGTCCCTTGGAATGCGCATCCTTATGTACCAGTCCATCAGTCTTTCAAGAGTTTTTAATAAGAAGGAGCAGAGACTGATGGGCCTAAAGTCTTTGGTCGTAACGTGGGAGCCCTTGCCAACCTTCTGATGCAGTTTGCATAGATAGGTGCCAACCAGCTGCATGACACCTTAACAGCCAGATGCAGCTGCGCTGGTATGATGCCGTCCATATCCAGAAGATCAACAAACGCAGTGCAGTCATCATGTAGCACTCCTAGAGATATCCCCGCAGAGGATGTATTGTCCGGGAAGCGGGCATTGAGGAGCATCTGAAGTGTATCTTCACTGCTCAGAGCCCACTTCTCATTTTCGTCCTTGAGATAATCCAGGGGAACGAGATAACCCAGGGGAACGGAGTTTTTGCGAGAATACGCTTGAACCTAGAAGACTCGTCAGCTCTCCACTTTTTCACATTTTGGATTTTGAAAGTCTCGTTTTATACAACGCCCAGTCGTCAGTTGACCCACGGCCCCTTTTCAATAAAGGTATGCAGGAAGCTCTGATTTCCGAAAGTTCCATAGTCCACCAAAGAGGTTTCCCTCTGCCCTTCGGTGTTTTCAGTGGACAGGAGCTTCCTAGAGTAGTTTTGCTCTGCGAGCTGAAGACTTCGACCCACCCGTCCACCACTTTGGTGGGGACCAATGCGTTCTCACCGGTGCACGGTGAAAGGACCGATGGACTCCGCATTTAGCAGAACCATCCATCCTCATTACCTTTCAGTCTCCATCTGAGGATTTCCTCAATCTTACTCGCAGAGGAACGTTCGGCTGACAACCAGACTCGAGCCTTAAAGCGCAGTGAAAGATCCATTTTGTCCACAGACTCCTATCTTGCTCCCCTTCATACCATATCCCACCTGGAAGACTGCCTCCTTATATAGGAGGGCCGATCGTTCATCAGCGCATCTAATGAACTTATGACGCTCATGGTGCCATCCGGCACTCTGGATTTTGACTACCTCAAGAAGACTGAAGAGATACCCGCCGCTAAATTTTTTAAAATATTTTAAAAATTGAAAAAAGTGGTTTTTTACCAAAAAATTTTACTTTATGTTATAAAATATGTTCAAACTTGAATTTTCTTAGTGTTTTTTTAGTTTAAATAGGAGATAATTTAATGCAAAGATAATAAACTTTGCCCAATTTCATGCAACATTTAGTCTTTTTTTCTACCCAGTTAAGAAAATTCGTAAAAATTACTAATGTGACTGATGCGCGCACAACCTTTCACTTCAAAATTTAAACAAGTATGAGATCGGTATGCAGACCGCACTATACACGTTGCTACGCGTCCCAACAACGAGCAGAAAAATTTTTAAGATTTCAATTTTGCTCATACTTGTATGCATACCTAGAATTTGGTATGCATACCTGCCTATACACGATGCGACGGTAGGCAATACTTACCTTGTAGGACAGACATGTCTGCAAGTGTTTATCCTGCGCCCGTTTTTTGGTTTTTATTTGTATTTAAGTTTTGTATTTTGTGTTGCTTTTTTGCTGTGAAATATGTATTTACACTTGTATATATTATATGTGTGTATCTACGTATAAATTTTCCTTTTCTATTTTTTGATATATATATATATGTTGTTGTTTTTAATATGTTATATATATTTTTGTTTTTTATCACTTCAATTTTTCTCTCCTCTTATCGAGAGCGTATGTACGTATGTAAGCCATTTAGGACCATCATACAGGCTCTGTTTCTACCTGTGTCGTTGGCCGCCTGCAGTTTATGGTTATTTGTCCTCAATCTAGAGATTCCGTTACAGGTCAGCCCCAGAACTTGCTACATCCGAGGGACTCGGGTCGTTATCCATGGTCGTTTGGCCATCACCATCGCCGCTTGTCGTTACCATCGCATCTGCAGCCTGAACGCCATCAGCTTAGGCATCCGTCGGGAGTACTTTAAGGACTGCACTTTCCAACCCTTGGTTTTGCTGAGAGGACCGATGGACTCCGCATTTAGCAGAACCATCCATCCTTATTACCCTCCAGTCTCCATCTGAGGATTTCCTCAATCTTACTCGCAGAGGAACGTTGGGCTGACAGCCAGACGCGAGCCCTAAAGCGCAGTGAAAGATCCATTTTGTCCACAGACTCCTATCTGGCTCCCCTTCATATCATATCCCACCTGAGAGACTGCCTCCTTATATAGGAGGGTCGATCGTTCATCAGCGCATCTAATGAGCTTATGACGCCCATGGTGCCATCCGGCACTCTCACATTTCGACCACCTCAAGAAGACTAAAGAGATAGCCGCCGCTACTCTTTTCTATTCCCGTTAGAGTTTTCTCTTACTTTTATTTAGATAATGATATGGGTATGTTGGTTTTTTGTTTTTTGTTCTGGTTAGTCATTGCACTGTACACTTTTATGGAAGTTTGTTTGTATATATATTTACTTATTTCACCACCGCATTTTTATAGTCACCACACAATTATTATTATTTTTTATATGTTATTAAAAATGTGCTTAGTTGGTCGCAAAAATTAGTTGCTTTTATTTTCCTAAAAATCCATAGTGCCTGTCAAACCGGCTCGAAGGACCATGTTTAATTTTGTAATCAGCAGATACATATGAATCTCTATTTGTACTTTGGGAATAGTCAGATTGTCTAAATGGTTACCACACACATTTGAAATAAAAATACCGTATCACTTAAGTGTATAATATACAAGATAGTTTATTAAGGAAGTATTTAACTTTCTACAAATGTTCCTTTTTTTTAATTAAATGTCTCAATTATTTAGGTAAGGAAGGTAGCGTATGTAGATAGCGCGCCCGATCGCTGCTGTCCAAGTTCAAATTGTAGCGCGTGAAACGGGTGTTGCAAACGGAATGTGTTCTAAACGATAATCCAATTCCTGTTTTGTCTTATTCGATGCTTGGTGATAATCCTTGTTCTTGCTTATTAGTGTGAGGTGTCGTCGGGTGGTGATATCTTAAGTAAGTGTGGTGTGGTTTTCAGTTGTGATGTGTTGTACTAGGGTGTGCCAGTTTTTACCAAATAGAGTAGTTTGGTAGGAGTAGGCTTAGCTCATTTAAACATGTTTAAATCACTCTGTCGCTCAGAAGACTGAGAATGAGATGTTGGAGGTTTGATTCAACCTCAAGAACGTCTAGAGCAGTAACGATTACCTACGGCAGGACGCTATTGAAAGCCCCCTCAATATCAAGGAAGGTCTCAACAGCGAAATCCTTAACCCGAATGGCTTCCTCAAGTCGTCACACGATAGTATTCAGGGCAGTATCCACTGACTTGCCTTTACGATAAGAATTTTGCGCTCCTGATGGATAGTCCCTTGGAATGCGCATCCTTATGTACCAGTCCATCAGTCTTTCAAGAGTTTTTAATAAGAAGGAGCAGAGACTGATGGGCCTAAAGTCTTTGGTCGTAACGTGGGAGCCCTTGCCAACCTTCTGATGCAGTTTGCATAGATAGGTGCCAACCAGCTGCATGACACCTTAACAGCCAGATGCAGCTGCGCTGGTATGATGCCGTCCATATCCAGAAGATCAACAAACGCAGTGCAGTCATCATGTAGCACTCCTAGAGATATCCCCGCAGAGGATGTATTGTCCGGGAAGCGGGCATTAAGGAGCTTCTGAAGTGTATCTTCACTGCTCAGAGCCCACTTCTCATTTTCGTCCTTGAGATAATCCAGGGGAACGGAGTTTTTGCGAGAATACGCCTGAACCTAGAAGACTCGTCAGCTCTCCACTTTTTCACATTTTGGATTTTGAAAGTCTCGTTTTATACAACGCCCAGTCGTCAGTTGACCCACGGCCCCTTTTCAATAAAGGTATGCAGGAAGCTCTGATTTCCGAAAGTTCCATAGTCCACCAAAGAGGTTTCCCTCTGCCCTTCGGTGTTTTCAGTGGACAGGAGGTTCCTAGAGTAGTTTTGCTCTGCGAGCTGAAGACTTCGACCCACCCGTCCACCACTTTGGTGGTGACCAATGCGTTCTCACCGGTGCACGGTGAAAGGACCGATGGACTCCGCATTTAGCAGAACCATCCATCCTTATTACCTTTCAGTCTCCATCTGAGGATTTCCTCAATCTTACTCGCAGAGGAACGTTCGGCTGACAACCAGACTCGAGCCTTAAAGCGCAGTGAAAGATCCATTTTGTCCACAGACTCCTATCTTGCTCCCCTTCATACCATATCCCACCTGAGAGACTGCCTCCTTATATAGGAGGGCCGATCGTTCATCAGCGCATCTAATGAACTTATGACGCCCATGGTGCCATCCGGCACTCTGGATTTTGACTACCTCAAGAAGACTGAAGAGATACCCGCCGCTACTCTCTTCTATTCCTGTTAGAGTTTTCTCTTACTTTTATTTAGGGCAATCCGTACACGTTTGCTTTATACCTGAGACAGACATGTAGTAACTATACCATATATAGTACAAATACCACATGAGTGTCACCAAATACCAGCAAAATACCATATGAGCAATGTAGTATTTTGCTGCTAACAATACTATGATGTTTCATTGTGGTATTTGTATAAACACAGCTAAAAAAACAGGTAACAAACTTTGCTAAAAGCTTTTACACAAAAGCTCTTCGAAATATTCTGTCAAAATGATTTAAAAAATTAATTATTGAAATCGAAAACAAAATAGTTCTTAAATAGAAGTATATCTTTTCAATAGATCTGTAAATATTTCCCTTATAACGTTTTCTACACACGATTTGTATTTTGATATATAGGTCTCAGGTTCTTTGGTAACTCAAGTGAGATGATTCTTGAAATGGAACGCAGCTGTAAAGGGAACTGTTATGCTGTGAACTTCTTAAATTATCCGACTGATGCATCACGCGAGAAATTAAAGTATTCGATAAGTTCAACAAGTATAAGAATATCACCTAAGAAGCGTTATGTTAATGACGAAGAGGTAGCTGGAATTAAAGGTAATTATGTTCAGAGTTCATTAATTCAGTTGATATGAACTTCCTCAAACTTCTTACTGACTTTACTACATTTAGTTCTGATTTCTCCTACAAATGTTAAGCACTACTTTTGCTATATTTATACCATGAGAGGTCTAAAAGTTAGCAGCGTGACGAACTGAGCTCATCAAGATAGCACATACAAATATTTTCTTTCGACAAAATAAAAAACAAACAATATTAAAAATTAAAAAAAACGGTTATAATCTTTATAGATGATGATGACTACATACGATCTGGTTTTATGACCCTTCAACACACAATTGATAGAATGTTTATAACACTTGAAGACAGTCCCAAAGCAATTAACTTCGACTTTGAAATCGCTTCAATGCCTACAATTGCGCAAGAAACAATTGATTCACAGCGTATTATTTGGTTTGGTTCCTTATATTCAGTTATTTTTAATGTTTTACTGCTTAGTACGTTTCTTGTACCTCTGGTCGAAGAAAAACAAAATGGTATCAAGGTAGTAAACCCATATACAAAACTGAGTATTTTATTACTGATTATAAATTAATACTTTAATGTAGGAATTTTTAACAATTGCAACTCCCATGAATTTTTTGAATGGTGTTAGCTTTTTCGTGATCAGATTATTTATGTATGCAGTGTTTACCGTGGTGGTGCTAATTGCTGGTGGGATATATCAGGCTTTCAGTGAAATTGTGCCTGTCGGATATATAATTGTACTATTTGTGTTCTACATACTTTCTGCTATGTCTTACACGTATCTGATATCAGTATTTTTTCACTCAGGTAAGTTAACAATTTTTTAATGATACAATAAATTTAACAATAAAATATATTCAGTATTTCATGCCAAAGTTGGTGGACTTTTAATGTTGGTTGCGCCATATATTCTATACTTCTCAAAAGGAGAAGTTTCAACATTAGCAAACATATTTAGCACGAAAACATTCATGGAGGGAATTAAAAATTTTCAAATCTTCACCAATAAGTGTAATTTGTGTTTATTCGACAAAAACATATAATGTAATAATATAATTGTTTACCACCTTAGATCGTGAAGTTGGCCCCAGTGTACTTAATATAAACATAACAGAATCTTCATTTACAGTGATATCCGTTTATTGCATTTTTATAGCCCAATGCTTAATATATGCAATGCTATATAATTACTTGGCATATGTATTTCCTGGCCCAGGTAGTTTACAAAGGCCGTATCTCCTTCCTATCATGGTGAAAAATATTTCATATTTTACTTAAACTTAAACTTTATTGAATGTTTTGAATTAATAGTCATTATGGAGAAGAAATAAACCAAGCACTGAGTATACAACCAGCAAAATTGGACCCGATGCCATTATCATTCAAGACCTTCATAAATCCTTTAAAAAACCTATGCGAATCATTTCCGATGGTCTTAATATAGCAATTAAGAATAAGCAAATTACTGTACTCCTTGGACATAATGGAGTAGGTAAAACGACGACATTGAATATGATTATGGGTAAGTTTGTATTTATTTCTATATTTAATTGATTGATCCTAATATTGCATATTTAAAGTTCTTTAACTGATATAAGTAATATTAGCACTAATTATAAAAGGTCACCAGTCTCAAACCTATCGGACAGGATAGGATTGAGATTGAGGATAGCGTTGAGATTTAGACCAATAATATATGCCAGTTCATTGTAAACTGTTTTCTCAAAAATAATTAAACTACCATCTATAAATCATGTAAATTATTTTCCGACATTTATATAATCCTCTATTAATAACATTTGTTCAAGTATATTTCACAACAATTAATTATTCTATTCATTGCTATAATCTTAGGTTCCGAACTTCAAGATTCGGGTAAAATAACGGTATGTGGAGAGCATGAGGTTGGCTCATATCGTCATTTAATTGGATATTGCCCACAGAAGAGTGTTTTCATGCCTTATATGACTTGCGCTGAACATTTGAATTTTTTCGCTCAGGTATATTTTTCCCTTTTCAAATTTTCTTTAATTTTGTTTTTTTTAACGAATTTATTTAAAAAACTATTTTGATATGAAATTATTGCAGAAATATATCTATTTAATAATGTAATAATTTTTAAATAAATATTCAGATTAGAGGAATGCCAAAGCATGATGCCGCCATAATTACAGATGAATTATTAATTAAGCTCAATTTACAAGATAAGGAAAAAGAATTCGGAAACTGTCTATCCGGTGGTATGAAACGAAGGTTATCCCTGGGAATAGCGATTGCGGGTAATACAAAGTAAGTTATAACAATATTTTGATTACGACACAATACATTACACTTCGTGGATGTAAATATATATTTTATTGAGAAAAATATCGTGAAGTAGAAAAAACGGATTTTGCAAATTCATTAATAGGCATTCTCACATTTTGTACAAATCCGGTAAAATAAGTTGTATCCAACAACTTTAATTTATAATTGAAAATCTGATGTCCTTGAAAGATACACTGAATCAAAAAGTTTAGGCACACCGTAAATTTAAGTGTTTATCCAAAAATTACAGGTTTCCCTTTTAATTTTCGAAAGTAATAATAATCATATGTTTCAATTTCAATCCTTTTTGGCGCAAAAATATCTTTCGGATGTTTTTTGGCTGTAATTTTTTCAAAAAATTAAAAACTTTGATTCTGCTTGTGGATTATTTTTATTTAGTGTTTTAAATTTTTATACCCTAAACAGGGTATATTAAGTTTGTCACGAAGTTAGTAAAACACCCAGAAGGAATCGTCGGAGACCCAATAAAGTATATATATAAATGATCAGTATGTCAAGCTGAGTCGATTTAGCGATGTCCGTCTGTCTGTCCGATTGTCCGTCTGTCTGTCCGTTTGTCCGTCTGTCTGTCTGTATATATACGAACTAGTCCCTCAGTTTTTAAGATATCGTTTTGAACTTTTGCAAACGTCATTTTCTCTTCAAGAAGCTGCTCATTTGTCGGAACGGCCGATATC
Organism: Bactrocera tryoni; assembly: GCF_016617805.1. Classification (NCBI taxonomy): domain Eukaryota; kingdom Metazoa; phylum Arthropoda; class Insecta; order Diptera; family Tephritidae; genus Bactrocera; species Bactrocera tryoni. The sequence continues at coordinate 3,042,870 of NW_024396366.1, forward strand.
GGACCACTATAACATATAGCTGCCATACAAACTGAACGATCAGAATCAAATTGTATGGAAAACTTTCACATTTGACAAGATATATTCACGAAATTTGGTATATATTATTTTCTAAGGCAACAATGTAATCTTCGAAGAAATTGTTCAGATCGGTTAACTATAGCATATAGCTGCCACGCAAACTGAACGATCGGAATCAAATGCTTGTATGGACACCTTTCACATTTGACAAGATATATTCACGAAATTTGGTCTATGTTATTTTCAAAGGCAACAATGTAATCTCCGAAGAAATTGTTTAGATCGGTTAACTATAGCATATAGCTGCCATACAAACTGAACGATCGGAATCAAGTTCTTGTATGGACAACTTTCACATTTGACAAGATATATTCACGAAATTTGGTATATATTCGGAATCAAGTTCTTGTATGGACAACTTTCACTTTTGACAAGAGATATTCACGAAATTTGGTATATATTATTTTCTAAAGCAACAATGTAATCTCCGAAGAAATTGTTCAGATCGGTAGACTATAGCATATAGCTGCCATACGAACTAACCGATCGGAATCAACTTTCACATTTGACAAGATATATTCACGAAATTTGGTATATATTATTTTCTAAAGCAACAATGTAATCTCCGAAGAAATTGATCAGATCGGTTAACTATAGCATATAGCTTCCATACAAACTGAACACATAGTTTCTAACAGAAATGCACCTGTGAAGGGTATTTAGCTTCGGTGCAACCGAAGTTAACGTTTTTTCTTGTTTTACATCAAGTCGAGAATATTATATCATGTAAATGGCCGCCGCCACAGTTGATTATCATTTGAGCCCTTTTTATGGCATTTTCCATCACTTTGGCCAGAACTTCCGGCGATAGGTCCTTACATTCTTGTTGACATAAACCCGCGACTTCAAAAAGCCCCACAAAAAGAAGTCTGGAGCGATCAAATCGTCAAAACAGAAGATTAGGCGCCCGGGAAATGCATCCTTCAGCATATCGGTTGTGGCACATGCTGTGTGTGCCGTTGCACCGTCCTTTTCACATGTTTTCCAATCCCAGTTCATTAAGTTGCGGCAAAAAAAACTCGTTGATCATTGCTCTGTAGCGCTCACCACTCACAGTAACCGTTTGGCCCGCGACGTCTTCGAAGAAAAAAGGTCCGATGACTCCTCCAGCGAAAACAGTGACTTTGGGCGGGTGTAATGGCTCTTCCGGGGTTACACGAGGATTTTCAGTGCCCCTGAAGCGTAAATTTTGCTTATTTACGTACCCGCTAAGATTTAAATGGGCCTCATAACTCATGATTATTTTTGATGAAAAATCATCTTCCTCTTGGTGGGATTAAGGATGGCTTGAGCGTATGTTAGACGCAATTGGTGGTCAGCAGCTAATAGCTGATGCGCCGTCTATACTCTGTACGGAAACATCTTCGTATCTTGTACCAAAATTCACTGTAAACACCGTCGACTGATACCCATTTTCATGACATCCTCGGCAACAGGCAATATTCTCTGCAGAACGGCTACTCGGGGGTCTGCCACGCCTGGCAGCATCTCGTGTTGTGCCAGTCTCTTCGAGGCGAGCGGATAAACGTCGCAGTGTTTCACCAGTAGGCGTCGGACGCCCAGGAAATCTGCGACGAAATTCACGTTGTGCCAAAGTCACCGACCGATTATTGGTCTTATAAATAGTTACCAATAGCCCGCGTGCTGGAGCAGTGCAGCGTACCATGGTTTATTTACGTGTATTTAGCATGGGTTTTTTTCTACATAAAACAGTTTAGACATATGGAAAATATTGCTTTAAATCGGACTTTTTTAATTCTAATATTTTGTTAAACCTTTTTCATTGGTACTGTCTTTTACGTGGCGGGTCCCAAACCTTCAAACGGATGTTCTTAGGCTACCCAGAGAATACTTGGTCAAAGACCGGAAGTTGTGAGCTGCTTGAACCTTGTGTAAAAGAATCGTTTCTGGCCACTTCCAAGTGAATGGCCCGACGATTGAAATTTAAGTGTGCTCTGCCCAATCCACAAAAAGGGAGACCCCACAATCTGCGCCAACTACCGTGGGATAAGCCTCCTCAACTTCGCGTATAAGGTTTTGTCGGGCGTATTGTGTGAAATATTAAAAGTCCACCGTCAGCAAACTGATTGGACCTTATCAGTGTGGCTTTAGACCAAGTAAATCAACAACCGACCAGATATTCACCATCCGCCCAATTTTGGAAAATACCCGTAAAAGGAGAATCGACACACACCACCGCTTCGTCGATTTCAAAGCTGCTTTCGATAACACGAAAAGGAGCTGCCGCAAAACTAATACGGCTGTGTAAAATAACGTTGAGCAACACCAAAAGCTCCGTCAGGATCGGGAAGGACCTCTCCGAGCCGTTCGATACCAAACGAGGTTTCAGACAAGGCGACTCTCTATCGTGCGTCTTCTTCAATCTGCTGCTGGAAAAATAGTTCGAGCCTTGGGATTATTGTCTGGGGGGTGATAAATTCCACGTCAGGGTGATGGTACTAGGTCAGTATAGTAAAACCCTCAAAGGGTTTGGCGTTCGTATGTGTCAGTTTTTTTTATGACCTTTTAAATTTTTTCCTTATCTTGATGTTTTTTCGCTTAGTTGTAACATTTTGGCAAAAACGTAGTTTAACATAACTCGCGAACCACTATTATCTATTTTTCCAATCCATTAGACGGTTGTAGCAGCTTTTACACACTATATTTGGTCCCAATTTTCGTTCACTATAACATAAGAAAAAATTTAAAAGGTCATAAAAAAAACTGACACATACGAACGCCAAACCCTTTGAGGGTTTTACTATACTGACCTAGTACCCTGACTCGGACTTTCTCACCCCCCAGATTAGCTGTTGTACTGTGTTATGATATACATGTATGTATGTAAGCTAATAATACGAACTGCGTCGAAAAGATGGTTAAAAAAATTGTCATTTCAATTTTGAATACATTTTTCAGTAAGGCAACGCCTGTGCCAAAACTTTTTTGATTCACTGAATAAGTATAGTATATGTGTAAGTTAATCAAACACAAACGGTTGATTTAAAAAAATATATTTTTGGGAGCTATGTAAAGGAGCATTCCTTCAACTCCAACTAAAAACTAAAACTTTACATTTTATCATTCTTAATGCTAGCCCTAAATCTGTCGCTACTGCTACGTGACCAAAAGTGCTGATTCTGTGGTTCCCACCGTTTTGCTAGATTTGTGTTGCTGGCCGTCCGTTCCCATAGTCTGGAGTTACACATGCCGCAACGTCAGCGCCTTTATTAGTTGGATGTATGTTGGATGCCTATGCCTTAACATAATGAGGTGTTATGTTGCGCTAAAGAATGTTGGTGTAAAAGTATGCGTATCTTAACATTTGTTAATATGTGTCGTGCTAACATGTATAGCAAGGGAAAATTAGTTTTATGCTCTGAACACGGTATATTAAGTTTGTCACGAAATTTGTAACAGCCGATGGGAATACGTTTCCGTAGGTCTTATAAAATATATGTATATTATATATATAATCAGCGTGACGATCTGAGTTAACCATTTTCGTCTGTCTGTAGTATATATGCGAAATAGTTCCTCAGTTTTTAGATATCGATCTGAAATTTTGCACACGTCCTTTTCTCCTCAAGAAGCTGCTCATCACATCACACAAACAGACCCATCAAAATAAAATTCTAGCCTGAAAAACTTTTTTATTTGATATCTTTGCCAACTATGTCATGGATTATTTTCTGCGGCAACGCTAAAATATTTGAAGAAATGTACCATATCGGACCGCTATATCATATAGCTGCCATACAAATTGAACGATCAAAATCAAGTTATTAACTTCTTCTAGGTGTTCTAGATTCGGTGCAACTAAATTTAACCTTGTTTTTCCTTGTTTATTCTTCTTCTTTACTGGCATAGACAATGCTCATAGCCGAAATAACAACAGCGCGCCAGTCGTTTCTCCTGTTTGCTATGTGGCGCCAACTGGAGATTCCAAGCGAAGCCAGGAACTTTCCTACTTGGTCCTTCCAACGGAGTGGAGGTCTTCCTCTTCCTCTGTTTCCCCTGGTGGGTATTGCGTCTAAAACTTTCAGAGCTGGGGTTTTCGTCCATTCGGACGACATGACCTAGCCCGGCGAGTACTAATACTCAAATACTTTCAGACTTGGAATGTTTTACATCGCTGAACTATGTCAATGTCGTCGTATATCTCATACAGCTCATCGTTCCATCTAATGCGAAGTAGCTCGTGTTGGCAAGAGTTATTCTTCGTTGGATTTCAAAGATTATTTTTGGTGTTAATATTACTTCCAAGATAGACGAAATAATCTACGACTTCGAAGTTACGACTGTCAGCAGTGACGTGGAAGCCAAGTCAACTGTTTCTTTGATCACAGGGGATATTTCATCTTGCCCTCGTTCACCGCTAGACCCATTTGCTTCGCTTCCTTATCCATTCTGTGGAAAGCAGAAATAACGGCGCAGTTCTTGAGGCCAATGATATCAATGTCATCGGCAACGCCAGCAGCTGCACACTCTTATAGAAGATTGCACCTCTTCGATTAAGATCTGCAGCTCGAATTATTTTCTCCAAGAGCAGATTAAAGAAGTTGCAGACAACACGCCGGGCAATTGCTATTCGAACTTCTTCATGGTCGGACAAAGGAACGTCGGCTCCATCGTCATTGGTAGTGGAATCGGGTTCGTCATTTTCTGGTGTTATGCTCTCATTGCCATTCAGCAGGCTGGCGAAGTGTTCCCTCCAAGATTAAAGTATATACAGTCACTACATCATCTCTGGGGGTCTACAAGAGATGATCCGGTATTAAAACCTTCTGTTAGTCGTCGCATCTTTTCGTAGAATTTTGAGCATTACCCCTGTCGGTCAGCTTTTCAAGCTCTCCATACTCACGCATTTCAGTCTCTCTTTTTCTGTCTGCCAATGCGTCTTCGCTTTCCTCTTCAACTCTCGGTATCTATCCCATATCGCACGGGTTGTGGCCAATCGTAACGTTGCGAGGTAGGCAATCTGTTTTCTCTCCGCTACGTCACGGTACTCCTCATCGTACCAGCTGTTCTTTTGCATTTTCCGAAAACCAATTGTTTCGGTTTCAGTTGTACGTAAGGAGCTTGAAATAACTTTCCACAGTTGCCTTGTACCGAGTTGTTGACGAGTTCTCTCAGAGAGCAGGAATGCAAGTCGAGTAGAAAATCGTTCAGCTGTTTGTTGTGATTGCAGCTTCTTTGCCCACCCTGACGTTAAAGTCGGCAAGCACGATTTTGACATCGTGGTGGGGCAGCTCCAAGCGCTCATAGAAGGCGTCTTTGATCAAATCGCCCTTCTCTTCCGTAGGGGTGTGGGCGCAAGTTAATGATATGTTGAAAAACTTCGCTTTGATGCAGATTGTGGCTAGGCGTTCATCCACCGGGGTGAATGACAGTACTCGGCGACGGAGTCTCTGTCCCACCACGAGTCCTTATATGGCCACTGTAGTAAATGCCACAACGACCTACTCGTCTCAGTCCAAATCAACCAGCTAGGCAGCGGCAATTTCCCAATTAAAGGAACAGTTTATTCTTGTTATATGCCCCTATTATGGTATACGGTTGCCAAACGACTATTATACTCACTTAGTGTTCCTACATATTGTGGGTACTATAAAACGATTCGCTGAAATATTCCTTAAAATGTTTTAAAATTTAAATTTGCAGTATATAATACTATTTATTTTTTTGTGTACTTTAGAGTCGTAATTTTAGATGAGCCGTCCTCCGGATTAGATATTGAATCACGCCGTGAATTATGGGACATATTGCTTAAATTGAGGAAATCAAAAGCCATTTTGATAACTACGCATCACATGGAAGAAGCGGAAGTGCTAGGTGACACTATCGCCATACTAGCTAATGGTCGTGTTCACTGCTCTGGGTCACCTTTAGAACTGAAACGCAAAATTGGTCAAGGATATGTACTAAAATTGTGCATAAGTAGAGATCAATTTAAGGATGAGATTCTACAAATAATTCAGCAACAAATGCCTGCCTCAAAAATTTTGGTAATTATATTCGGAATATATTTAAGCTGTTAACTATAATTATTTCATTTATGTTACTTTTGAAAAATTCAGACCGTAGTCCTGCCTGCACTGCACATTAGCTTACCATACGAAAACCAGAGTGAATACAGTAAAGTAATACAACAATTAGAGCGTAGGCAGAGGGAGTTGGGTATTAATTCAATTTCTATCTCTGATGCTTCGTTGGAGGATGTTTTTCTAAAGTATGCGGCTGATTTTGTAAAACTTTTAAAATTGTTAGTTAAAATTAATTATTCTAAATATAATAGTTGTTTATCTGAAATTGACGTTGTGGATGGTATAGGATCGGATAAAGAAACCCCTGCGTACACACCGTTTGAGTCACAGAAATCTCAAATAAGTTGGAAAGAGCAATCAGAAGCGGTGTTTTATAAAAAATTTATATTTATAAAAAGTCAATGGGGTAACACTTTGCTAATGGTAAGTTATCTAGAATATGCATTTTTTTATTTTTAAGGGGTCAGTAGGTCTTCTATCAAGTTTTTTTGCATTATCTGTTCCCTTATTCCCTTAGAATTAATGTAGAAATCCACTTTACAGTTGGAAAGTTTCGAAAAAGGCACAAAAATAATAATACCGCTCGACGTTTGGAGCTCTCGGAGTGCACACCTCAAACTTTGAACGCGTTTTTCTCAAAACACACTTTTTTAAACTGATGGACATGATTCCGGTCGAACTACTCAACCGATTTGCTTAATTTTTTTTAAATGTTCACAAAACGCCTGGCTATCGTCCCTATTTCATAATTCATAATTTTTTATAATTTATTGACAATGTTATAACAAAATTTATGTAAATAAACATTTAAAAAAAAAAACGTTAATTACTTTTCTATTAATCAACATTTTTTCATGATTCTAATAGGAACGATAACCATTCACGTACTTTTTAAGAATAAATACATACAAATACATTCCACTATATACCTGATATGTAGAAAAAAGTTCTATTGTAGAATACAAATTTCTATGAAAAAAAATGTCAAAAAAATGCCCTACTGACCCCTTAATAAATGTCAATAGATTTAAAGATTTTAAATACACGCATCCTTATTGCTTTCACAGTAATTTTATTCTTTAACTAATGAGTAGTTTTACAAAAATTTGCGATCCAAACAGTACTAAAGACAAGAGATCAAATACGTATTGGTGAAAAGTTTGTTGCAATGTCTGTGTAAACCCTGTCCCTTTATATGCACGTCATCTAACGCGATATTTTGATGGTGTAACACTATAGGTATACCTATACTATTTGTAAAAAACGTTAAAGGTAACGGTAAAAAAGTTTAAGTGGTTAATGAAAGTTATTAAGTAGTAATATAATAATTCAAGGTTTCTCACTTTTTTTAAAGAATATAGACAGAGAATAGTATAAAAAATATTTGTTTGAAATTTGTATTTGTAATACAAAATTTAAAAACTATTTTCAATCAATATTTTCGGGATTTAAAAAAGTGTCAAATGTTTATTAAATTAGAAATTTACATCCTGATCATTATTACTAGCATTCATATGTGAAAAATTCCGCATTACGGACTTTTCTTATAGCTTTCATTTATTCATACATATATAGTTATGATTCTGATTCTAAGTATACATTTTAAATCCACGTTTGGCCACACCTATAGCCGGACAAAAACACTAAATTAAACCTGAAACTGGACGAGGCATGCTACAATTAAGAAACTTAATTAAATTAAGGGATTGATGAAAATATTGAGTTGATACAATATACCATCCTAGGAATATACTTTTTAACTAAAATGAAAATTTTAAAACTTTTTCCCTTCTCTTCAGTCATTTGTGTTATATCCTTCGATTATAGCCGAGTTTACAACAGCGCGCTAGTGGTTCTTCTTTTCTACTGTTTGGCGTCAGTTGAAGATTCCAAGTGTAGCCAGGTCCTTCTCCACCTGGTCTTTCCAACGGAGTGGAGGTCTTCCTCTTCTACCCCCGGCTGGTAATGCGTTGAATATCCTCAGAGCTGGAGTCTTTTTAACCATTCAGAGGACATGACTTAGCCAGCATAATCGCTGTCTCTTAATTCGCTGAACTGTGTCAATGTCGTCGTATATCTCGTATAGCTCATCGTTCCATCGAAGCGGTATTCGCCTTTCTCATGAAAACTCGTAACGTCGATTCTTTAGAAGTTTTCATCGTGTATGCATTTACTCCATATGGTAAGACGAAGATGATGAAAGACTTGTAGAATTTGGTTCGTCAAGGGAGTGCTTTACTTCTCAGTTCCCTACTCAGTCCGATGTAGACGAAATTATCTACGACTTCGAAGTTATGTCTATCAATAGCGACGTGGGAGACAACTCGCGAATGCGACTACTTTTTGTTTGCTGAGAGGAGATATTTCGTCTTGCATTCGTTCACTACCAGGCCCATTTGCTTCGCTTCTTTGCCCAAACTGGCGAAAGCAAATTTAGCGGGGCGGTTGATATGGCCAATGATATCGATGTCATCGGTGTACGCCAGCAGTTGTACACCCTTATAGAAGATTGTACATTCTCTATTCAGCTCGAATTATTTTCTCCAGCAGTCCGCCGCTCTGTTGTTCTTCAAAGTGGTAATTGCTATTCGAACTTCATGTTCGGGCAATGGAACGTCTGCTCCATCGTCATCGATAAGGGAATTGAGTTCACCATCTCCTTGTGTTATGCTTTCACTGCCATTCAGCAGACCAGAGAAATGTTCCCTTTATAATTTCAGTATGTACTGGACATCAGTCACTAGATCACTTTTGAGGGTTGTATAAAGGTATGCTCCGGTCTTGAAAATTTCTTTTAGTGGTCGCATCTTTTCGTAGGTTTTTCGAGCATTACCCCTGTCGGCCAGCTCGTCAAGCTCTTTTTTGTCTGCAAATACGTCTCGCTTCCCTCTTCAATTGTTATATTATGGTTGATTGCGAGGTAGGCTGTCTGCTTTCCTTCCACCGCGAAACGACACTCCTGATCGTACTAGCTTTCGTTTGCAGTTCAAGTTCCCTTAAACCGAGTTGCAAGTGCTCTCAGAGAGCAGGACTGCAAGGCGGGCAGGAAATCGTTCGCTTGTTTGTTGTGATTGCAGGTTCTGGGCGTCGAACCTTCCTTGTGTTTGTTGACGTGCGTTTTTTGCTGCACAGTGGTGGGTGCGTATCTTTGCTGCAACAAGATAGTGGTCCGATTCAATGGGAGGACCTCGAAACGTATGCACATTTAAAACACTGGAGCCGTGTCTTTCGTCTATCAAACATGATCGATCTGGTTGGTGGCTTTTTGATCCGGAGACAGTCAGGTAGCATGATGAGATTTCCTATGGTGGAATCTAGTAATATAGATAACTATATTACGGAACCGAAGTCGAAGTCTCATCTTATTTGGAGATGTTTCCTCGTGGAGGCTGAATTTACCAACTGTTGTACCAAATATACCTTCTTTGTCCACCCAGTAATAAGGCCAAGGCGAGGGTTGTCGCATTCCTATGTAAGGCTATGCGTTCAGAGTAGACCAGTTCAAAGAAGGAGTCGTCTCAACATGCGCCTAGCACGCCAACTTAACGACGTACTCTTGGGTCTAACAGGATTTCAACGGCACGGGGATAGTTGCGACATTAGCCCATCAGCTGTTTCTAATGGGTGTCACTCCATCATACTCCGTAAGTCATTTAGCGGTACCAAATATGCACCAACTCGGTGGCGATCTGCACTACATCCCTAAAAGAAAAAAATATTACCCCAAATGTGTTAATATTTATGTACACTATTGAATCATTGTAATTTATTTTAGTAAAATAAGATATATCCTTATTTTTCTCACATGTCAAAAGCGCATTACTATAAAAGAAAATCTAATAAAAAAGACTGCGGGGTAAAACTATAAGAAACTTATTTTTAATTTGTTCCCAACAAATTTAACTAAACAAATAGCTTTTGATTTCCTCATATATTTGAATGCACATTAACTTATTCTGCTTAATTGGCGTAGACACCGCTTACGCGATTATAGCCGAGTTAACAACAGCGCGCCAGTCGTTTCTTCTTTTCGCTACGTGGCGCCAATTGGATATTCCAAGCGAAGCCAGGTCCTTCTCCACTTGGTCCTTCCAACGGAGTGGAGGTCTTCCTCTTCCTTTGCTTCCCCCGGCGGGTACTGCGTCGAATACTTTCAGAGCTGGAGTGTTTTCGTCCATCCGGACAACATGACCTAGCCAGCGTAGCCGCTGTCTTTTAATTCGCTGAACTATGTCAATGTCGTCGTACATCTCGAACAGCTCATCGTTCCATCGAATGCGATATTCGCCGTGGCCAATGCGCAAAGGACCATAAATCTTTCGCAGAATTTTTCTCTCGAAAACTCGTAACGTCGACTCATCGGTTGCCGTCATCGCCCAAGCCTCTGCACCATATAGCAGGACGGGAATTATGGGCGACTTAGAGTTTAGCTTTTGTTTGTCGAGAGAGGACTTTACTTTTCAATTGCCTACTCAGTCCGAAGTAGCACCTGTTGGCAAGAGCAATCCTGCGTTGGATTTCCAGGCTGACATTGTTGGTGGTGTTTACGCTGGTTCCAAGATAGACGAAACTATCTACAACTTCAAAGTTATGACTGTCAACAGTGACGTGAGAGCCAAGTCGCGAGTGCGACGACTGTTTGTTTGATGATAGGAGATATTTCGTCTTGCCCTCGTTCACTGCCAGACCCATTTTCTGTGCTTCCTTGTCCAGCCTGGAGAAAGCAGAACTAACGGCGCGGGTGTTGTGGCCGATGATATCAATATCGTCGGCATACGCCAGCAGTTGTACACTCTTATAGAAGATAGTACCTTCTCTAATTAGTTCTGCAGCTCGAACTATTTTCTCCAAAAGCAGGTTGAAGAAGTCGCACGATAGGGAGTCACCTTGTCTGAAACCTCGTTTGGTATCGAACGGCTCGGAGAGGTCCTTCCCGATCCTGACGGAGCTTTTGGTGTTACTCAACGTCAGTTTACACAGCCGTATTAGTTTTGCGGGGATACCAAATTGAGACATCGCGGCATAAAGGCAGCTCCTTTTCGTGCTGTCGAAAGCAGCTTTGAAATCGACGAAGAGGTGGTGTGTGTCGATTCTTCATTCACGGGTCTTTTCCAAGATTTGGCGCATGGTGAATACCTGGTCGGTTGTTGATTTTCCAGGTCTGAAGCCACACTGATAAGGTCCAATCAAGTTGTTGACGGTGGGCTTTAATCTTTCACACAATACGCTCGATAGAACCTTATATGCGATGTTGAGGAGGCTAATCCCACGGTAGTTGGCGCAGATTGTGGGGTCTCCTTTTTTATGGATTGGGCATAGCACACTTAAATTCCAATCGTTGGGCATGCTTTCGTCCAACCATATTTTACAAAGAAGCTGATGCATGCTCCTTATCAGTTCTTCGCCGCCGTGTTTGAATAGCTCGGCCGGCAATCCATCGGCCCCCGCCGCTTTGTTGTTCTTCAAGCGGGTAATTGCTATTCGAACTTCTTCATGGTCGGGTAATGGAACGTCTGCTCCATCGTCATCGATTGGGGAATCGGGTTCGCCTTGTCCTGGCGTTGTGCGTTCACTGCCATTCAGCAGGCTGGAGAAGTGTTCCCTCCATAATTTAAGTATGCTCTGGGCATCGGTCACTAGATCACCTTTGGGGGTTCTACAAGAGTATGCTCCGGTCTTGAAACCTTCTGTAAGCCGCCGCATTTTTTTGTAGAATTTTCGAGCATTACCCCTGTCGGCCAGCTTATCAAGCTCTTCATACTCATGCATTTCGGCCTCTTTCTTCTTCTGTCTGCAAATGCGTCTCGCTTCCCTTTTCAACTCTCGGTATCTATCCCATCCCGCACGTGTTGTAGTCGATCGTAACGTTGCGAGGTAGGCAGTCTGTTTTCTCTCCGCTGCGACACGGCACTCCTCGTCGTACCAGCTGTTCTTTTGCACTTTCCGAAAACCAATGGTTTCGGTTGCAGCTGTACGTAAGGAATTTGAAATGCCGTCCCACAGTTCCCTTATACCGGGTTGTTAACGCGTGCTCTCAGAGAGCAGGAGTGCAGGAGTGCAAGCCGAGTAGAAAATCGTTCGGCTGTCTGTTGTGATTGCAGCTTGTCGACGTCGAACCTTCCTTGTGTTTGTTGTCGTGCGTTTTTTGCATTAAGAAAAAACTGTATATTCCATTTAAGAAGGAATTATCTGAAGAAGTTTGAAATGAAATTAATCACATATTTGTATATAATGTTAAATATGAAATATATTTTTAATAATTAAAATAAAACATATAGGTTTTACTTCCGATGCTAAGTCTTGCAATTGCATTGGTATTAATGCATTCCATGTCCCTAGTCACTTATGAAGACAAGTTGGTTTTAAATCTGAATTCCATACAGCGCGGTATTATACTGGTCGACGGTTCCAATACTGAAATTTTAAATATATTAAAAACAGAAATTGAGAAATATGGTGACATACGAGTCGAAAGTCTTGAAAAGAGGAAGGGAGAAAACATTACAAATTGTAAGTATTAGTTTTATGCTGATCTATAAATGCGTAATAATACATTTGCTACTATTTTTTTAGTTTTGCTAAATCTCCAATATCAAAATTTGGCATATTTTTTGGAAAACTATATCGGTGTTATTGATTTAACCACAGAAGGAAATGGCAATATTAATTTCAATATTTATTTCTCTGGCAACATATACCACAGTTCTGTTATTTTACTAAATTTAGTTGATGATACAGTTGCTCGTTGGAAAATGGGAGAATCTGGCGGAATTGAGACCACTTATGTTCCCATTAGAAGGTAAATAATTGAATATCCCAAAAATTATTACGTGAGTAAACTAACAAGATATATGTATGTCTTTATCAGATACATTAGTGATGTAAGTCCAACGCGATTGGAATACTTTGCAGTAATAATGCCAATTGGTAAGCAGGCTTCGGAAATAAACAATAGAATTTAATATACTTTCCAATTTTAAGGATTGTTTTTCAGCATATTTTTTTATATTGCCTTGCCTTTTCATGAGCATGCAAGTGAATTCAAGCAGTTACAAGCCATACCACGAACGATTTTTTGGCTTGCAACATTTGCTTTTGATGCTGCGCAACATTTCATCGTTTGTATACTTTTGTGCCTTCTGCAATATGTACTGATGCCGAGCGAATTGTATAATTTATCCGAACAACTTATTATCATTGCGTCCATTTTTTTCTATGGCTGCAGTTATCTTCCAATTATATATAGTTTGGCAAACGCTTTCCGTTCGATATCAACAATTTCAACTTATATGCTTTTTATGCTCATTGTGTCAGGTAAGCTAACTAACGCGCTATTATTGTGATGCCTAAAAATTATTGAACTATTTAAAAGCAATTGCACCTTTAATAACATCTGGCAACATACGTGCAATGGAGTATAATGAAGGGAAAATATTTATATTACTGCAATTGCCGGACTTCAATTTAAATCACCAGTTGCGCATTATCAATGAACGATTTTTACTTACCCGGCGAAATGAACTTATTCCTACAATAGGATTACCGAAAGTACTGAGTGTTAATTATTTCTTTCTAGAATCTACAATGATTGCAGTTATCGTAATGGTAAGTACATAGAAAATATGTTTTCTTATTTTGTATGTATGTGAAAGTTTATAAATTGTAGGTGATCTTTGTAAGCGTTTTAGAGAACAAATATAAATGTGAACAGATTAAACGAGTGTTCAAATGCTATCAGTGCCGGCAAGTTACTGTGAATAACACCGAAAATGTTGATATTGAAGAGGAATTAATGACGAATGAAAAAGCGGTAGTTACCGATATTATGAATGGTAAATATTGTATATGTGTGGAGTAACATTTTTTTAGTTTTATATGAGTACATCATGTATATTAGTTATAAATCCGAATTTACATAATAAGGACACTTTTTATTCCAGAGAAAAATGAAAAAAACTATCCACTGTTGGTTTATGATTTATATAAGTTCTTCAATCACAAAGTCGCAGTACGTGGTTTAAATTTTATTGTAAAAAAGCAGGAATGCTTTGGTTTACTTGGTGTCAACGGTGCAGGAAAAACGTCTACTTTCCAAATGATTGCTGCAAATTTAACTATTACTGGAGGCACAATTAAAATTGATGGTATTGATATCATGGAAAATGAGTCTGAATATCGATACCGTTTTGGATATTGTCCACAAACCGACTGTCTAAATGAATTTATGACTGCATATCAAACACTATTCTATATGGCTAAGTTGCGTGGTATTTCAGATTCCGCCAAAGCAAAGTATGAAGTTTTATATTGGCTAGAGCAACTAGATCTTCAAAAATATAAAGACGTTAAAGTTTGTCGTTATTCTGGTGGAACAAAGCGTAAATTAAATGCAGCTATTGCAATGGTAAATGAAAATAATAAGTTTATTTTTAAGCTATTTTATGGATTGTTATTACAATACATTTTAGGTCGGCAGCCCTTCGCTTGTTTTGTTAGATGAACCAACAACAGGTGTGGATCCAGAGTCTCGTAGATTTTTGTGGAAATGTATAAAAGATTATCAAAGTCGTGGCAATACTGTTGTACTTACATCACACAGGTATATAAAGCCATAAAAACTATTATTTATTCATAAACTTGCATGTCCTAGTATTTTCTATTAGAGTTTAGATAGGGTTTTTCTTGGCTCATAAAATAGAAGGATATTTAAAGAATATTCATACTAAATTTCAAAATCGCTCGATTAGGATTTGTGATGAAGCACAGTAAAAGTAGTTTCAAGAAAACGCGATTAAACTTTAAAGTTAAGAAAACCGGCGGACTTGCCACGACAATATAACGGCTAAAGTAAAAGAAGTTCGTCGGGATTTTTATCAGTCTCAATATACACAATCAGGAGTGTTGTGGAATCTGATAGTTGTCGGAATCAGAATTGAAACCATTCAAAAAAAGCAGTAGGTGTCATGAATTCAGATATTATTGGTTTGATATTCGAAACAGAATTTGTATCGGTTTTGGGTGTCACGGAAACCAATTTTATCAAAAATAATCAAGATATTTTATTGTTACGAATTAATTTATCTTTATTTCTATAGGAGAAAACATAACAATAAAACACGAAATGTCTTAATTATTGAGTTTTTGGAAAAAAATCCGGATATTTAAAGATATTAGATTTACACAACGTAATAAACGTAATTTAACACCCAAATGCGTCTTTATATATACGCATAACTACTTCAGTCACCCTGGGTGTTGGCTCGACCAGGGTTATTTTTTGAAAACTCGACCGAAGGCTGCCAACGCAGGAATGAGTACTACGCGAAAGTACTTCAGTCACCACGATATAATACAAATTTTATAATATAATATTATAATAGAGTTTTACTTATTTGTTGGGCTACTCCCAACGTGTCATAAAGCATCGTAAAATCATAAATTTTTATACTAGTCTTAAAAATTAGTTGTTGGATTGCAAACTAAAAAAAAGTTTACGCAAATACAACTCGGAACACTATGTTTTCAGATCGTTATAACTTATAACTTTATGAAACTATGTGAAATCCCTATGTGTTAATTAAATATAAACAAGTAAGGAAGGGCTAAGTTCGGGTGTCACCGAACATGATAAAGTGATAATCGAGATTTCATTATACGTCATTTACATATTTTTCAAATACCGTATTTTTGTAAAGTTTTATTCCGCTATCATCATTGGTTCCTAATGTATATACTCGTATTATACAGAAAAGGCATCAGTTGGAATTCAAAAAAGCGTTATATTGGAAGAAGGCGTGGTTGTGAACCGATTTCACCCATATTTCGTACATGTCATCAGGGTGTTAAGAAAATATTATATACCGAATTTCATTGAAATCGGTCTAGTAGTTCCTGAGATATGGTTTTTGGTCCATAAGTGGGCGAGGCCACGCCCATTTTCAATTTTTAAAAAAAGCCTGGGTGCAGTTTCCTTCTGCCATTTCTTTCGTAAAATTTAGTGTTTCTGCCGTTTTTTGTTAGTCGGTTAACGCACTTTTAGTGATTTTCAACATAACCTTTGTATGGGAGGTGGGCGTGGTTATTATCCGATTTCTTCCATTTTTGAACTGTATATGGAAATGCCTGAAGAAAACGACTGTGTAGAGTTTTCGATTTTGCCCATCTTCGAACTTAACCTTCTTATGGAGCCAAGGAATACGTGTACCAAGTTTCATCATGATATCTCAATTTTTACTCAAGTTACAGCTTGCACGGACGGACAGACAGACATCCGGATTTCGACTCTACTCGTCACCCTGATCACTTTGGTATATATAACCCTATATCTGACTCTTTTAGTTTTAGGACTTACAAACAACCGTTATGTGAACAAAACTATAATACTCTCCTTAGCAACTTTGTTGCGAGAGTATAATCACATACTATACATATTCATATGTATAGGTAAAAAGTGTTCACAACTCAATTATAGCTTCAAAAATGTTGGAAAGTATTTTTTATTATAGTTAATATAAAAAAGAATCATGCGAAAATCTTTGAAAATCCTACATATTTCGTGTTTAAGATGTGGCAACGCTCGTTTTCACAATTGTAAACAATCTAACCTTTTCAACGATGAGTGTGCTAAGTGATTTTTTAATTAATAAATTTATCTAAAATATATCAAAATAAAAATTAAATGTCAACTTATTTCAATGTTTAGAGTGTATATTTAAATGTACAAAGTGAAAAATGTGAAAAAATTTAGTGAAACATTGTGAAATACTCTGTGTTATTAATACATATTTTTGAATTTTTAATCGGGAATATTTAAAAAAAATATAAGTGTTAGCAACATTATTTTTGCATATTCCTCCTATGGAGAAGCTCCCCTATCCGTACATACCCCATATATGTACATATATCGAAATTCGCTTTTTTGACCCGACCGCCAAAGTAATCTGAATCGTGCCGATAAATGTTATCTCTTAAAATCTTTCTTTAATTCGGAACTCTTTAAAAACTTTAATAAGATTGCTTCCAAATGTATTCATTTGGAGGTTTTGTCACATTGGTAAACAGCTGATTCAAATATTGGTTTTGCATATGTTGAAAAAGACGGAAATTGAAACAGATTCTGTGACACCATTGAAAATCCGAATTGGTGTGCAATTCTGACAGCTAAGCAATTCTGTCTTGGATTTCACAACACCCCTGATTGTATCTACTGAGGGAAAGTAGCCGCCAAGTTTATGTTAAAAAAAATATATATGGATAGTATGTGAGAATGTGTTAAATTATTTTACCGATAGTTTATATTTTCCAAAATAAAGTAAAAAGGGGTCGTAAGGGTAAAGAAACCACAGAGGAAGAGAGAAAGATCATCGTGAAGTTAATAACTTGTGGAAAATCCATAAAAGAAATGTGCTCTATGGTTTCGAGGCCGCGATCAACCGTACGCATCATTTTAAAACATTTCGAAGAAACAAACACATATAAAAATTGCCTTCGCACTGGCCGTCCGTGCACGCTAAGTGAAAGCTTTATTGCTTAATAACAAGAATGATGAAAAAAATCCCAAAGCTGCATCTTCCAAAATTGCAGCTACAATAACTGAAGATTTGGACATAACCGTTCCCCCCCTCACAGCTCGACGTGTGCTGAATGAAGCTGGGTTCAATGCCAGATTTGTCGCAAAAAATCTTGCATAAGTAAGACAGTTTGGTCCTTTGCGATACCAGATGGAATTCACTTGCTAAGTCCAAGAAGAGTAGAGATGCTCCATTGTTTCAATGGTGCCCTGCTCTAAACATTGCTTCCAGTCTTCTCGATCTGTTAGCCCCATTTTGCGGGCGTGTGCCGCCACTACACAGTGACCAGTTAATATTCCGATCATGTTCCTACAGTCTCGTCTACCGAGTGCCAATAGAAATTTTGTGTACTTCCGATCTACCGTTTTGCACATAATTTTTGCGGATATTTAAGGGGGGAGCCTGGGAAAGAAATAATTGATTAAAGCGAAATTTCTAGCGTTTATTGCTATATGTTTAAACATCACCCGAAAATTTTTTGGATATGAATTCTTTGATATTCTGCCTTAGGGAAGCAATTGCCCGATGCATCTCGCATGTGCATTTTTCAGACGGCGAGCAGTATGCAGGTCGTAATTTCTATCGAAAAAAAAAAAAATTCAAAGAGAGTCATATTTGTTAATAACTTATGTTCAAGTTAAACTAGAAAAATTTCAAAAAAAAAAAGTGTAAAATTCTAAAAAAAATTTAAAATTTGAAAAGAAGTGGTTTTTGAACCAAAAAATTGTACTTTATGTTGTTTAAACATATGTTCAAACTTATTTTTTTAGGTTTAAATAGAAGATAATTTAATGCCATAGACAATAAACTTTGCCTCAATTCCATACGACGTTTAGTTTTTTTCTATCCTGCTCCCCAAAAAAAAATCGTAAAAATGAAAAACCGAAAAATCGCGCGTCAAAGTTTTCGCTTTCTGCCCAAGCGCTCATATATCTGCTAGACCCTCGGTCACTATTTCCCTTCAAGCTTCGACAATATTTCGAATTTCCATCTATAACTATGGGGACATATTCTTAGAAAATTTTTAAAGAGATTTAAGCAAAAAAAATTTGATTTTTTGAAGCTTCTAAAGCAGGCTCACCCCTTAAAATAGACTTACAAAACGTAACAAACGTAACTTAACACCCAAATGCGTCTTTATTCATTCGATAAATGTTATCTCTTAAAATCTTTCTTTAATTCGGAACTCATTAAAAACTTGCAAGTTTTGCCACATTAGTAAACAGCTGATTCGAATATTGGCTTTGCGTATGTTCGAAAAGACGAAAGTCCAATCAGATTCAGTGACATCATTGAAAGTCAGAACTAGTTTGCAATTCTGACGGCTAAGCTATTCTGTCTTCGATTCCACAACACCTCTGAATATTTTCCTCGAATTTACACTGTACATATCCGCCGATGTGAAGTATGTACATATACAGATGTATGTAAGCTCAAATTTATTATTGGCCTACTTATTTACCGTTTTAAACAGGGCATAAAAATCGGTTATTCCGTGACCGTAGAAACGGCTGTCATAGGAATTGAAAACTCGTGTACAACTACCGCTATACGAAAAATTCACTATTCACAGCAATATAATTCCATTACATCTGTATGTGCAAACTTCTTTCTACTTACGTATCGATAAAAACAAAGGGGGTTAGATCACAGGTCACTTTCGGTCCGTAGACCGGCGTTCAAAAATAAAATGAAATTTTTTCTTGTGTTATATATAACACAGCAACAAGAGTTGTGCTGAGTATTAATTATGTTTCCCATGAAATTTTTATACTCATGTAATCTTGCAGAGTACAATAGTTTTGTTCATCTAACGGTTGTATGTATCACCTAAAATTAAGAAAGATAGAGATATGTAAAATAATAAAAAATCAAGATGACGATAAATGTTGAAAAATGGGTGACTGTCCGTCCGTCCGCCTGTGCAAGCTTTAACTTGAGCAAAAATTGAGATATCTTGTTGAAACTTGATATACAGGTTCTTTAGCACAAAAAAAAATTACCAGCTCGTAATGGGTGTAATCGATCTAGTACCACACCCACAAAATGTCATTAACCGAACCACCCATCATAAATGTTATAAAAACTCTTACCGACAGTGTGAAATCGGAAGATAACTCCGCTCACTTTCCTTATAGCGGAACTATTAAAATCTTCTAAAAGCGCAATAAATCAATATTTAAATACGCCAGAGGCATTAATGGCGCAATTCTGTAAGCAGTCTCTAGTCACTATTTGAGACATTTTGAAGTAAAGTCTCAATTTGTGACGAATTACTATTCACAACATAGTCTCTAGTCTTTAGTCAAAAAATATTGTCTTAAAATTGTCGCCTGGTCACAAAACTAAAAAGACAAGTCAATTATAGTGATATCATAGGTATTAATCGATTGTCGTCTTTTTATATTTTGTAAGCAACTCAAACACGAAAAAGTTAAAAGTAAATCAATTTCTCTAATTTCAAATCTCAATTTTAGAGACTTGTTGCTCTATCGCAGTACGGAATTGCGGTATAAATATTACCATCCAGATGGTATGAGAGGGCCTTATCTGAGCCGGTTTGAAAATTGGACAATGGGCGCGGCACCACCCAATTTTTGGTGAAATCCTTAAAATATAATATGTGTGACCCCAGTACCTAAAGTTGACTTCAATTGAAATTCAGAGAGAACATTTTCCTGACAATTATATCAATGTGTATCAAAAATGTGTTGAATCGGGTCAATACTTCCCTGAGCCCCCATATACGGAATATAAAGATTTTCGAACTTCTTGATCACTTTACATATACTATATATATCGGTCAATATTTCAGTTATCTGAACGAAGATTACAGAATGATTTTTTTCATAACAGTGTATCTATGTGTGTGCCTAAAATAGATAAATAAGCTGAATATATCGGTCAGTTTTATATGGTATATCTACTATATAAAAATAATTCGGGTTTTCCTTCCTGACGCTATAACTCCTTAACGCATTAACCGATTTCCACGGTTTTGCATTCCTTGGAAAGGTCTCGGGCTCCGTGAGGTTTATAGCAAAGAAAATTCAGGAAAAATTTCAACAGAAAATCGGGAAAATCTTTTTTTTACATACAGCGCCATCTCTGATACATAGCATGTACTACAAACCAATATTTTAAGTAATTTGCGCCGGTGCGTGATACATTGTTTGACAGCTACTCATTGTTCTCTGCTCAGTTAATTTCATGTGACAAACCGGTATTGTGTTCACTGTGAAATTGTGAAATAAAATTTAAAAAAATAAGTTATTCGTTTCCTAATATTTCAAGTGGAAACCATCAAATCAATCACGTGTTTTGTGCAAATTTTTATTCAATTTCAACAGCAGGCATTTGTCTTTAAGGTGGTAAGTTGAACTGTGTAAATTACGTGGACCGTGCATTTGAGGTTAAATTCACCACTTTGTCCATAGTCCGAAATGCCAAAATACAAGCCAGCAACAAGTGTATTCACAGAATTTTAGCGAAGAAATACAAAATATAATAAGAGAAAATGCCCGATTGAGACAACGCGTGAGGACACGAATGCCCCTATTGCGGTTTTTAACCCGACTTGGTCGAATTGAAGTTAAGGCAACTCAACTACAGATCAACCAAACTCTTTTTTGGTATTGCGAACTTCAACTAAGTTCAGTCGAAGTATGATTGGCGTTGCCAACCTAAGAAAAGGAAATTTGACAGATAGTGAAACAGCTAAAATTTTGTAAACGACATATTTAAAAAATTGAATTCAGTTGCCGCTCGCGAAAAAGTGAATAAACATATATAATAAACAATAAATAAAAAATGGATATAAGTTTTGATTTATATTACAATGACGAAAATGCTGGGGGCAAAATTGATGTGCTACGTATACGAAAAAGCCTTCGTGATCACTCAAATCCATTGGAGCTTCCAAATGCAAAGTAAGCCATAGTTTTTCACAATTGAATTGCTTTTTAATAATGTTTGTTGCAGATTCATAAGTTATTTTCGATTAAATAAAGAAGCATTTTATTTTTTACTGAATGAGATGAAGGAACATTTCCACAAACGTGTGCGAGGAACGGCCATACTTCCTATATTAAAATTATGCGCAACTCTGCGTTTCCTTGCTGACGGTGGTTATCAAAAATGCAGTGGAAATGATTTTAACATTGGGTTGGCGCAACCTACGATATCTTTAGTAATTAAAGAGGTTCTAAATATAATTGAACAACGTATTTGTGCCCAATGGATTAAAATTCAAATGACTGAGGAGGAGCAAAACGTTTCAAAAGTTTCATTTTATTCAAAAAGTGCTTTCCCGGGAGTAGTTGGTTGCATCGACGGCATGAGTCGCATAATTTCACCAAGAAAAGAAGTGCAACATCTTTATCTTAACAGAAAGGGCTACTACAGTTTAAACGTGATGATTGTATGTATAAAATCTGAATTATATTAGAAACAAAATGGTATAATTTCTTAAAATTTTTAGCTTTGTGATTATAAAATGTCTATTCGGTATGTGGATGCTAGGCATGCAGGCGCAAATCATGACTCTTTTGTTTTCAGTGTTAGCGATTTGAAAGTGCATTTACAGAACAACATACAGAATAACACTTGGATCTTGGGTAAGACTTTATCGTATTTATTGCTAAATAATTAGAGTAATGTAATTTCTTAGGCGACGCTGGCTATCCTCTGCACAAATTTTTAATGACTCCTTATCGCTTGGCGGAAGCTTCTTCACCCCAAGCACGCTACAATACAGTACACTCAAAGGCCCGGAATATTGTAGAGCGGACAATTGGTGTACTCAAGAGTAGATTTCGATGTATTTTATCTGTACGAGGTTTACATTACACTCCCGAAAAGGCTACGCAAATTGTGAATGCTTGTTGCGCATTGTACAATATTTGCCAACACTTTCAAGTGGAATCTCCGGAAGAAATACCATCTACTTCACATATTACAATGACCAATGATATTTTGGACATAGAAAGAGAAGAAGAGGATACGGCTCGAATAATTCGCATTAATATTATGACTTCCCTCTAAACAATTAAAATATTAAATTTCATTTATTATTTCTAATGTGCTATTTATTCGGGCAAATATTTAAATTTTATTTAAATAAATTCATTAAATAACAATATCACATAATTTTTTAATGTAAACTTAACTATGGTACAAAAATATAAAATATCAGTTCATTCCAGAATTATTAAAAATAAATTAAAAAAAAATATTACTTTGTGTCTTAAATAACCAAAAAAATTAAAATATTTGCGAAGATTTTAATTAAGCAATTTTGAGGCGCTGCACCTCAATTTGAATTTATTGTTTCCAAATTGTGGCTTTCCTCTTCCTACTTCTGGAAACTTCTCCATTAACTCCACCAATTTTTCGAATTGATTTTTTGTTGCAACTTTATTTTTTCTAAAAATTTATAAAAAATATTAATTAAAATTAATTTAACATTAATTAAAATAGTTATTTTACACGTCCTCCATTTTTCTTTAATATTTTTTTGTATTTCACTGCACGAATGTGAAAAGTTGAAGTTCGATCATACTTCAACCGCAATTTTTTTTGACGGATTGAGTTGAAGTTGGCAATACCGAATTTTTAAACTTCGACTGAAATGCAGTTGGGTTGAAAACCGCAATAGGGGCAGAAGATCATTGGCATCATACAATCGCTTGACATTCCAATATGATCCCACTGCGAAATGCAGTGATGATGAAAATTTAGATATTGGACCAATGACGACTATAGGCCGATATTGCAATGCGTTAAAGTTCAAAAGAGAAACGGCTGGATTGTGCTGCGCAAGTGGAAAAGTCAAACTGGATCCATTACTTACACCACCATAGCCATTGAAACCATTGTTCGATGGATGTGATCCCGATTCCAGCCATTTTCTTCAACACATCCTTGAATACAATAACTGCTTTCGCATGACTTCCTTTCGAGCTAATATCATTCGAGAAGGCGGCTTCATGCCGACTTGCAAGGTAGAAGATACAACACACATAACCAATCACTCACACCAACACAATGAATTGCAACACATAACAACTACATATACACCACACACTACACCATCACACGATCAGAAGTTACACCGTATTCTTCAGCAAATGATTGTTTGCAATTACAGATACAAGGACAAATATATCATTTGCATTGTTCAATGGTGCCAACACCAGATGAACCGCATCAATTTCTGCAAATATATTTCATTTCGTCGATGGTGGAACAGCTGAATGTGCGGTGCAATATACAGGGAACACAACAGTTAAAGAGACGAATTATTGAACCGTTGCAAGCATTTTTTCACGCTAATAATGCTGTGGTTAAATGTTTAAAACAGCATTGGAACGAATGCCATCGGATACGCACAAATTTGTCATAAGAGCGGATTGTGCCCCAACAGGTGAACATGTGCGAAGATTCAATGCACCCACCGTTAATGATGTTGCTGAATTATTGTTGGCAATCCAACTAAATCACGAGACATTGTCGTTCAGCGAAGAAGAAATATCATGCATTGCCAGAAATTCCCCGTGACAAATCCGTTGATTCCATAACAAATCCCGATGATGTAGTAAATTATCCAACGGAGTTTTTGAACTCTCTGGAGTTACCAGGATTTCCACCACATAACTTGCAACTCAAAGTTAGTACAGTTATTATGATATTGCGTAATTTGAATCCATCGCGACTTTGCAACGGTATTCGACTTTCGATAAAAAGACTTATGCCGAATTTGATTGAGGCAACCATTATTAACGGAAAGTACGCAGGTGAAAATGTATGTATTCTTCGAATACCAATGATTCCGACTGATCTTCCGTTTGACTTCAAACGATTGCAATTTCCAGTTCGCAATGACAATTAACAAGTTGCAAGGCCAGTCGCTTAGTGTATGCGGGATATATTTAGAAAATCATTGTTTTTGTCATGGGCAGTTATACGTTGCGTGTTCACGAGTAGGGAAACCATCCGCTTTGTTTGTGTTAACGCCAGACCAAAAAACAAAAAATGTGGTTTACCAAAGAGCACTTCAATGAAACGGATAATTTGCGGACACATATAAGTACATAGTATAACGCTTCGATTCGGTATTTACTTTGGATTCTCTTTCATTTACTTGGAGAAGTTCAACTAAATAACACTTCACTTTTGTAATCGAAATGAATTCATTACTGTTATGAAATGAAATATCATTCTTCCTTTTCAAATATAAAACAAAAAAAATTGTCTTCATCTTTTAATCACCAAACGAAATGTTACATAAAACGAAGCCATCTGGTGGCGAAACGGAGTTCGCCGGGTTTGCTAGTGTATATGTAAAATTGCTTAGATTCCGATCCTCTGGTTGACGTTTTACATCTTAAGGTATTTCCCTGGCTTTGTTTGAAGTTGCAAGAGTATAAAATGTTCGGCTGCACCCGAACTTGGTCCTTCCTTACTTGTTTCTTTTGTTATATTCAACACAGCAACAAAAGTTTTGCTGAGTTAATTGTAATTTACTTTTCTAAATTCAAAATTTCACAAAATTGTTATGATTTTTAGAGATTGAATTTTTTAATGGAAATATTTTATATTTGATTTTCCAGCATGGATGAATGCGAACAGCTGTGCAATAGACTGGCGATAATGGCTGGTGGAAACTTCAAATGTTCAGGATATGTGCCAGACTTAAAGAAACGATTCGGTGGTGGATTTACAATGAAAGTGAAGTTAAAATCTGAGGAAACTCATGTAGTTGAAGATATAACAACCGAGTTGTGTAAAATATTTTCTGATAGTCAGTTGCGAGAGAATCACGCTGGGATTGTTACCTATTTTATAAATAACGTTGATGATCTTAAATGGTCCGATATTTTTAAAAAAACGGAAGCCTTCGCAAGTGGAAAGACAGACCTTGTGGTAGATTATTCCTTGAACGAGACCACACTTGAAGACATATTCCTAAAATTTGAAAGCAATAGAATAAGGTGTATACCTCAACTAAGCGTATCATATGAGATTACACCTTAAAGTTTTTAAACTATCCCCTACAAGTAAATCAAAATTTAAGGGGTCAGTAGGGTAATGATTTTTTTTTTTTTTTTTACTTTTTCTGTTCCCTTATACTCTTAGAATTAATGTAGAAACCCACTTTACCATTGGTAGGTTTCGAAAAATAATAATACCGCTCGACGTTCCGAGCGCTCAGAGTGCACACCTCAAACTTTAAATGCATTTTTTTCAAACACACACTTTTTTAAACATATATGCTGCTAAGTCCCGTTATTTAAATTTTTTTGACGCGCGGTTTTTTGCATTATGTAGTCTAGTGTATTGTGTAAGCTTACAGTGAATTGTTCTATGTAAGGGTTCATTCAGTAGGCGTTTTTCGTAGAGTGAAATTGTCAAAATCGCGAAAAAAGGTGTATACGCAAAAAGTATTTAAAAAGATTAAAATAGCTGTTTTATTGTAAAACCAAGGGTACAACAGAAATAAATAAAGGTAAGATAGTTATTAAAAGTAAAAATAAGTCATTGGAAAAGTGTTTAGTTTGTTTACAATAATTTTGTCAAAGTGCTGTTGCCTATAGGAAACATCCTGTAACTAACGAACCAAGACACTAAGGACTTTGAAATTTGTATCACTTCATACTTGAGTTGAGACTAACATATACATATGTATCTGTTCTAAAAAATATTTTAGCTCCGCCCTCTCATTAAAATGTTCACAAAACGCCTTTTTCATGATTCTAGTAGGGACGATAACACAGTACAACAGCTAATCGGGGGAGTGAGAAATTCCAAGTCAGGGTGATGGTACTAGGTCAGTATAGTAAAACTCTCAAAGGGTTGGGCGTTCGTATGTGTCAGTTGCTACAACCGTCTAATGGATTGGAAAAATAGATAATAGTGGTTCGCGAGTTATGTTAAACTACGTTTTTGCCAAAATGTTACAACTAAGCGAAAAAACATCAAGATAAGGAAAAAATTTAAAAGGTCATAAAAAAAAATTGACATATACGAACGCCAAATCCTTTGAAGGTTTTACTATACTGACCTAGTACCATCACCCTGACTTGGAATTTCTCACCCCCCAGACAATAATCGCAAAAATGTTCCACAGTGTAACTATTCACGTTCTTTTTAAGAATAAATTGGGTTTTTGTGTTTCAGATGATCCAAACATGAGAAATCTTGTCCGCCCTTGAAAAAACGTATCTCATTCACCCAGCCGTTTCTCCAACAGATGTCATAAAAAAATTCCGAAAAAATTTGTTTATGCATTCCACGATATACCTCATGATATGTGAAAAAAGTTCTATTGTAGAATAAAAATTGCTATGAAAAAAAAATGTAAAAAACAGGCCAGATTACCCTACTGACCCCTTAATGGCGTGTTCATTATTATTATGCATATATGTATATAGTATCGAAGAATTTGTTATCATAATCAAATTAGTTTTAATCAAGAAACATGCGTACATATATGCACATATGACGATTTACTTCATGGTCTGCTCTGCACTTAACATTAACGTTGAGACTTCACTATTGGGGTGTCTAGAGGCATTAATGATTTCAAACATACATACAAGACCAAATATATTTGATTTAATCATATTCTCATTCATATATATAACATATGTTTCGCATTGATGAGTTTTCATATTTTGTATCATGGACGAAGATATTAAGATTAAGTGTGGTATATCTGTACTCTCATAAATTAAGACATGTATATTTATTGGCATTTTAAAGAATTCGTGAAAATAATAAAAGGCAACTCTTATACAATTTTGCATATGTACTTGCTCTCTTTAAATTTAGATTGACTACAGACAAAGAACAAATTGCAGCCGTGTCATAAGGTTTTTGTGGGGAATCAATTTCTTAAGAATACTGAGCTTTAAACAGCCTATTTCGTAACTATAATATTGCGAGTTCTAAAATATACAGGGTGTACTAACAAAAACGACGTAGTATAAAAATTAAATAAATCACTCAAAATGTTGTATCGCTCTCCTCCAGCATTACTGGTTTATTAACCTTTGATTTAATATAAGAAAATAGGAATAAAAATAATCTAGACAATTTGCTCGTTTGCTGACGAAGCCATTAACCCCAATCAGGCCTCATCAAAGAAGATGATTTTTCGATGATTAAATTCGTTGGCTTCCATCATTTCCAACGCCTAATCGGCAAAGCTACAGCGCTTCAAATCGTTTGACCGCTTCAGTTCTTGCATCAACAACATCTTATACGATTTCAGAGCTAAATGTAATCGCGAAATTTGCCATATTTTCACCCAAAGAGACCTAACTGTGTAGAACGACATTGAGCAGACTGATCCTGGTTGTCCTCAACACTCGCCTGAGTCGCGGAGATTATTATACTTTTCGAATTTTTCACTTATGCGTTGAATAGCGCGTCCAGAAGGAATATTATGGCAACAGTGTTTTGCGTGAATAGCTCTTACAGTACCCACCGGAGAACCTAAATTTGCGAAATAATCTTGAACAATTTTCAAACGTTGTACCAAAGTTATATATGACATGATGAAATAACAAACCTTACTCAACACGCTGGCAAAAGTTCACACAAATCCGTACACAAATATGGCCGCCGCGAGCTGTTAAAATCACGTCATTCCTAGACAGTGTACATTTAGTCGGCAACTATCAATTCCTGAATGCGACGTGTAAGCCGGCGGCTGCAAAAAATGCCAAAAGTTTGTGCGCGACATATTTTCACCGATGAACAGGTTCAGAATGTCACCAGGGAGCCGAAATTTTCTAGGGTCAACGGGATTAAAATACCTAACCAAGGTCCTGAACCTGTCGTTGACCACTCTTCTTATACACGATGTTTGGAAAGTCGGAGGAGGGTTCCCCTACTGAAACCTAATAAATCAGCGAGGCTAGGGGAGTCTAATCGTCCGATAACTCTCCTTTCACCAGTAGTGAAGACACTTGAGGCCCCGTAACTGTCACAACCACCAAAAGGGAATTCCATCACCTCATGGGCAAATGCGTCAAGCAATAGAATTAATGGCATGTGTTCATTCCAATACCCAATACGGTTCTACCCACTGGAATTGACCCGGATTTTATCCAGCCCGTACGGTGAGTATTAATCTAAGTTTGTCATCATTAGAGCAACGCCTTGCAGCAGGGTTGCTCCGTATTCTCCTGACTCGTGCTGGCATTGAGTTCAATGCGGATCCGAACGAATTTTTCTGCTGCATTTGCGCCAAAAGGCTATATCCAAACTCCACCTCGGTCAGGTGTAACACATACAATGGATGGAGCCATCTTAAGACCTGCTCAGGCCTTAAGAAACATAGGGAGTGGACCACGAGTTACATGGCCCCAGTTTGCGCACAGCGCTGTCACTCTACCTGAGTGACCAACAGAGGAGCTGCGCGGTCCATAGAAGCTCAAATATTCAACATGACTCCCATTTTGATCAACCTGTGGACACCTGCACCTTCGTTAACGTTAACAAAGCTCACTGTGTCGACTTCACAGAATTTACTGAGAACACCCTCAACGCTTTTCCCATTCCTACGAACGTATCTGTTGGCGAACGTCGATTAGCAAGGTGATCGCAGAAGCTACCGCCCGCTTCATCCCGGCTGGAAGAATTGCGGAACTCAGGCGGTCGGAAGTGGTCTGGCCATCAACCCAAGTAAAACCGAGATGGTTTTATCCAGTAGAAGATATAAGACCCAGGTGGCATCTCGGCAGCTCATGAGGAAAAGACAACGACTCTCTGTCAACTACGCCGCACCAATATGGTTGCTTGGATGCAATGGAACGTTGATGAACAAGCTACAGACCTGTCAGAACACTGCACTCCGGACCACGAGAGGATGCCTCTTTATGTCTCCCATCGAACATCTACATAGTGATAGGCTTATGCTCCCAGTTAAGGAGCATAATGAACTCCTCTCCAAGCATTTCCTGTTGATGTTTTCGCAGAAATCACCTGCTTGGAGCGGGACCGCCTCTTACGACGACATCGAAAAATACGCCGACCGGACTTCGGCCGCAACTAACTTCCGACAGGTACTGACCACCATTCACTGTGGAGCCATCAAAACCTTCACTAACTCCCTTCCAGTGAATGGTGTTCTTGGAGTCAAATCACCATCTATTGTTGATGCGCGAGTGACCCTTGCGCAGCTTCGTTCTGGATATTGTAATAGGTTAAACTCCTACTTGTTCAGAATAGACCCCGACATATCCAACATATGTCCTGCGTGCAATGAGTCTCCGCATGACACTGGCCATCTCTTTGCATACCCCGCCAACCCCACTCATCTGACACACTTTTCCCTTTGGTCCGACCCCGTCGAAACAGCACGTTTCTTGGGCCTCCCATTAGATGACGTCGACGATAACCCTCATCACCCTAACGGGGATTAGTAGCTTTGTTAAAACAACAAAATGGCATGTGTTCAAAAGTAAACAGCTTTCTCACCGATCTTTCTCGCTTCTTCTCCGCAAGGAGCTTAACACTCTCTCCCATTAAATTCATGAATAAGATTTTAGGCGTTGTACTTGATAGCCTGTTCTCCGTCGCCCGTATACGATCTCGATTATTTCCAAATTACAGAACTGCTACTAAATCATCAAGTAGCTAGCCAGCAACACTTGGGGAAAAGACAAAGAACGTTATTGGCAAACGATATGGTTGCCTAGATGTAGTGAAACACAGAGGACGATGCCTCGGGATGTTTCCCGTCGTAATTTTGTCTAGGATGTTTTCGTAGAAATCAGCTCAGCAATATGGCATATAAGTATCGCGTTGAAATAGAAGAACACAAATGGAATAACCAATCACTTCAAAAGATTAATAACTATTGATTGGTGGTATGTTGTTAAATGCTTCTTCTTCTTCTTAATTGGCGTAGAAACCGCTTAAGCGATTATAGCCGAGTTAACAACAGCGCGCCAGTCGCTTCTTCTTCTTCTCGCTACGTGGCGCCAATTGGATATTCCAAGCGAAGCCAGGTCCTTCTCCACTTGGTCCTTCCAACGGAGTGGAGGTCTTCCTCTTCCTCTGCTTCCCCCGGCGGGTACTGCGTCGAATATTTTCAGAGCTGGAGTGTTTTCGTCCATCCGGACAACATGACCTAGCCAGCGTAGCCGCTGTCTTTTAATTCGCTGAACTATGTCGATGTCGTCGTATATCTCGTACAGCTCATCGTTCCATCGAATGCGGTATTCGCCGTGGCTAACGCGCAAAGGACCATAAATCTTTCGCAGAACTTTTCTCTCGAAACTCGCAACGTCGACTCATCCGTTGTTGACATCGTCCAAGACTCTGCACCATACAGCAGGACGGGAATTATGAGTGACTTATAGAGTTTGGTTTTTGTTTGTCGAGAGAGGACTTTGCTTCTCAATTGCCTACTCAGTCCGAAGTAGCACCTGTTGGCAAGAGTTATCCTGCGTTGGATTTCTAGGCTGACATTGTTGGTGGTGTTTACGCTGGTTCCAAGATAGACGAAATTATCTACGACTTCAAAGTTATGACTGTCAACAGTGACGTGAGTGCCAAGTCGCGAATGCGACGACTGTTTGTTTGATGACAGGAGATACTTCGTCTTGCCCTCGTTCACTACCAGACCCATTTTCTGTGCTTCCTTGTCCAGCCTGGAGAAAGCAGAACTAACGGCGCGGGTGTTGTGGCCGATGATATCAATATCATCGGCATACGCCAACAGCTGTACACTCTTATAGAAGATGGTACCTTCTCTATTTAGTTCTGCGGCTCGAACTATTTTCTCCAAAAGCAGGTTGAAAAAGTCGCACGATAGGGAATCGCCTTGTCTGAAACCTCGTTTGGTATCGAACGGCTCGGAGAGGTCCTTCCCGATCCTGACGGAGCTTTTGGTGTTACTCAACGTCAGTTTACACAGCCGTATTAGTTTTGCGGGATACCAAATTCAGACATCGCGGCATAAAGGCAGCTCCTTTTCGTGCTGTCGAAAGCAGCTTTGAAATCGACGAAGAGGTGGTGTGCGTCGATTCTCTTTTCACGGGTCTTTTCCAAGATTTGGCGCATGGTGAATATCTGGTCGGTTGTTGATTTGCCAGGTCTGAAGCCACACTGATAAGGTCCAATCAGTTTGTTGACGGTGGGCTTTAATCTTTCACACAATACGCTCGATAGAACCTTATATGCGATGTTGAGGAGGCTAATCCCACGGTAGTTGGCGCAGATTGTGGGGTCTCCTTTTTATGGATTGGGCATAGCACACTTAAATTCCAATCGTTGGGCATGCTTTCGTCCGACCATATTTTACAAAGAAGCTGATGCATGCACCTTATCAGTTCTTCGCCGCCGTGTTTGAATAGCTCGGCCGGCAATCCGTCGGCCCCTGCCGCTTTGTTGTTCTTCAGGCGGGCAATTGCTATTCGAACTTCTTCATGGTCGGGTAATGGAACGTCTGCTCCATCGTCATCGATTGGGGAATCGGGTTCTCCTTCTCCTGGTGTTGTGCGTTCACTGCCATTCAGCAGGCTGGAGAAGTGTTCCTCCATAATTTAAGTATGCTCTGGGCATCAGTGACTAGATCACCTTTGGGGGTTCTACAGGAATACGCCCGGTCTTGAAACCTTCCGTAAGCCGCCGCATTTTTCGTAGAATTTTCGAGCATTACCCCTATCGGCCAGCTTATCAAGCTCTTCGTAGTCACGCATTTCAGCCTCTTTCTTCTTCTGTCTACAAATGCGTCTCGCTTCCCTCTTCAACTCTCGGTATCTATCCCATCCCGCACGTGTAGTGGTCGATCGTAACGTTGCGAGGTAGGCAGCCTGTTTTCTCTCCGCTGCGACACGGCACTCCTCGTCGTACCAGCTGTTCTTTTGCACTTTCCGAAAACCAATGGTTTCGGTTGCAGCTATACGTAAGGAGTTTGAAATGCCGTCCCACAGTTCCCTTATACCGAGTTGTTGACGAGTGCTCTCAGAGAGCAGGAGTGCAAGCCGAGTAGAAAATCGTTCGGCTGTCTGTTGTGATTGCAGCTTCTCGACGTCGAACCTTCCTTGTGTTTGGTGGCGCGCGTTTTTGCTGCACAGAGGCGGGTGCGAATCTTAGCTGCAACAAGATAGTGGTCCGAGTCGATGTTAGGACCTCGGAGCGCACGCACATCTAAAACACTGGAGACGTGTCTTCCGTCTATCACAACATGATCGATCTGGTTGGTAGTTTTTCGATCCGGAGACAGCCAGGTAGCTTGATGAATCTTCTTATGCTGGAATCTAGTACCACAGATAACCATATTTTTCGGGCCCCGGCGAAGTCAATCAGCCTCAACCCATTTGGGGATGTTTCGTCGTGGAGGCTGAATTTACCGACCGTAGTGCCAAAATACCTTCTTTGCCCACCCTGGCGTTAGAGTCGCCAAGCACGATTTTGACATCGTGGCGGGGGCAGCTCTCATAAGCGCGCTCCAAGCACTCATAGAAGGCATCTTTGGTCACATCGTCCTTCTCTTCCGTCGGGGCGTGGGCGCAAATCAGCGATATGTTGAAGAACCTCGCTTTGATGCGGATTGTGGCTAGACGTTCATTCACCGCAGTGAATGATAGTACTCGGCGACGGAGTCTCTCTCCCACCACGAATCCTACACCAAACTTGCGCTCCTTTATATGGCCACTGTAGTAAATGTCACAAGGACCTACTGTCTCTGTCCTTGTCCCGTCCATCGCATTTCTTGGACGGCGGTGATGTCAGCCTTTGTCTTTACGAGGACATCAACCAGCTGGGCAGCGGCACCTTCCCAATTAAGGGACCGGACATTCCAGGTGCATGCCCTCAATTCGTAGTCCTTATTTCGTTTGCCATGGTCGTCATCAAAGGGGGTCTCTCATCCGAGGCTGGTTGTAGCTCTTCACTGGGGTGTTTTTTACGTGGCGGGTCCCAAACCCAGCGCACAACCCTTGTAGGGAATGTTTCGCCTTCTCACTTTAGCTCGCCTTCGAACGGATGTTCTTAGGCTACCCAGAGGATACTTGGTCAAAGACCGGAAGTAGTGAGCTGCTTGAGCCATGTGTAAAAGAATCGTTTCTGGCCACTCCCAAGTGAATGGCGATCAGAGAACTTTCCTCACTTGCGTGAACTTCTACACATGACTCCATCCTCCTCCTTAAATGCTTCACCTACGAAAAAAGCACTTATATTGCAGGCCACTGTAAAATTGTAGTTTAAAAAAAACGTTGTCGATGTCAGTTTAATAAAAATAACATCAACAGAAAACTAGGATCTAAAGGAAATAAGAAAATGTTAAGTCGCAAAGGCGTATTGGGCACATCGGAACGGTTAAAGTTATGGTACCGGCTTCCATAACAGTTATGGGTTATACAAAAACACCCAGTATTCTTCAACAAACCTCACTTTTTATTATTTTTTATATTACGATTTTCAACTATTTTCAGTTTAAGTTTGATTGGTGTTGTGAACATAAAATACGAAGATTTGACAGGTAATTAAAAAAATTAAATAATTTGACAGATAATTAAAAATTCTTAAACGAAAAATTAAAACGATTTAATTTAGATATGGCTCACAAAAAGGTGAATAATATGAAATTAATTTTGATTTATATTACGGTGACAAAAATCCTTCGCGGTCACTCAAATCCATTCGAACTTCCTATCGCCAAGTAAGCCGAAGTTATATTGACAAGTAAATGACTTTTAAATAATGTTCATAGTTATTTCCATTCAAATAAGGAATCATTTTGTTTTTTTTTTTTACTAAATAAGATGAACTCTACATTTCCTTGCTGTCGGACTGAAGTAACCTCCGATATTTTTAGTTGTTACATAACCTGCTTGGAGGATGGAGTCGTGTGTAGAAGTTCACGCAAGTGAGGAAAGTTCTCTGATCGTCATTCACTTGGGAGTGGCTAGAAACGATTCTTTTACACATGACTCAAGCAGCTCACGACTTCCGGTTTTTGACCAGGTACCCTCTGGTAGAACATCCGTTCGAAGGCGAGCTAAAGTGAGAAGGCGAAACATCCCCTACATAGGGTTATGCGCTGGGTTTGGGACCCGCCACGTAAAAAACATTACCAATGAAAAATTACCAACAGCCTCGGATGAGAAACCTCCCTTTTCATGACGACCATGGCAAACGAAATAAGGACTACGATACTAGGGCATGCACCTGGAAAGTCCGGTCCCTTAATTGGGAAGGTGCCGCTGTGCCCAGCTGGTTGATGTCCTCCTGAAAAGATAGGCTCACATCACCACCGTCCAAGAAATGCGATGGACGGGACAAGGACAGAGACGAGTAGGTCTTTGTGGAATTTACTGCAGTGGCCATGTTAAGGAGCGCAAGTTTGGTGTGGGATTCGTGGTGGGAGAGAGACTCTGTCGCCGAGTACTATCATTCATTCCGGTGAATGAACGTCTAGCCACAACCCGCATCAAAGCGAGGTTCTTCAACATATCGCTGATTTGCGCCCACGCCACAACGGAAGAGAAGGACGATGTGACCAAAGATGACTTCTATGAGTGCTTGGAGCGCGCCTATGAGAGCTTCCCCTGCACGATGTCCAAATTGTGCTTGACGACTTTAACGCCAGGGTGGGCAAAGAAGGTATTTTTGGCACTACGGTCGGTAAATTCAGCCTCCACGACGAAATATCCCCAAATGGGTTGAGGCTGATCGACTTCGCCGGCACCCGAAATATGGTTATCTGTGGTACTAGATTCCAGCACAAAAAAATACATCAAGCTAACCGGCTGTCTCCGGATCGAAAAGCCAACAACCAGATCGATCATGTTGTGATAAACGGAAGACACGTCTCCAGTGTTCTAGACGTGCGTACGCTCCGAGGTTCTAACATCGACTCAGACCACTATCTTGTTGCAGCCAAGATTCGCACCCGCCTCTGTGCAGCAAAAAGCGCACGTCAACAAACACAAGGAAGGTTCGACGTCGACAAGCTGCAATCACAACAGACAGCCGAACGATTTTCTACTCGGCTTGCACTCCTGCACTCCTGCTCTCTGAGAGCACTCGTCAACTACTCGGTATAAGGGAACTGTGGGACGGCATTTCAAATTCCTTACGTACAGCTGCAACCAAACCATTGGTCTTCATAAAATGCAAAAGAATAGCTGGTACGACGAGGAGTGCCGTGTCGCAGCGGAGAGAAAACAGGCTGCCTACCTCGCAACGTTACGATCGACCACAACACGTGCGGAATGGGATAGATACCGAGAGTTGAAGAGGGAGGCGAGACGCTTTTGCAGACAGAAAAAGAAAGAAGCTGAAATGCGTGAATACGAAGAGCTTGATAAGCTGGCCGACAGGGGAAATGCTCGAAAATTCTACGAAAAAATGCGGCGGCTTACAGAAGGTTTCAAGACCGGAGCATACTCTTGTAGAACCCCCAATGGTGTTCTAGTCACCGATGCCCAGAGCATACTTAAATTATGGAGGAAACACTTCTCCAGCCTGCTGAATGGCAGTGAACGTACAACGCGAGGGGAAGGAGAACCCGATTCCCCAATCGATGACGATGGAGCAGACTTTCCATTGCCCGACCATGAAGAAGTTCGAATAGCAATTACCCACCTGAAGAACAACAAAGCGGCGGGGTCGATGGATTGCTGGTCAAGTTATTCAAACACGGCGTCGAAGAACTGATAAGCAGCATGCATCAGCTTCTTTGTAGAATATGGTCGGACGAAAGCATGCCCAACGATTGGAATTTACCGTGAGATAAGCCTCCTCAACTTCGCGTATAAGGTTCTATCGAGCGTATTGTGTGAAAGAGTAAAGCCCACCGTCAACAAACTGATTGGGCCTTATCAGTGTGGCTTTAGACCTGGCAGATCAACAACCGACCAGATATTCACCAAGCGCCAAATCTTGGAAAAGACCCGTGAAAGGAGAATCGACACACACCACCTCTTCGTCGATTTCAAAGCTGCTTTCGACAGCACGAAAAGGAGCTGCCTCTGTGCCGCGATGTCTGAATTTGGTATCCCCGCAAAACTAATACGGCTGTGTAAACTGACGTTGTGCAACACCAAAAGCTCCGTCAGGATCGGGAAGGACCTCTTCGAGCCGTTCGATACCAATCGAGCTTTCAGACAAGGCGAGTCCCTATCATGCGACTTCTTCAATCTGCTGCTGGAGAAAATAATAAGAGCTGCAGAACTTAATCGAGCAGGTACAATCTTTTATAAGAATGTACGGCTGCTGGCGTATGCCGATGATATTGATATTTTCGGCCTCAAAACCCGCGCCGTTAGTTCTGCTTTCTCCAGGCTGGACAAGGACAGCAAATGGGTCTGGTAGTGAACGAGGGCAAGACGAAATATCTCCTGTCATCAAACAAACAGTCGTCGCACTCGCGACTTGGCTCTCACGTCACTGTTGACAGTCAAAACTTTGAAGTTGTAGATAATTTCGTATATTTGGCAACCAGCATAAACACCACCTACAATGTCAACCTGGAAATCCAACGCTGCTTTTAGATAGATAGATTTTAGATCGGTATTATGAACACCATATACATATATGCGCATTAGATAAAACACCATTGACTTTAGAGGAGCAAAACTCTTCAAAATTTCATTGTACTCAAAAATTATAGAAGTTGTAGTTGAATTGAGTCATTAACAAATTTTTTTTATTTTTATCCAAGGAGGAGATATAGTCTACAAGTCTGACAATCTGATCTTTTCATCCTATATGGTTCGTAAATGGCCATAGGGAAAGAAGAATATACGTTTGTAAGCTAAGGACTCTCGTATTTGGTGAATATTTGAAATCGAGAAATTTTTTTAACTTTATGGTTAATGCTATCAACCAACTTACCTCCAACGTGTCGTCCCTTTTTTGCGAAATTATCATATATTTTTTACGATTTTGAGTTTCTCCTGCAAGATTATTCTAAAGTTGCATACTCATCATTCGGTAAAAAATTATAATGGTAATCAGAGATATCTATCTAACTTATCCGGTGTGAGAGCCCCTAAAAAATTTGCGTATTTTATGACATTTTCCTTCGTAGTTAAATCGGAAAAACACTAATGCCCCTATTGCGGTTTTTAACCCGACTTGGTCGAATTGAAGTTAAGGTATTTCAACTTCAGATCAACCAAACTCTTTTTCGGTATTGCGGACTTCAACTAAGTTCAGTCGAAGTATGATTGGCGTTGCCAACCTAAGAAAAGGAAATTTGACAGATAGGGAAAGAGCTAAAATTTTGTAAACGACATATTTAAACAATTGAATTCAGTTGTCGCTCGCGAAAAAGTGAATAAACGTATATAATAAACAATAAATAAAAAATGGATATAAGTTTTGATTTATATTACAATGACGAAAATATTGAGGACAAAATTGATGTGATCCATTGGAGCTTCCAAATGCAAAGTAAGCCATAGTTTTTTCACAATTGAGAGGCTTTTTAATAATATTTGTTGCAGATTCATAAATTATTTTCGATTAATTAAGAAGCATTTTTTTTTTACTGAATGAGATGAAGGAATATTTCCACAAACGTGTGCGAGGCGCCATACCTCTTATATTAAAATTATGCGCAACTCTGCTTATATTAAAATTATGCGCAACTCTGCGTTTCCGTACTGACGGTGGTTATCAAAAATGCAGTGGAAATGATTTTAACATTGGCTTGGCGCAACCTACGATATCTTTAGTAATTAAAGAGGTTCTATATATAATTGAACAACGTATTTGTGCCCAATTGATTAAAATTCAAATGACTGAGGCAGAGCAAAACGCTTCATAAGTTTCATTTTATTCAAAAAGTGATTTCCCGGGAGTAATTGGTTGCATCGACGGGACTCATGTTCGCATAATTTCTCGGGTAACAAATTCTTTTGTTAGCGCATAGATCACCTATGTGTTATGGATAACAAAAAGTATTTGTTACTCGAATATTTGTTAGTGTTATTATTTTCGTTATCAGTTTGTTACCTATAACATATAAACGTGTTAGCAGGAATAAGCAGTAACAAGATTATCTGTTACCCATTTCTTACCTCTAGCAAATTCAATTCTTTTAAATAAAATTCAGTTTTTTTTTTATTATTTCGCTTTATTTAATAATAAAATATTTACTTAACTATTTACTTAAACTGATAATTTGCCTATTATGTATTACTACATTCGGCAGAAAAATATTACAATTTAAGTTTATTTTAGTATAAAAATTATAATTCTAAAAATTCATATTTGTAAAAGTAAAATTAGAAACTTCAACTTACAACTTAAAACTAATTTATACAACTTTAAACTAATATTTACAACTTAAAATTAATATATATGTATGAGTAATAATAAGAAAACTTATACATATTAATTTTGCCTTAAGTTTATGCTTTTTTTGCTTAAAACGATTGTGGCTTAAGGCCACAAATCTCCGGAGCTCCCTACAGATGGTGTTTATATCCTTGTCAGGAAATATATCTAAAATGAAACGTTATAAGTTAAGGCATTCAAATATAGTATCAGTAAAACAACCTACCAAAAACTAACCCTACACACTTTAGCTTTAGTAGGGATTCCTTTTCCTTGCGCCTCTCTAAATTGTAGTGGTACATTAGATCGTCAGAAAACATACCACGCAGTACGCCGTCCACACTGCCTTTTAAGCCCTTTGACTTCAATATTAGCCGCATCTGTAAAAAAAATACAGTAAATTATATAACAATCGCATAATATTTAAAAACGAAATATTTACCATAGCATCCGTGCTTTCCTTTTGTGAAAGGTTGTCTTCCACGTAGCGCACGTGCTCTTCCGATGACATGGGCAGTTTCGAAGCGAGCTCCACGTAATGCTCGTCCTCCTAGTCACCGGTGATGCGGCTAATTGAATGGTGCGTCTTTGCCGCTATGACGCGCAATAATTCACTCTGTGCCTGCAGCTCAGCCTTTTCAGGCATATAGAAAATTAAAATATAAAAATTAACTTCTGTTTTAATTTGGTAATGTAATACTGCGTTACTTACTTTGTCTTTCAGGTACTTTTCAATGGCAGTGAGACGGGTCTCAATGGCATTCAGCCTCTGGATTATATTTGAAAACGTAAATGTATTTTTATTAAGCAAATACTATTAAGTATATTTATATATTCATACATTATACCTGCATGGCCGCCAGAAGATGGTGACGGTACTACAATTTGTGATGGTTCTACTAGGGGAGCGCAAGATTGTAAGATATTTTTTTAAACACTTTATCTGTAAAAAAATATTATTAAAAACTTAAAAATCGTTTTGTTCAATACAACCTCTATGGGGGCTCAACGGTTGTGAGCATTCCACTTCGGAATCCATTTCTTCCACGAGGTCATCGAAATTCATTCTATGAAAAATCATAAAAAGGTGATGATTAATGATATTTTAATTTTAATTTAATTTTTAAGATCATGCTTCGGAGCAGAAATGCGTATATGTACATACTTATATTCGAACTATGTTCACTTTTATTCATTATGAAACATTAATGTTGCTTTTATTTTAAACAAATTTAGATATTCTGCGTGCGAACAGCTATCTTGGACGAACAAATGAACATTTTTAGTTATAGAGGAGGCTCTCCAGTTCAATAATATACTATATATATGTAGTTACACCCGCGGGAATATTCGAGATGTTTGCGCTTAAATCTGAAAAATACCATTATTTGAAGAACGTATTTTTTCGATTTAAAACTAATTTTACTCTTATATTTCGCATTTTTATGTCCACTAGCACTTCACTAATTCGTATGAATTTTTTTTAATATTAAACTTATTGTTACATTATATTTATTTAACATCAACTAAAGGATTGCAATATTGATCTGAAGAACCTCCTCTATCCGATCATATCCATTTTATTCCCGAAATCTTGGGACGGTATTCTAAAGTCGACACAATTATAATTGTAACCGAACAATTCGTTTCAACTTAGATTTTAAATTTTTTACATTTACACATGTATGTATGTATATGGCACGATTCCGATTACTTTGGCTTAGGGTATGTGCGGATAGGGGAGCTTCTGCAGAGAAGAAGTATCCAAAAATAATATAAAATAACTTTTATTTTTTAATATATTCACCGTTGAAAAGGTTAGATTGTTTACAATTCTGAGGAGCCTTGCCACATCTTAAACAGCAAATATGTAGGACTTTTAACAATTTTTTTTGTTTGTTTTTTCGCGTGATTCTTTTTTCTATATTAACTATAAAAAAATGCTTTCTACATATGTATATGTGTAATATGTGATTTATGTGACTGAAGTACTTTCGCGTAGTACTCCTTTCTGCGATGGCGGCCTTCGGCCGCGCTTTAAAAAAATAACCCTGGTCGAGCGAATACCCGGGGTGACTGTAGTACTTCCGCATAGTACTCCTTTCTGCGTTGGCGGCCTTCGGCCGCTTTTAAAAAAAATACCCCTGGTCGAGCGAATACCCGGTGCGACTGAAGTACTTTCGCGTAGTACTCCTTTCTGCGTTGGCGGCCTTCGGCCGCGCTTTAAAGAAATAACCCTGGTCGAGCGAATACCCGGGGTGACTGAAGTACTTCCGCATAGTATTCCTTTCTACGTTAAAATAAAAAAAATATATTGAGTTTCGTTATAAAGTGGTTATATTTTTTGGTTATCTTGCACTGATATTGAAACAAAATTTGAGTTTTCGTTATAAAATTGTTAAATTTTGGTTATTATATCTGTCCGCGCTTTCCATTTATTTTTGATAATACGTTGTTTTGTATATTATGTGATAATATATATAATATTATTATATAATATTACTATATAATATTACTTATTTGTTTATTAAATTAAATAAAGAACATATCCATATGAATGGATAGAGAAATTTTTGGGAAAAAAGGAATTTTAGCGAATTTCCTTATTATCACATGGCAGCGCTCCATTTCGTCGTAATTTTTAGCACACGCATGATGGTCACTACGAGTGTAAAATTTACTTTTTAAAATAAAGATTTCTTCGGTAAAAAACTGTTAAAAGTGTAAAATGATTGGATTAATTTAAAAGTTTAGTACTCCTTTCCCTTAATTAATTTGAAGTGGAAAATGTGAGTAAAGTCCTCGTTTGAAACTTTAGGTGTATTGAAAATTTGGTTGAGTCCTTCTATTGCCGGTTGTGACAGTTTATTGGGTTCATCTTCTTTTTGTTTCATCAGAAGATTCTTCCCGAAAATTAAGGCGATGATTATTAAAATGACGATTAGAGTGATGCTGGTTCCGTATTTGACTCTGTTTGCTGCTTCTAATAGACTTACTTCCTTTGTATTGTCAGCATCTCCAGCGAGAGGAATTCTTCTATTTTGAGTGGTGCGGATGATGGTTGTATGATGGCTGGTAGTTGTTTACTTGCTGTTCTTTCTTCGCTATAGAACTTTTTCCCGTTGATAGCAATGATTACGTTGGTATACAAAATGATGAAGGTCCCGTTTAGAAATGTAGATTCGTTG
This sequence comes from Bactrocera tryoni, assembly GCF_016617805.1. NCBI lineage: Eukaryota > Metazoa > Arthropoda > Insecta > Diptera > Tephritidae > Bactrocera > Bactrocera tryoni. The sequence continues at coordinate 3,085,062 of NW_024396366.1, forward strand.
CTTATTAAAATTTCTCCGTTGTTGTTTAAATGAGTTAAGCATCCATCCCCTCTACCCGGTAAAACTGGCGCATCCTAATAAAACAGCGCAATTCACCACAGAATGCTACTGCAAAGCAAAACTAATAACTCACCATACCTATACCAACCCAACCAACAAAAGGAATGGACAACGGGGAAGCTGACACTTTTCGTCACACACTATCCGCATAGCAAAATTCGTCTACAAGACTTTCGCTTGGGCACTGTGCCGCGTTACCGCAACGATCCTGTGCTCATATCAACTTACGCTTTTTTTCCGTCACCGATCTCGGGCGCTGTGTTCATCTAATAAACCGAACGAAGGAATCGACAAATCATTTCGTTACCCTCGGAGCCGTTTTTTATACAATCATCTTAATTGTAACGATCACAATTTAATAAAACTAAAATAAACTTTAATCTATGTATCTGAAATAATTCGCATTTTAACTTATAAGTGGTACTCGAGTGTAAGTGCTTTATTAACGATCTAAATAGTAGTGGATGTTCCCACGAATTGGGCATCCAGTTATTCATGGTCCTTCGAGCCTTACAGAAAGGCACTATTGGATTTTAATGTAAAAATCTAAAAAAGAAAAAATAAAACAAAACAAAGTGTGGTGACAAAAACAGTGTTAATAAAAACAAAAAAAACATACATACTCACACACGTATATATATGCAAGAGTGCGGTAATAAAAAGTAAACAGTTTCTGACACACCAAATATATGTTAATACATACAGTGAGTTCAAAAAGTGTTCACGTATAGTTAAAAATAGTGCATTGCTGCTGATCTTTAAACAAAAAAATAAACATTCAAATAAAATTTTGTGTTACGAAAAGCGTAAACAAAATCAAAAACGTTTTGAGAAAAAGAAGACATAAAATACAAACTTAAGTGCGTGATAGCAAAAAGCAAAAAAATAAAAAAAATAATAATAAAACAATAAAAAAGCAACCAAGCAGAACAGAGCACAGTGTGCTAAGATTAAAAACGAAAAGTGTCTCAAACAGAAAAAAGTACCTATATACTTATATATACTATATACACATGCGAAAGGAAAATTAAATTTTGTATACTTATTTACAACAAAGAAGTCAAAAAAATAAAAAACAAAATAAAGTGCAGTGGAACAAAAACAAAAAAAAAAACCAAAACTGCGACATAAAAATTAATTTAGCAGTACAGTGACACAAAAAATAAAACACATATGTATACACATATAAGTATATGTATACCTAATGATACATAACACATAACAAAAAGTGTGGTGATGAGAAAACAAAAAACAAACTTAAAAAAGTGCGGTAAACAGAACAAAACAAATTAAAATATATTTATATGTAGTACAAAAATTACAAAAAAGGTGAAGTGACAAACACAAAAACAAATTACAAAGAAAATCAAAGCAAAAACCAAATAAAACATAAATCGGGCGCGAAATGAAAAAGCACCTAAACAACAAAGCATAAAAACCATCAAACGGGCGCGAACAATTAAAACAAACAACAGCATAAGGAGGTAGCCAGCTGGAACACAGAACGGGGAACAAAACGCAGAAAGCAGAAAGCAGGCAACATTTGCGCAGACATACACCCTACAAATATACCATTCAGAGTACCAAGTGAGCGTATTATGTTCATCTTAATTTAATATATGCAAATATGTATGACCAATATTACAGTTTTATCCGATATAAAACTTGTAATAAAAAATGCGCTTGATAAAAAAATACTAGAGAATTTACTAGCACTTGTATCCTGCAATACCTCTTATACTTTATCAAGTAATAAGCAGGATTGCTTAAAATTCGTAAGCGAAGGCAAACAATAATATCATTACATAAAAGGTAACATATAAAAAAATTAAGACACACATACATACATATTCGCATATTTACCCAAAGGAAATATATTTCTCCGATACACATATTTTTAATATGTGTTCATACTATATACATATGTACATGTTCATATCAGCAACATAAACAAAGTATATCACAAACATAAACCTAACTTCTTACAAATCAACAAACAACATACAAAGTGCATGCGGGAGAATACCTGCACATTCTTTATTTAGCCTTCACACTCTCTTCTCAGAGCGAAAATACGGCATAGAATCTGCCTGTAATTTTATACCCTATACTGGGTACCATATGCTAAATTATTAAAATTTTAAATTTTAATTAATTTTCCAAAAATGGGTTATCTTAATTTTCCGTAAAAAACTAAACGGTAAGACAAAGTAAAATTGACTTTTACAAAATACATTTATTAGAACGTATGCAAAACTAAAAATCAGATTAACGAAATACACATCAAATTATAGTAAATTTGAACAACATACATTCCAACATACGTACATACACACCTGTGCATTTAAACATACACATCTTTTTAAAGTCCATATTAGCATCTCTTCTGCAATACCACTTGTTCTTTGTCAAACAAAAACAAGCAGGATTGCAAGAAAAACAAAAAAAAAACATTACAGCATATTCTTTGCCCACATGCATTAGCACTAATAGGTCGTGCATACTTATGTACAAAGCATATTGATCTCTTCGACGAGCTCTCAATTGCACAAAAACAAGTACATACAAGCCAATTCTTAGGGTGTGCCTATATACCTATATAGAAAATACTTAAAAATAATATTGTGGTTTGAAAACAAATCATATAAAATAAAAACAAATTTAAATAGCAAGTAAACAAGTAACGGTATTAATAAAACAAATAATCCGTCTTTTACGAAAAAAAACGTTTATATATGTACTTAAAATAGTATTCAGTTCACACTGAGAAACTTTTTCTTCATTTCAAAAAAATATTTCTTCATAGAACTAAAATAATGAACAATAACAAAAATCATAGCACACCTGGAGCTACACGCTCAAAACAGATTGCTAGATTTATTTCAGAAAGTGACAGTTTAACAAGATACTGCACTAGATTTGCCTCTTCACCGATTCACGAAAACTCGGAATCGTTACTAGAAATCAGAAATATAAATCTCAACAATTTTTGGATACGACTCCAAGTGGCTCATGACGCCATAGTAGAATCTGACGATTCAGATCTACCTCAAAATTTCAAATCATCGGCTTACGATATTTACGAAAACTGCTTAGACCAGTACGAAGAAACAAAAGCTATGATCTCCGATCAACTAAAGCTCATTAAAGCCATTGCACCTACTCTCCACAGTAGAGTAGAGCAGCCACAAACAGACAGTCAAAAGGCAAGTTCAGGCATCAACCTCGAGTTGCCCGCATGTGACACAGAAACCTTTTACGGAGGTTATGAAGAATGGCCGTCCTTCCGGGACATGTTCACGGCCGCGTACATAAACCATCCTCAATTATCACATGCGCAAAAATTGTATCACCTCAGATACAAAACTAAAGGTCAAGCAGGCGAAATAGTCAAACAGTTCGCATTAAATGACGACAATTTCAATTTGGCTTGGGAAGCTCTAAAAGCTAGATATGAAAACGACAGAATACTGGTCGATAAGCAAGTGACGACACTAATAAACTTGCCAAAAATCAAGAAAGGAACAAGTGTAGAATTCATCAAACTAGAATCCACTGTTTCAAATTGTTTGTCGATTCTATCGACACTAAATATTCCCACAGACAGCTGGGACCCAATTCTGGTAAACATTTGCACCGCCGCATTACCAGAAAAGTCGTTCCTTCTATGGGAGCAACCGCTATCATCACGAAAAAAGTGCCCAACGTGGCAACAAATGAAAGATTTTCTCACCACCCAATATGAAATTGCGGAAAGGTTAGAAGAAAAAATAATCAAAACTAAGATCATTAAACACGACCAAAATAGAAGCTTCAATAGACCCCAAGCTAGAAACAACAAAAATTTAAACAAAAGCTTTCACAAAGCGCACTCGTTCATATCCGAACAGAAAAAACACACGTCATGCGAACTATGCACAAGAGGGCATAAGCTTAAAACTTGCGATAAGTTTAAAAAATTAAATATTAACGAAAGGAACAACTTTGTCAGATCAAAAAGACTCTGTACAAACTGCTTGTCCCATACACACAATCTTAAAAGTTGCAAAAGCAAATTTAATTGCTTATATTGTCATAAAAGACATCACACAATGCTTCATTACAGCACATATTCCATCTCACCTCAAAGAAGCGCATATACAAAAAAAACCACGGGTTCAATTGCAAAAGCAAATCCCGAAACCTACAATTCTAAAAATTGCCAAGAGACACCATGTTGTTCAAAGGCACAAAAAGCTCAAACGCTGCACATCCTAACAAAAAGTGGACCAGCTACAAAAATAGTTACCACCATACCAACTCAAGTTGAGTATAATACAAACAAATACCTTAATTCACAATTAAGGCAATTTCAAAAGTTAAAGAAACTTCCCCCCATATCAAACAAAACTTTAGAAGATCAGTATTGTGAAGACTTCTCTAAAGCCACAACTACTCGATTAAATAATGGCCGGTACGTCGTATGACTACCACATGAGCCACCATTTTCCAATACTCCACAAATTGGTATACAAAACAAAGTCAGAGTTACCTCTGACGGTCCCTATATTAAACGCTCATACAATTTTCGGCCCCGCAGCATGGCTTTCGCCAGTAATGAAAAAAAAAAAATCTGAACAAATCCTAGAGCGGTGGCGGGCTACTACTTGCCAAATTAATGCATACGTACTCAAACACAATATGTAACAAAATTGTCCCAAAGGGATAGAGAATCGACATTCTCATAAAATATTGCTTAATAAGTAGTTCTCTAAATTCTAAAATAGATAAATAAAAAAAAAAATAACAAAAGCAGAGATCGCTCTTATCGTCCCTACATAAGCGCTCCTCATAAGGGTAGTTGGTGAGAATCTGTTGTAAAGCATGAACATCCCACTTAAAAAATTATAATTCTAGTGAAGCCGTTCGCAATTACCTGCCACTCTCTCGCAAGGTCCCTCTATTGGCACAGCCCTAACTCCAGGGCTATGGAGTACCCATTCTGGCCATATCTGAGCCAGGCGTGGAGTTACTATCCTTCATAAGCCAATAATAAATTAAATGCAAACAATTGCCGATAATACAGAAAAGGCAAATACTAAGCAACCGGTATACCAAAACGATAAAAAGAAAAAATCGCAAATACAAAAAGTTGTCAGTAAAATCAAATAAACCCGCAAAAGTTGCTTCTCTTAAGCACCTACCCGCATATTAAAATGCACATTTATACATGGGTATGTTTCAAACCAAAATCCGTTCTCTACACACACGGACAAACATGAGTATATTACAACTCCACCAAGATATACTTCCGCGCTTCGGCTACTCCACCAGCAGTACGTCGAGAAATACATACCTATACGTATACTACTAGGCAAAATATTCGCCTAGGGGCCCAGGATGTTTAAATGAGTTAAGCATCCACCCCCTCTACCCGGTAAAACTGGCGCATCCTAATAAAACAGCGCAATTCACCACAGAATGCTACTGCAAAGCAAAACTAATAACTCACCATACCTATACCAACCCAAGCAACAAAAGGAATGGACAACGGGGAAGCTGACACTTTTCGTCACACACTATCCGCATAGCAAAATTCGTCTACAAGACTTTCGCTTGGGCACTGTGCCGCGTTACCGCAACGATCCTGTGCTCATATCAACTTACGCTTTTTTTCCGTCACCGATCTCGGGCGCTGTGTTCATCTAATAAACCGAACGAAGGAATCGACAAATCATTTCGTTACCCTCGGAGCCGTTTTTTATACAATCATCTTAATTGTAACGATCACAATTTAATAAAACTAAAATAAACTTTAATCTATGTATCCGAAATAATTCGCATTTTAACTTATAAGTGGTACTCGAGTGTAAGTGCTTTATTAACGATCTAAATAGTAGTGGATGTTCCCACGAATTGGGCATCCAGTTATTCAGTTGTATTTATTTAAAAGTAAAATTCCCGGTTTCTTCTATAGTTGGGATATGTTGGTTGTTGACCTCCGTGCAGTTTGGCAAACGACTTTTTAAAAGATTAATTATACAAATATCATTACTTAAATCTTCTACATTATTGCTTAAGCATATTTGTAGGGAATTGTATTTCTTACAATAATTTTCTATTCCATAAATTCCCTTTTCGCAGTTTAAAATTGTATTAAAATTTATCTTATTGATCCTCCCGTTATTTTTTACTGCCCTAATATCTAATGTTTTACAATTTTGGTTATCTACGGTTGGGAGGCTAACAATATAAATTATAATTTTGCCATTAGTTGCAATTTTTATTTCGGAAAATTTGAGTGCTTCGTCTAAATTTACATATGGAATATTGTCATTCAGGGGTGTTGTGGAATCCAAGACAGAATTGCTTAGCTGTCAGAATTCCAAACCAATTCTGATTTTCAATGGTGTCACAGAATCGGATTGGATTTTCGTCTTTTCGAGCATAACCAATATTCGAATCAGCTGTTTACTAATGTGACAAAACTTGCAAATGAATACATTTGGAAGCAATTCAAGTTTTCAGTGAGTTCCGAATTAAAGAAAGATTTTAAGAGATAGTATTTATCGAATGAATAAAGACGTATTTGGGTGTTAAGTTACGTATATTACGTTTTGTAAATCTTCTTTAAGGGGGGAGCCTGCTTTAGAAGCTTCAATAAATTGATTTTTTAAAAATTATAAGAGAGAATGTCCTTAAAGTTATAGACGGAAATTCGAAATATTGTCGAAGCTAGAAGAGAAATAGTGACCGAGCGTCTGGCAGATACATACATATGTACATACATATATGAGCGCTTGGTCAGAAAGCGAAAACTTTGACGCGCGATTTCTCGGTTTTAATTCTTACGATTTTTCTTAATTGGCGGACAAGATAGAAAAAACTAAACGTATGGAATTGGTGCAAAGTTTATTATCTTTGGCATTAAATTATATTATATTTAAACAAAAAAAGAAAAGAAAGGTTTGAACATACATAAGTAAAATTTTTTTGGTCAAAAACCACTTCAAATTTTTAAATTTTTTAGAATTATACACTTATTTTTTGAAATTTTCCTAGTTTAACTTGAAAAAAGTTATTAACAAAGATGAATCTCTTTGAATTTTTTGTTTCCGATAGAAATTGCGACCTGCATACTGCCCGCCGTTCGACAAATGCACATGCGAGATGCATTGGACAATTGCTTCCCTAAGGCAGAATATCAAAGAATTCGTATCCAAAAATGATGTTTAAATATATAGCTATAAACCCTAGAAATTTCGTTTTAATCAATTATTTCTTTCCCTCCCAAAAAAAAAAAAACCGATTTTTTAAGCCTCTAAAGCAGGCTCCTCCTTAAATATCCGATTTTTTTTTTCAAAACTCAACAATTAAGACATTTCTTGTTTTATTCTTATGTTTTCTCCTATAGAAATAAAGATAAATTAATTCGTAACAATAAAATAACATGAAGTTAAGAAACTTACATTTCAAATCTGTGTGCGAATATCTTCTTACTTTGTTTCTGACAGCAAAACCGATAAAATTGGTTTCCGTGACACAAAAAACCGATAGAAATTCTGTTTCGAATATCAAACCAATAATGCCTGAATTCATGACACCTACTGCTTTTTTTGATCGGTTTCAATTCAGATTCCGACAACTATCAGATTCCACAACACCCCTGATTGTCTATTACTTCTTTCACAATATTTATTTCTTCATTTGATAAAATAAAAGAATTTATTATGTTGGCTTTTGCCAATGTTTTGCGTATGCAATATTTAAAATTTCTTTCTTAATTATTTCTAATTTATATTTTAGCTGTAAAAATTCTTCAATTTCTAAACTTTTTCCATTTTGCATGGTTTTAATTATATTATTTGTAATATTGGTTATGTCGCTAATTTTGCCAATTGTAAGATTGTTAATTAATACCTGATTATTGTTATTTTGTAAGACATTATTTATTTTATTTGAAATTATTTCATAGTCTTCATGGTCAGGACTTCCTGCAATCCATTTCCATGCGCTACCCAGGAAATTTATTGGTCTTTTTATTTTTTGTTCTACTTTGAGATTGTTAAGTTGGGCTCTTATCTGTGTTATCAAATGGGATAGGAAGGGGTAATTAGGGTTTTTGCGGATAGTTTCAGTTTTGATAGTCGCTTCAATGTGGTCAAGTGTGTCTGTATATTTTTCTATGCCAATTTCATGTATTATCCTAAATGTTCCTGTTTGTAGTCTAGCCGTTCCCTTTTCTATTGTTATTAATTGGGAGTTTGAGTAGTCGAAGATCTGTACTTCCGCCAGGCATAGCGGTAGTAATATTCTGAAAAAGATATCATACATATTTAGTTACGTATTCTACCTTTGTGAATTATTTGTCCTTTTTCGGTTAACACGGTACTATTTCTATCTTCCTTAACTATTTCCTTACTGTAGGGTTTACTTAACTTAGTTCCTAATCTTCTATTTTTCTTAACAAATATTATTTGTCCTGACAGATATGATTTTATTTCCTTCTTATTTTTATTATGGTATTCGATATCCTTTCTTTGTTTCTCAGCTAATTTTTCTAAATTGCTTTGTCTAGTTCTTTCTATGTCCTTGGAGGTAAATGTAACATTTCTATGAAAAAATAGGTCTACTGGTCTTTTAAGCGTTGTGGAATGAACTGAATGATTATACTCAGATACTGCTCTTTCTAAAAGTTCTTCAAAATTTCTGTGTCCACCGTTTTCTTTTATGCAACGCATTATTTCGATTAATGTAGAGTGGAACCTTTCCACTTGTCCATTAGCTTGGCTTTTGTATGGAGGAGTAGTGTAAACTTCTATTCCTAATTCGTCTTTCATCATACATTTTAAAGAGGCTGAGTTTAAAGATGGCTCATTGTCGATAACTATTAATTTTGGTACTCCGAAGAAAAATATAATATCTCTTAAAGGTTTTCTGACGTCTTCTATTGCTCTGCTATTTAGGCTTTTTGTTATTGCGTATTTTGTTAATTTATCTAAAGCTGTCAAGACTATTTTTCCCTCTGTTAAAAATATATCGATATGGACTGTGTGTCCTGGATATGTTGGTAATGGAGTTTCTTCAATTTTCGGTTGATTGGGATGTCTCTCGTACTTATTTTCTTTACAAACGGTGCAGTTGGCTATTATTCGTTTTATTTAAATTAACATACCTGGAAAATATTTTGTTTCGAGAATTTGTGTTTTATTTTCAGTGGCATTCCTATGTGCTCTTAAATGTTCTTTTAATATGACGTTCTCCTGTTCTTGTTCGTTACTAATATCTTCAACTAATTTTTGGGTGTATCGGCTTTTAATGTTACTAAAATGAACAGGATAGATATTTTGCATCATACCCATTATCCTTTCTTCTGTATGAATTCCATTTATAACAGATGGGTTAAGGTATCGTTTCATGTAAGAAATCAATAGCTACTCGTTGTACTCTGGTTCTGTAATTATATGTCTATGAACTGTTGGAAAAATTATTTTAAATTGATATGAAGATATTTCATCGACCTTGAAAAAAATTTGGTTTTTGAAAACATTAATTGGAACTTCTGTACAAGGGATTAAATTATGACTTGAGCTTTCATCGCTATGAATCGTAGGTGTGAGTGAATTTATTTGTATTGGTATCCTTGAAAGGGCGTCTGCAACTACATTTGTTTTTTAGGTTTATAAGTTAGTTCGTAGTTATATTCTTCTAAAATGGCTTTCCATCGCTTCATTTTACTATTAGTATTCTTTTGGCTTAAGGCATAGGTAAGAGGTTGATGATCGGTGACAATTTTAACTTTTTTTGAACCGTAAAGGTAATTTCTAAGTGAATTAAGTGACCATATTATACCAAGCATTTCTTTCTCATTGGTAGCACAATGCTCTTCGGCTTTGCTTAAAGTTCTCGATATGAAAGTAATGCGAAATCTGAGGCGTCGGTCGTTAGTTCCAAATCTTTATCGAAATTTGGGTGCGCTAAAACTATATCCCTGGATACTAAAGTATTTTTTATTTTATTAAATGCTTCTAAGGCCTCGTTGTCTAATTCTATTTCTATTTTTTTCGAGTTCCGTTTGGAGACATGACCGGCTTCTCATCTAAATAGTGCTGTTAATAGTTTAGTTACTTTTGCGTAATCCTGGATAAAACGTCGGTAATAACCTGACATACCTAGGAAGGATCTTAATTCTTTGAGAGTTTGTGGAACTGGAAATTTAGCTACCGCTTCTACTTTTTCGGAGTTGGTTTTTATCCCATTTGAACTGATTACATATCCTAAAAGTTCTACTTCCTCTTTAGCAAATGTGCATTTGTCTAATTGGATTTTCATATTTGCATCTTCTAATGTTTGGAATACTAACTCTATATTTTTAATATGCTCTTCTTAATTTTTTCCAAATATAATTATGTACATCGTCAATGTAAACGTAGCATCTTACTCCTATATATTGTCGTACGATATCGTCTAGTGCTGTTTGGAATGTGGCTGGAGCATTTTTTAGACCGGAGGATAAGCGGAGGAATTCATATTTTCCGTTGTTTACGGAAAATGCAGTTTTTTCAATGTCTGACTCGCGAAGTAGAATCTGATAGAACCCACTTTTTAAGTCAATAACAGTAAATAGTTTATTGTTTCCCAGATTTGCAAGGACTTCGTTAATCTCTGGTATAGGATATTTATCGGGGATCGTAACTGAATTAAGTTTACGATAATCAACAACCATTATATACTTTTTTTCGCCAGAGGCATCTGACTTTTTGTTAACTATCCATATTGGGGAGTTATACGGAGATTTCGATCTCCTTATTATTCCGTTATCTAGGAGTTCTTCAATTTGGCGTTCGATTTCGTATTTTAATGCCATCGGATACGGGTATGGCTTGGAATAAACAGGGGTTTCAGTTGTTGTCCGGATTTCACCTTTTACGAGAGTGGTGTAGGTGAGTTTTTCATCAGGATCAGAAAAAAGGTTTGGTCATTTATCAATATTATTATTAACTTTGTTTTGTTGTTGTAAAGAGAGGTGTGGAATATTGATTGCCACATTATTCACTTCGTGTGATATTCTTTGTTTTAACATTATAGTAGGGGAGCCCAAGAGGGGATTTTTGCAGTTACTTAAGCGTGTCAGAAAACTTTATGGGAAGAATCAATGCACCTTTTTATGTACCCCTACCAAATATGAGCCCTTAATATGGAGGCGTGCGTTGGAGGGAGTTCATCAGATTAGAGAAAAAAAATCGATCCTTCGGGAAACTCGAGCGCGTAAGATTAAGAGATGGTAAATTAAATACATGAAGACGAGTGTATATTTCAATATTCTGACAGTTTGAGGGTGGCTTAGAGAAATGGCAGGGTGACAAATATGTAAAAAAAACGTCACCTTGAAATACTCGAGCGCGATAGATTTTTGTTTCATTTTAAAAATAATTCTGTCAGAATCACGAAAATCATATAATCTGACAGTTTCCGTGGGGCGATGCAGGTAAAATCGTCGAAAAAAGTCAAGTGTACTGATCACCAGAGCGTGGTTGTTGTTAGTAGATGCTTTTAATTTATTTGTATATATATATCATATATATGTGTCATATGTATCATATATGATACATTGGACAGGGAACATGTTAATTAGTTTTTTTTTTGCTAACAAAGTCGTCGCCAAAGCAACGGGTAAGTGCCGCTATTTTTTTGTTTTTACAATCAATCTTTCTAACATTCATTGTAAAAATGAGTGACGTTAGTGACAGATGTGTTTTCTGTGGCGAAGAAATATATGAAAAATTCAAAAAGTTTACTCCACAAACTCTAAATAAGTGTGTAACTGTTTTCGTACGAGGACATCGTCATAACACCTAATATTTTAGGAGATACCTGCATCAGGGTAAATCTTTTTTTGAAGACTATACTGTCATAAAAGAAGTAAAAAATTGTAAACTTTCAAATTTTTTCTTGGTTACAGAAATGCAAAATGACGAGGAAGTTCAAGAAGTGGAAACCAACTTCGACGATGACTCGAATGACGAAAATTGACATGTTTTTTTTTAATTTTATTTTTTCTATTTTCATATAAATAAATTATTAAATTTTCTATACATATATATGTATACACTGCTTTTATTACATCCTGTAACAAAAACAAGAACCAAACAGAATTCTTCCACTTTTAAACCGTCAGATTAACGATATGCCTCTATATAATTGTCAGATTATCTTTTGGGAAGACTCTGGCATCAAGTTCATCCCCCTGCATAAAAATCTGACGCGCTCGTGTATCTCAAGGTCACCTTTTTTTTTACAACTTTTAAAATCAATAAATGACCTTTGGCCACGTCGAAATTGTCAGAATTTGAAATGGCACACTTTTTATAGGTTTATTAACATTCGCTTTGAAAATCTGACACGCTCGAATAACTGTTTTTTTTTTTAACCTCTCATTACGGCCCTCAACCTTGAATTAATTGTCAGATTAATATATGTATATCGACTATCAGAAATACAATGCGCATATATGCCATAAATGACTGACGCGCTTGAGTATTTTTATGTGACTGTTTTTTTTTACATTTTTGAAAATAATTACCCGCTCTTCTCCCCACTAAAATGGAAAACTTCACATAGACTTTCTTTTTTTTAAACGTTATCTTGACAATCTAGTAAGTCTCAATGACGCTCCAGTAACTGCAAATTTAGCACTCCGGGCTCCCCTACTATTATATTTATACTTTGACAAATCGTCATTAAATTTTTATCGGTATGAATAATTGCTTTTAATTCTTTAAGTGTGTAGGTAAAATGAAAAATTTTATTTTCTCTACTGTTGGTTCAAAAATGTCGACAAAGGTGTGGTGGGTAATTTCGATTGTCCCGGCAACTGATTTTACTGTAAAGGGCTTTTCGTTCGGAATTGGATTCCTAATTCTAGTGGACTGGATGTAATTCTTATTGGATCCGGTATCAATAAGAAAATCTATTGTGTCTCCGCGCCTTGTTCTAAATTCGTAATAAGGCAGCGAAGATGGCGCTAATCTAAAAAATTAATAGTATCAGGCTCATTTTTATCTACATTATCATAATTGCTATGGGAATTGTCATCGTATATCCCGTTCGGGTCTAATTCGACTGCGTTAGTAAAATTATTTCTTTGTATTTTGCTTGGAAGGTGAGTCAGTTGTGCAGAAATAGGACGTTTCGGTGGTCGATTGTCCTGGAATATATTGGGCCTATTTTGATAATTAATTTGTCTTGACCGTATGGACTGGTCTACTTCCATTGGGGACGGTGGTTTGGGTGGTAGGTTCGGTCTGTTATTAAAAGAAGAATTTTCTCTATTAATATGGGGGTTGTTCGGGTAATTGTTGAACCTCGGCATGAATCCTTGGTTATTTTGCATATAGTTGGGAGAGTGTTGGGGATATCGATTTGGTTGGCGACCGATTGTATGTTGGTCGAAATTTCGACCTGGTGGAGTGAGAATATGTTAATTCGGAGTAAAAAGCTCTATTATTATTAAAATTATTATTTCGGGGAGGTCGTGGTGGTGGTTGGATATTAGCTTTGTGCGTGTTATTTGCATGATTAATTCTATACGTCATGTTGTCAAGTTTTTGACACAAATGTAATGCTTGGGGCAAGGTTGTCGGTTCCCTCATGCTGAGAAGACGAGGTAAATCGCCATTTAGTCCTCTAATAAATGTGTCAAGGGCTTTGTCCCTATATGAGTTTGTCATAGTCCGTATGGATTTGTCACTTAACTCGAGACATGAAATTTTGTCTAATATAAGTGAAAGGTGTTGGTAAACTTTTTGGTAGAAGGTCGGTATGTCGTCGTAGCGTTGGACCAGAGTGGTCATCTGGTATTCGAGGGTACCTATGTCCCTTTTATCCGAATAATGCATCATAAGCCATTTTCGAATTTGACTCCAATCGAGTGGAGTATTGTACGATTCTAATGCGGTGTCGGCATCGAAATTCTGTCTACGCTCTTTCTCCAGGAGTTAAATTCACCTGGTCGTCCTGAAAATTCTCTAAGGCATTTAACCATGTCCGGAATTTTATCTAGTTCGTTTATGTTGTTCGCGTTCAGTGTCACGTTGTGGTCGGGTTCGGTAAAGTCAGTTATATTCTGAGTACTCATTCGTTCGAGTACTTCTCGAACTATTGTCGTTATTAAAGTTGGGTTAGGAGTGGGAGGGTTTAAAGGATGGTTGGAAGGATTTGAAGGATGGGTGGTTTGCCCATAATCTAACCTCATTTGGTTAAGTTGTTCAATTAGTTCTTCAGCTGTATCTGGCATTATAATAATCTTTTCTTTTAAGTTAATTAGTTTAAAAAAAAAAAATTCCTTTGTAATAGTACTTTCTTTGACAATATTGGAATCTTTTTGTAAAGCTTACGTTATTTTAAGGCTTTTTTTTCTTTTTTTGTGTCGGATAATTAATTTCTTTCAATTCAAATTTCGTATTCTTTATAATAATAAAATTCTTTACAATTCTTTTTTTCTTTTTTGTGTCGGATAATTATTTTCTTTCAATTCAAATTCCGTATTCTTTATAATAATAATATTCTTTATAATAGTATTAAAATATAATATTTTATAAATCTTACACTAGGTGTTTCCAGCTTTCCAGGATGTTACGATGCGTTCCGGGCTTGTCCTTTTCTCTACCGGTACTTGGGTCCCTCGACGTTTCCGAATCCCACGTTGTACGTTGTAGCCGCTGTTCAGCACAGTATTTATTGTATTTTATGTTTTTCACACACTTTTTTTTGTTTTTAACTCGCGGAGCCTTACTTTTTGTTTTTCAGGTTATTACTACTTACGCGCGCTGGTCCCTGTTCGGGCGCCAGTTAAAAAACGTTTAGTTAATTTTAATAAAAAAAATGTATAAGGTGCTAACTTATATATGCATATATATATGTAGATATGACGCACAAATTACATATTTCACAAAAATGCACAATTTACAACTATTTCAATTAAATATGCACTATTTAACTTTAATAATTTAAAACTTGCTCTCTTATTTGTTTGTTATACGCAATATATTTGAATTATCCAAATGCTCCAAATGATTTCTGTAATATTAAAAATTTTAATTATACACACGACATTCAATTCACAATGCTTACCTTTTTCTCCTTGTTAATCTTTCTCGTTTTCTTTATATAAAAGAAATTAATAATATATATATAGATATATATAAAAGAAATTAATTATAAAATATCAAATTATGGTGTAACGAACTTACCCCTTTAAAATCCAAAATAAACAGCGCTTTTCGTTTTCTTCTTCTTGAAAAATTGGGTATTCGTCTCTCCTATTCTAGCAAGTTAATATTACAATATGTTTAGAATGTCCATAGTTTTTCTCTATCTTACTTACGTATTCTCCCATCCCTGCCAACCACGGCTACCCGCTTGAGACAAATATTCCAATACAACTACACATTTTTTCTCTATACACTAACACCAACGCACATTTTCGGGTTATTTTTTGTTTACCTAAATGCGATGAAAAAAGTTTCTTTCGTCTCTTGATTTATTTGAATGAGTGCGAAGGAGAAAACATTATTGTCAATAGTGACAATAGAAAATCCCAAAAAGGGTAATAAAAAAAACGATTGAAAGCCGCATGTCGTTCGTGATCGTACCATCGTAAAGGAGGTTCGTACGACAAGAAGGTAAGTAAATGAATTTTATATGATTTTTTAACAATATTTTGAAACTAAATACTTTATTTAGTTTTGTAGCATTGGAAGTTGGAAGTAGTAGCAGCAGCTATATCATCAGAAGCGGCAAATATCAATTGTTAAGTAAGTATGTGAAAAAAGTGTGTGTACTTTGAAATTGGACTGCGCAGTCCAATATAATACGCAAAAATAAATACATACATACATACGTATATGTACATATGTATTTTATGCGTTTAAGGCGGCCTGCACAATCCAAAATAATATGTGAAAACAAATGTTTGCTTTATATTTTAAATAATCAGACACTATTATTCTTTTATTTCAGATATTATTATGATTTTTGTTTAATTATTCTTTCTTTTCAGATTTTATCACTATTTTTATTTAATTAATCTTTGCTTTCAGAGTAAATCCTATTTGTATTTAATATATTTTATTCTTTCAGATAATACTAATCTTTTTTACAGATATTATTATCATTTTATACAATTAATCTTTCTTTTTCTTTTAGATATTACAAATTCAATGTAATTATTATTTATTTTCAGGTGTTAATAATCTTTATTTTATTTTCAGGTACTAATAATCTTTATTTTATTTTCAGGTTGTAATAATTCCTTTCTTTAATTAATCTATTTTCAGATATTAATTATTTTTTTGAATTAAACATATTTTTATTTATATATAAATTATAATAAATTTTATGTAAAAATGTAAAAATTAAAATAAAATAAAAATTTTAAAAATTAAAAAGTTTTCTTTTAAATTTTAAAAGTAGGAATTAAAAATGCAACCCTGCATCAGCTATTTAAAAAGAGAAAATGCAACCCTCAATCAGCCTTCGATTGGGGATATTAGAGCAGGACAGATATACTTTTTTATATGACACTGCTGAATGAGCGCAACAAAGATGTCCGATCACATGTATACGTACGTGAGTAGGTAAAATATCTGCCAGGCTTAAGAAACATTCTATATGTTTACCACCACGTTTACCACCATGTTACCCGCTAATTATCTGGTGTTTTACCCGCTCATGGTTGGCAGGGATTCAATTGAAATATCCAGAAAATGTAACAGTGTTAGTGAACAGCTGAAAATGTTTCAATGTGTTTGTGCCTCCGTCTTGCAGGGAGGTAACTGTTGCCAAACGTGTAAGCGGCTTGTTATTGTTTACCTTTGCATTCGTTAAAATGTTTGTTACTTTTGTTTTTAAATATTTAAATACTAGCTGACCCCGCATACGTTGACCTGCGTGAAATTATGTGTTTTGAAATGAAAAGAAAGTTGAATTTACGTTGGAAATATCAATAGCAACCGAAGATATTAGCAATAGTCGTTTTTCGGGTGGATTATGTAAACTCGTCCTAAGGAATTAGTTGAGAACACACCTGGATGTCAATCCATGTATAATATCAAGGCATTTCCGAATAGAGCAATGTGCTCGCAAACGAATCACTGACGCAAGTTGAGAAAAACTCGTCAATGTAAATTTTGTTGTTGGAGGTGTTTCCGCTGGCTGTACTGTATTCTCTGGGTTGAAAAACACTCTTTAGCCATTCTCCAAATGAACTGCGAGACGCACAACATTCGAAAAACGTTCATGAATTGCAAAAGTAAATACCCTACAAAGCGCTTTATTGCAATTCACGTATCGACCGTATCGTTCAAGACCAATATTGATATGAGTTTTGAATGTGAATTAGACAACAGTGGAGAGTATAGTACGATCCATATGTTGTCAACTTCGATATTCACTACTCTAAGTTGTATAGTCGTCTGATGAGCTACGACGATAGAGTGGATATCCATCATTTCCAGTTTGCGATTCCGAAAGAAAAGCAATTGGATAGTGTTTCGTGCATTTATTGTTAGACATACAAACCGAAGTGGGATTGAGGTGTCCGCAAGGTCCATGAACCATATTGGTTTTCCTCACTTCGTTTAATACTGGATCTTTCTCTACATCAGGAATTTCCGCAGAAATGATTTCATCCATTTGATCTTTGTTTGTACGTCTGGTTGGTGTCATTGTTAAAAACGAAAATCCAACTGAAAATAAAATGATCTCATATTTTTTCTGTTTAACCATGTATACCAAATTGTAATATTGTGTAGTCAGCAAAAGTTACCAAAACTCGATATAAGGTGAATTTAACTTACCGTGATTAATAAGCACTTATTAGCAAACAAAAACTTCTTAGTCTTTAAAACAAAACGAACTTTACCAAAAACTTAATAAAATTTACATGAAAACAGATTATCACAATTTTTTTTTAATTGAATGACGTTGACATTTAAATTGAATTACGTTTACATTTGTTACGCGCGTTTTTTAAAATATGCAAAATGAAATGTATATTTTTCAATCTTTCTGAGAGATTTTCTTAATATTTTTTTCCATAAGAACCTTGTACAGAGTATTAGAAAACTACAAAAAAAATCAGCCAATTCGGTTCAGCCATTCACGCGTGATGCCGTAACAACGCACTCGTTGTCCTGCGTGAAATTATGTGTTTTGAAATGAAAAAAAAACTGAATTTACGTTGTGTTAAAAATCATTTATTTTCGATTTTTCTAAATTTTTTCAATGTCACGCAGTTTGATAAGCAACATTTTTTGGTTTCTATTCCGGTGCGTAAATGTACAGAGAAGATGGGGAACTCAGGAACTCGGGAAACCCCATGCAATCGTAGTTACGATAATTTGGCCAATTTGGCATAAACATTCGTGATGAGTTCATATTTTGTTGAAGTGAATTGACAAAAGTCAGGTGGAATTGATATCAAACCACTGGAACAGAAATTTGCCTATTTCCAATTCCTAACGAATACGATGTAAAATGTCTTCGGCAATGTACTTTTGTTCGTGTTCCATAATTGACGCGTATTTGAAGGCTGATATGTCGAAATGATCATCGCGAAAAGTGTGCGCAATGACTCAAATCAAACGGAACAACGTACATTTATTAATAGCAACCGAAGGTATTAGCAATCGTAGTTTTTCGGGTGGATTATGTAAATTCATCCTAAGGAATTAGTTGAGAACACACCTGGATGTCAATCTATTGGTTGGCATTGCTTTCTGCGTACCTATTTCTTCGGCGATGCATTCCATGCATAATATCAAGGCATTTCCAAATAGAGCAATGTTCTCACAAACGAATCGCTGACGCAAGTTGAGAAAAAACTCGTCAATGTAAATTTTGTTGTTGGAAGTGTTTCCGCTGGCTGTACTGTATTCTCTGGGTTGAAAAACACTCTTTAGCCATTCTCCAAATGAACTGCGAAACGCACAACAGTCGGAAAAATCGATTTCACCAAACTACAATATCAAACATTGGCATGAGTTTTGAATGTGAATTAGACAATAGTGGCGAATATGGTACGATCCATATGTTGTCGACTTCGATATTCACTACTCTAAGTTGAATGGTAAATGTCATGCCATTGTCGTCTGATGAGCTACGACTATACAGTGGATATCCATCATTTCCAGTTTGCGTTTCCGAAAGAAAAGCACGTGGATAGTGTTTCGTGCATTTATTGCAAGTGGGATTGTGGTGTCCGCAAGGTCCATGCACCATATTGGTTTTCATCACTTCGTAGAATAATGGATCTTTCTCTGCATGAGGAATTTCCACAGAAATGATTTCATCAATTTGATCTGGTGTAACCACCATCCACCATTCAAAGAAGAATGTGTGCTCGCGGCAAACCTCGCTTTTGCAACTCAACAGAGTACATCCAGCATCTGACTGCACCATACTTGTATATACAATATATATATTATACATACGTTGCTTCAAGATAAAGTCCATCAAATATCGTAGCTGTTGTTTGAAAAATTTTGCTGTATTATCGTGATGATCGCTTGCTGATTGACAGCGATCCATAATTCCACTCATATGTCATCGCATCCTGGGAGTCTCATGTAGTTCATTTTGATACGTTGATGGCAAAAAGAAAGCCGACCGATATTAGCGCGATGTCTTTGTTGCCTCGTAAAAATTTCAATCTGTAATTGATCACTTCGTTTGAAACACCCATAAAGTTTTCACTGAACAATTTTCAATAATTTTTCTTTTAAATAGCCGGAATAAAAAAGCAAGCGACCGAAATTGAAAGATTGAAATAATTTACAAAACAAAATATTGAAAAACAAAACAAAAAAGGATTGTATGAAAAGTCACTTTTTGGAAATTTCCACTTTTTCGACTTTTCCTTATGAAAAGTATATGGTTTTTTTATATCTAACCCTTTCCAGATCCGCAGCGAACTTCTGATTTCATGAAGATTGGTTCCGCCGTTCTCGTGCGTTAGCGTTACTAACAAACAAACAATCATTTTTACTTACATACATATGTACATACATATGTATGTATGTATGTATATACAAAATAAAACGTTTGTATGGGAAAAAGAAAAAGGCTGTTTTTAGGGGGTTTCCGGCAACTTTCGTAATTTTTTCTTACATAAGAACCTTCTCCTAATAATAACAAATACAACAAAAAAAAAAAATCAGCCAAATCGGTTCAGCCATTCACGCGTGATGCCGTGACAACGAAAACGGTTTCATTTTTATATATAAGATTTCTCTTTTAAATATTAAAAAAAAAATATTTACCATCGCATCCGTGCTTTCTTTTTGTGAAAGGTTGTCTTCCACGACACTACCACGTACTCTTCCGATGACATGGACAGTTTCGAAGCGTGCTTCACGTATTGCTCGTCCTCCAAGTCACCAGTGATGCGGCTAATTGAATGGTGCGTCTTTGCCGCTATGACCCGCAATAATTTACTCTGTGCCTGCACCTCGGCCTATCTATAAAAATTAGCTTCTGTTTTAATTTGGTAATGTAATACTGCGTTACTTACTTTGTCTGTTAGGAACTTTTCAATGGCAGTGAGACAGGTCTACAATACATTATACCTGCATGGCCGCCAGATGATGGTGACGATACCACAATTTTTGATGGTTCTACTGGAGGAACGCAAACGAAATTATAAGATATATTTTTAAACACTTTAACTGTAAAAAAATATTATTAGAAAATGCAAAATATTTATGTTCAATACAACCTCTATCTATGGGTGCTCAACGGTTGTGAGCATTCCACTTCTGAATCCATTTCTTCCACCAGGTCATCGAAATTCATTCTATCATAAATCATAAAAAAGTTGCTGAATGAGTGGAACTAAAAGAATTTTATCATCTATGTATAGGTATGGAAAAATTTAATTTATAAAATGAAATGTTAGTACTTTATGTTAATAATATTTAGTTTAGTAGTTTATAGCAACAAATATTAGTTTGATAAAGATTTTTGATTTGTAAATATTTACAAATAGTATATTACAGGAGGAAAATATATAGGTTGTCAAAAAAGTCTTGCGGTATTTTCGATAGTTGGCGCTGAAAGCGCGTAGTTCTAGTTTTATTCGTCCCATCGGGTCATGCTATACCTTTTTGGAAAGCTCATTTCACGCGCTAATACGTGTTTGATTGATTGTCGTTTCTTTTAAGTCGTTCGTGAGTTATAGCGTCGCAAACATGGAGCAAAATAAAGAGAAAATACGGCATATTTTACAGTACTACTACGATAAAGGCAAAAATGCATCTCAAGCCGCCAATAAAATTTGTGCAGTTTATGGACCCGATACAGTTTCCATTTCCACCGAACAACGATGGATTCAACGTTTTCGTTCTGGTGTAGAGGTGGTCGAAGATGCGCCACGCTCCGGAAGGCCTGTCGTCGAAAATTGCGATAAAATCGCTGATTTGGTCGAAAGAGACCGGCATAGTAGCAGCCGTGGCATCGGTCAAGAGCTGGGCATAAGTCATCAAAAATTCATTTCAATTTCAATAAAAAAAAAATTCAATAATTCATTATTTGAGAAGTGTCTTTTTAAAAGAGAAAATGTACATCTTAATTTATTTTTCTAAAATGAGAAAATATTATAAGGGAAATATATACTGATTTACCGAATAATAGTATTTCTGTTTAGGACTCACAATTTAACCTTTTTAACTTGCGAAATATCTTCTTGAGATGAACATTATTATTCATTATGGAACACTAATGTTGTTTTTATTTTAAACAATTTTAGATATTCTGCATACGAACAGATATCTTGGACGAACAAATGAACATTTTTTAGTTATAGAGGACGTTCTCCTGTTCAAGAATATATATAGTTATACTCGCGGGAACATTCGAGATATTTGCGTTTAAAGCTGAAAATTACCACTATTTGAAGAACGTATTTTTTCGATTTAAGACTAATTTTTCACTTATATTTCGCATTTTTATGTCCACTAGCACTCCACTAATTTGTGTGAATTTTTTAAAATATTAAACTTATTGTTCAATTATATTTATTTAAGGGGCTATACCAGTGTGACACTTTCAAAAAAAAATTTTTTTTTTTGCTTTTTTCGATAGCTTATATATTCAAAAATATCCTGTGAAATCGGCGAGGTCGTATTTTAAATAGTTTTTGAATGGCAGCGTTCTAAATAGCGACCGCTCAGAGGTGCAAACATATATAAGTGAAACTTTAAACGCGTTTTTCTCGAAACGACATTTTTCAAATTTGCTGACATTATAACTCAACGAGAAATTAACCGATCGACTTCAAATTAAAACTGGATATAGTTGAATACATTTGCTATACAATAGACTACGATCTTTTGATTGGCTGAAAATTGTCAATTTGGCATTAAAAACGACAGTTTTTTCGTAAAAAACGATTTTTTTTTCAAAATGGCGCCATTTTCTTAATTTTGATATTTTTCAAAGATCGTAGTCCATTATATAGAAAATATATTTAAGTTTAATAAACATTTTGAATTTTTTTGTTTCAGCTACTCAATCGACCGGAATCATGCCAGCAGTTGAGGCACTTTTTTTTTGGCACTTCCGCAGACAGCACATTACTCCGTTATTTTTCAATATTTTTGTAAAATTTTTTTTTTTAATATAGCTAAAAATATACTTTATTACGTCCATAGAACGTCGAAACATTCAATCTAGTACTTTCTTTTAAAAAAATTCACGAAAATCGCCTAATTTTTCATGCGTCACACTGGTATAGCCCCTTAACATAAACTAAAGGATTGCAATATTGTTCTGAAGAACCTCCTCTATCCGATCATATCCATTTTATTCCCGAAATCCTGGGACGGTATTCTAAAGTCGACACAATTATAATTGTAACCGAACAATTCGTTTCAACTTAGATTTTACATATGTACATACATATGTATATACATCTTTTTTTACACGGTAGATACGTTCCATATAGCATTTTATTGAGTATTAAAACTTAATATATATAATTGATGCAGGTGAAAAATTGGTTGAGCGTGCTAAAAACAAAAGAAATCTGTTAATCGAGAACTAAGAACAGAAAATTTAGAAAAAATAAGGGAAAGAACTGGACTAAAGTCGGTATCATCGCTGGAGATATCCATTTCAGCAATGTAAATATCATGCGAACAAAATGTGTAGGTAAGAGTTATCGATTAAGGGGACTTCCCAATTACTACTATGTATATTCATTTCAACAATGGTGCTAAGTGTGGTAAAAACAAACATAATTACAAGACAGTGATTTTAAAACCGTACTAGATTAAACATTTTTTACAAAAAAAATTTTCTCAACCGTGTAACTTCAAATCCGTTTAAAAAGAAACCGTGTAAAAAAAGAGTTGGGTGTATGTAGATATAAGACACAAATTACATATTTCACACAAATACACAATCTAAAAAAACTATTTGAATTAAATATACACTATTTAACTTCAATAATTTAAAACTTACTCCCTTATTTGTTTGTTATTCGCAATATATTTGAATTCTCCAATTGCTCCAAATGATTTCTGTAATATTAAAATTTTTAATTATACACACAGCATTCAATTCACAATCAGGGGTGTTGTGGAATCCAAGACAGAATTGCTTAGCTGTCAGAATTGCAAACCAATTCTGATTATCAATGGTGTCACAGAATCGGATTGGATTTTCGTCTTTTCGAACATACGCAAAACTAATATTCGAACCAGCTGTTTACTAATGTGACAAAACTTGCAAATGAATACATTTGCAAGCAATCCTATTAAAGTTTTTAATCAGTTCCGAATTAAAGAAAGATTTTAAGAGATAACATATATCGAATGAATATAGACGCATTTGGGTGTTTAGTTACGTTTATTATGTTTTGTAAATCTGTTTTAAGGGTTCCTCCCTACTGCTTTAAAATCTTCAAAAAGTTGAATTTTTTTTTGCTTAAATGTATGGGCAGAGAGAGAAGACTTTGACGCGCGATTTCTCGGATTTTCATTTTTACGATTTTTGGGGCAAAGTTTATTATCTTTGGCATGAAAATATCTTCTATTTAAACTAAAAAAAACTAAGAAAAGTTAAGTTTGAACATATGTTTAAACAATATAAAGTAAAATTTTTTTGGCCATTTTTCAAGTTTTAAAAATTTTTTAGAATTTTACAATTGTTTTTGAAATTTTCTTATTTGAACTTGAACATAAGTTACTAACAAATTTGAATCTCTTTTTTGTTTCCGATAGAAATTGCAACCTGCATACTGCCCGCCGTCCGACACATGCGAAATGCATCGAACAATTACTTCCCTAAGGCAGAATATCAAAGAATTCGTATCCAAAAAATTTTCGGATGATGCTTAAATATATAACTATAAACCCTAGAAATTTCGGTTTAGTCAATTATTTCTTTCCCTTCCAAAAAAACCTCAAAAAAATCGATTAAGCCTCTAAAGCAGGCTACCCCCCTTAAATATCCGCATTTTTTTTTAAACTCAATAATTAAAACATTACGAGTTTTATTCTTATGTTTTCTCCTATAGAAATAAAGATAAAATAATTCGTAACAATAAAATAACTTGATTTCTTAACTTGCATTTCAAATCTGTGTGCGATTATCTTCTTGCTTTGTTTCTGACAGCAAAACCGATAAAATTGGTTTCCATGACACCCAAATTCTGTTTCGAATATCAAACCAATAATGTCTGAATTCATGACACCTACTGCTTTTTTTGATCAGTTTCAATTCTGATTAGGACAACTATCAGATTCCACAACACCCCCGATTATCTGGAATTTTGAATGGGAGAAGGAAGCCTGCTTTAGAGGCTTAAAAAAAATCGATTTTTTGAGTTTTTTTTGGGAGGAAAAGAAATAATTGATTAAAACGAAGTTTCTAGGGTTTATAGTTATATATTTAAACATCATCCGCAAATTTTTTTATACGAAACCTTTAAGGGGGTATTCTGGTCTAGAAATTTAAAAAAATCTAAATTTTTTTCTTATATTTTCAAAGTTTAACTATTCAAGAATATGTGTACAAGAGGATTTTTAAAAATTCAAATTATTTTCAGAGATAGAGGTATTTTTCTGACCCGGCATCCAAACTGGTTCGGCCGGAACTAATCAAACAAAAGACCTTACGCGAAACTTTAAACGCGTTTTTCTCAAAACTGACTTTTTCGGAACGATACCCAAGATTTCTCAGGTTCTACTGAACCGATCAGCTCAGAAGCTTCGATTTTTAACTTTTTTTAGTTTTTAATTTTTTTCTGTACTCTTCTAAAATTAACAAACAACTAATAAAAAAATGGATAATAAAAATATTAATTGCCTTTTTTTTTACGACACTTTAACAATTACCTGAAATTCATGCTTCTAGACCAGAATACCCCCTTAAAGGCTTGCCTTTGGGAAGCAATTGCCAGATGCTTTTCGCATATACATACATATGTATGTATGTACATACATACATATGCCGGGTAAGATGCAGGTCGCGATTTCCATCGGAAACAAAAAATTCAAAGAGATTCACAGTTTTTAATAACTTATGTTCAAGTTAAACTAATAAAACTAAAAAAAATTGAAAATTCTAAAATTTGAAAAAAGTTTTTTTTGACTAAAAAAATTTTACTTTAACATATGTTCAAACTTAACTTTTTTTAGTTCTTTAGTTCTTTTAGTTTAAATTGAAGATAATTTAATGCCAAAGATTTGCGTTTAGTTTTTTTCTGTACTGCCCGCCAATTAAGAAACATCGTAGAACTGAAAACCCGAGAAATTGCGTGCCAAAGTTTTCGCTTTCTGCCCAAGCGCTCATATATCTGCTAGACGCTCGGTCACTATTTCCCTTCTAGCTTCGACAATATTTCGAATTTCCATCTATAACATTGGGGAAATATTCTGTTTTATATTTAAATAATTTTTAAAGAGATTTAAGCAAAAAAAAATCAATTTTTTGAAGATTTTAAACCAGATTTCCCCTTAAAGAAGATTTACAAAATGTAATAAACATAATTTAACATATAAATGCGTCTTTATTCATTCGATAAATGTTATCTCTCATTAAAAACTTTAATAGGATTGCTTCCAAATGTATTCATTTGCAGGTTTTGTCACATTAGTAAACAGCTGATTCGAATATTGGTTTTGCGTGTGTTCATAAAGACGAAAATCCAATCCGATTCTGTGACACCATTGAATATCAGAATTGGTATGCAATTCTGACAGCTAAGCAATTCTGTCTTGGATTCCACAACAGCCCTGAATGTAACAGTGTTAGTGAACAGCTGAAAATGTTTCAATGTGTTTGTGCAATCTGTTACCTCCGTTTTGCAGGGAAGCACAGCAAGTACGAATATAGTAAATTATGTGCGTATACATATATTGTGTGCTTACAGCTTCGCTTGGGTTTCTGTTTTTGTATTTTGAATATTTTTCTTTCTTGCTTAATCAACACTGCCGCGTATTCAAAGTACTGATGGACGGTCTCCAACGCATTTAAAGCTAGCTTCATTGAGTTGATCTTTATTTCTGTTTCCGCAATCTGCGCCTCGTTTTCACTGTCATTTCCAGCCATACAGGTAATAGGAAAAACTACTCTCTCTTACAGATGTTTCTGTTTCTCGCTAATAGAGGCTTTAGGAGATAGTTTTTTCTCACTTACCCAGGTTCGACTGTAGATATATCTTATTCAGAAATTTTGTTACAAAATAAATTCTAATTCTGATGAAAACAGCAATTACTTTCTTTGGGTCACAGTCTTCACAACACAAAAAGGGCCTAATATCTTTTAATTAAGTCAGTAGAATTTCTCCTACACCTATTTCTGTCAAATTCCTCAACTAATTTTATTTCTAAGTGGCAAAATGAGTAGCGACGTCACATCACATTCACATCACTTCACCACATTTAAACACACCACTCACCACATAACCAAAAGCACGCATTCACCTCATCACGCGAGAGAACACTACAAATTAACACACACACACGCACATGCTCCAAAACACGATGCCACCATCCAGCATACCAATTAGAACAAAAGGGAACGAGAAAGGATCTCGCGCACCTTTTGTCGATACGCTGTCGCAGCATCGTAGTATCCCGGTTCCTATTACCCTCCTGTATATGTACATATATAATATATATTTAACTTTTGAACCTAATTTTTTAAACACATTTGTAATAACAATTTTGAAGTGCATTTCGCAAGAAATAAAAGTTTGTAACACGATCTTGCGGAATTTGTGAATTTTTCCTTTTAAAAGAAATCGTGAGTGCCCTATAAGGTGAAAGGCACTGTAGCTAAATAAAGTAAAAAAAATTAAGATTTCGAAAAAATAAATAAATTTTAACTTGTGAGAAAGTGCGGTAATAAAAACCGAAAAGTTAATAACAAGTGGCAAAACCAAATAAAGAAGCAAAGCAGCGACCAAAAAGAAAATATAGTCCATACATATATATATATAATATTATATATACTGTGCTATAAATAGTACATATATATAAAAAAGATAAAAATATTAAACAAATAAATAAAAGTGGAGTGCAAAAAGCATAAAAATACGTATATATAATTAAAAAATAAAAAAACTCACAAACATATGTAAATTGCTGCGTCTAGGCCACCAAATATAAAACAAAACAAATATAATAAAAATAGATTATTACTTAGTTTTGTGAAAAATTAATAAATAAAATAAAGAAACAAAATTTTACAAAAAATTTAAAAGAGTTATCCAGTGCGAGTAGTTCACGCATATAAAACAACAAAAATATAATAAAAACAAGTAAGGAAGGGCTAAGTTCGGGTGTCACCGAACATTTTATACTCTCGCATGATAAAGTGATAATCGAGATTTCATTATACGTCATTTACATATTTTTCAAATACCGTATTTGTGTAAAGTTTTATTCCGCTATCATCATTGGTTCCCAATGTATATATTATACAGAGAAGGCATCAGATGGAATTCAAAATAGCGTTATATTGGAAGAAGGCGTGGTTGTGAACCGATTTCACCCATATTTCGTACATGTCATCAGGGTGTTAAGAAAATATTATATACCGAATTTCATTGAAATCGGTCTAGTAGTTCCTGAGATATGGTTTTTGGTCCATAAGTGGGCGAGGCCACTCCCATTTTCAATTTTAAAAAGCCTGGGTGCAGTTTCCTTCTGCCATTTCTTTCGTAAAATTTAGTGTTTCTGACGTTTTTTGTTAGTCGGTTAACGCACTTTTAGTGATTTTCAACATAACCTTTGTATGGGAGGTGGGCGTGGTTATTATCCGATTTCTTCCATTTTTGAACTGTATATGGAAATGCCTGAAGCAAACGACTGTGTAGAGTTTGGTTGACATAGCTGTAGTAGTTTCGAGATATGTACAAAAAACTTAGTAGGGGCGGGCCCACGCCCACTTTTCCAAAACTTACGTCCAAATATGCCCCTCCCTAATGCGATCCTTTGTGCCAAATTTCACTTTAATATCTTTATTTATGGCTTAGTTATGCCACTTTATAGGTTTCGGTTTCCGCCATTTTGTGGGCGTGGCAGTTGGCCGATTTTGCCCACCTTCGAACTTAACCTTCTTATGGAGCCAAGGAATACGTGTACCAAGTTTCATCATGATATCTCAATTTTTACTCAAGTTACAGCTTGCACGGACAGACGGACGGACGGACAGACAGACATCCGGATTTCGACTCTACTCGTCACCCTGATCACTTTGGTATATATAACCCTATATCTGACTCTTTTAGTTTTAGGACTTACGAACAACCGTTATGTGAACAAAACTATAATACTCTCCTTAGCAACATTGTTGCGAGAGTATAACAAGAAGAATACAGTGTTGCGAAAAAAAAAATATATAAATATTAAACAAAGTCGGACGCGTTTTAACCGTAAAAATACCAAAAAGTAAAACACAAATCGGGCGCGATATATGTAATTAGAAAAACATGCATACCTACATATGTACATACATACTCTAGAAAGGAGGAACCTGGAGCAAGAGGACACTAAACAAAGAAGGAAATTAGGAAAGGAATATTAAACACAGGAGGAAATAGGAGTAAAAGAACACTGAACACGGAAACCGAAACGAAAGCAGAGAATAATATCCCTAAAATTATTCAAAAACATATGGGGTATTCCATACCAAATCGACCACTTTTGAACCCGACCCCTTTAGATTTTGCTGAAACTTATCCATCCTTTTCTACCCTTTGAAAAACATTTTTGAGAATTTTTTCAAAATTTTTCGTCCATTTTTATTTTCAAATAGCCATAACTTTTGTAGAAATTGACTTTTGGGGACCTTTTTTATTTAAATTTTTGCTTTTGAATGAACTTTTCGAAAAAATACACGAAAAAAATTTAACATGATCAATTATATAAAATAATCGGTTTTTTAAAGTAAAATTTTTTGGAAGTTCGCAATTTTTTAAATTTTTTTTTCCTCAAAAAAAACTTTAATTAATTTGACAACTATCCCTGCTAATCCCGGAGTGGGCAGATTTTTTTTTTATTTTTTTTATTTATTTTAAAAAAATTCTCAAATTTTCAAAATGAAAAAAATTGTTTCTGTAAACTTTATTTCTATAATATAAAAATATAATTTAACGATTTTATGATATAATATTCTCAATTTATAGACGATACACACAAGCGTATAGTTTCTAGTATACTGACTATAGGTAAGTAAGGTCGATAAACTAGGAGTGGACAATTATGGAGTCATGTGTAGAAGTTCACGCAAGTGAGGAAAGTTCTCTGATCGCCATTCACTTGGGAGTGGCCAGAAACGATTATTTTACATATGACTCAAG
Source organism: Bactrocera tryoni (assembly GCF_016617805.1). NCBI lineage: Eukaryota > Metazoa > Arthropoda > Insecta > Diptera > Tephritidae > Bactrocera > Bactrocera tryoni. The sequence goes on from NW_024396366.1 coordinate 3,114,970, forward strand.
CAGCTCACTACTTCCGGTCTTTGACCAAGTATCCTCTGGTAGAACATCCGTTCGAAGGCGAGCTAAAGTGAGAAGGCGAAACATCCCCTACTTAGGGTTATGCGCTGGGTTTGGGACCCGCCACGTAAAAAACACTACCAATGAAAAATTACCAACAGCCTCGGAAGAGAAACCTCCCTTTTCATGACGACCATGGCAAACGAAATAAGGACTACGATACTAGGGCATGCACCTGGAAAGTCCGGTCCCTTAATTGGGAAGGTGCCGCTGTGCCCAGCTGGTTGATATCCTCCTGAAAATGTAGGCTCACATCACCACCGTCCAAGAAATGCGATGGACGGGACAAGGACAGAGACGAGTAGGTCCTTGTGACATTTACTACAGTGGCCATATAAAGGAGCGCAAGTTTGGTGTAGGATTCGTGGTGGGAGAGAGACTCCGTCGCCGAGTACTATCATTCACTCCGGTGAATGAACGTCTAGCCACAATCTGCATCAAAGCGAGGCTCTTCAACATATCGCTAAACTGCGCCCACGCCCCGACGGAAGAGAAGGACGATGTGACCAAAGATGCCTTCTATGAGTGCTTGGAGCGCGCTTATGAGAGCTGCCCCGCCACGATGTCAAAATCGTGCTTGGCGACTTTAACGCCAAGGTGGGCAAAGAAGGTATTTTTGGCACTACGGTCGGTAAATTCAGCCTCCACGACGAAACATCCCCAAATGGGTTGAGGCTGATCGACTTCGCCGGCACCCGAAATATGGTTATCTGTGGTACCAGATTCCAGCACAAGAAAATACATCAAGCTAACCGGCTGTCTCCGGATCGAAAAGCCAACAACCAGATCGATCATGTTGTGATAAACGGAAGACACGTCTCCAGTGTTCTAGACGTGCGTATGCTCCGAGGTCCTAACATCGACTCGGACCACTAGTAACGCTCGAAAATTCTACGAAAAAATGCGGCGGCTTACAGAAGGTTTGAAGACCGGAGCATACTCTTGTAGAACCCCCAAAGGTGATCTAGTCACTTATGCCCAGAGCATAGTTAAATTATGGGGGGAACACTTCTCCAGCCTGCTGAATGGTAGTGAACGTTCAACGCGAGGAGAAGGAGAACCCGATTCCCCAATCGATGACGATGGAGCAGACGTTTCATTACCCGACCATGGAGAAGTTCGAATAGCAATTGCCCACCTGAAGAACAACAAAGCGGAAGGGGCCGACGGATTGCCAGCCGAGCTATTCAACCACGGCGGCGAAGAACTGATAAGAAGCATTCTTTGTAAAATATGGTCGGACGAAGGCATGCCCAACGAATGGAATTTAAGTGTGCTATGCCCAATCCATAAAAACGGAGACCCCACAATCTGCGCCAACTACCGTGGGATTAGCCTCCTCAACATCGCATATAAGGTTCTATCGAGCGTATTGTGTGAAAGATTAAAGTCCACAGTCAGCAAACTGATTGGACCTTACCAGTGTGGCTTTAGACCTAGAAAATCAACAACCGACCAGGTATTCACCATGCGCCAAATCTTGGAAAAGACCCGTGAAAGGAGAATCGACACACACCACCTCTTCGTCGATTTCAAAGCTGCTTTCGACAGCACGAAAAGGAGCTGCTTTTATGCCGCGATGTCTGAATTTGGTATCCCCGCAAAACTAATACGGCTGTGTAAGCTGACGTTGAGCAACACCAAAAGCTCCGTCAGAATCGGGAAGACCTCTCCGAGCCGTTCGATACCAAACTGGGTTTCAGACAAGGCGATTCCCTATCGTGCGACTTTTTCAACCTGCTGCTGGAGAAAATAGTTCGAGCTAATAGAGATGGTACCATCTTCTACAAGAGTGTACAGCTGCTGGCGTATGCCGATGATATTGATATCATCGGCCTTAACACCCGCGCCGTTAGTTCTGCTTTCTCCAGGCTGGACAAGGAAGCAAAAGAAATGGGTCTGGCAGTGAACGAGGGCAAGACGAAATATCTCCTGTCATCAAACAAACAGTCGTCGCGCTCGCGACTTGGCACTCACGTCACTGTTGACAGTCAGAACTTTGAAGTTGTAGATAATTTCGTCTATCTTGGAACCAGCGTAAACACCACCAACAATGTCAGCCTGGAAATCCAACACAGGAAGTTCAGCGAATTAAAAGACAGCGGCTACGGTGGCTAGGTCATGTTGTCCGGATGGACGAAAACACTCCAGCTCTGACAGTATTCGACGCAGTACCCGCCGGGGGAAGCAGAGGAAGAGGAAGACCTCCACTCCGTTGGAAGGACCAAGTGGAGAAGGACCTGGCTTTGCTTAGAATATCCAATTGGCGCCACGTAGCGAAAAGAAGAAACGACTGGTGCGCTGTTGTTAACTCGGCTATAATCGCGTAAGCGGTGTCTACGCCAATTAAGAAGGAGATATGATAGAAATAAAATTTAAGGACAATTTTTTTTCATTTTTGAAAATTTGATAATTTTTTTTTTAAATAAATAAAAAAAGTATATAAAAAAATCGGCCCACTCCGGGATTAGCAGGGATAATTGTAAAATTAATTGAAGATTTTTTTTTGAGGAAAAAAAATGGCGAACTTCCAAAAAAAAAATGACGATTTTACTTAAAAAACCCGATTTTTTGATATAATTGATCGTGTTAAATTTTTTTTGTGTATTTTTACGAAAAGTTCATTCAACAACAAAAATTAAAAAAAAGGTGCCCAAAAGTCAATTTCTACAAAAGTTATGGCTATTTGAAAATAAAAAAGCCATTTTTTTGAAAAATTCATAACTTTTTTGAAGTTGGACAAAAAATTTTGAAAAAATTCTCAAAAATGTTTTTCAAAGGGTAGAAAAGGATGGATAAGTTTCAGCAAAATCTAAAGGGGTCGAGTTCAAAAGTGGTCGATTTGGTATGGAATACCCCATATGTACTTAATTGAAATACATTCTTTCTCCCAAAACTCCTTTGAGGCGAGACAAAGTAATTCGTTTCCATTTTTTATTAACATATGTATGATATCATACGGTTTCATCAAATATAAAACCTATATAATCCGTTTGATCGATTTCAAAACGAGAACAAAAACCAGTTTGACAAAATATATAATCCATATATTGTTATAAATACATAAGGAAATCATTTACTGCCTTATAAGCTTACCATTGTGTATACAAACCCACCCATTATAAAAGAAAACCAACAAATTGTATTCAAGTATTTACTTGCAAATCTTTCCAGCAATGCCCCTTCTGTTTCTTCAAAGCAAGATTGCATAAAATAGATAAGCAAAAGGCATAAGGCGTTTTGCCTACGCGGTAATACAAACCTAATAATAATAGGGTAGAAGGGGGCACATTCGCTTTTTTTTTTGAATTGCTGTGGAAGTCAAACTAAAAAATTTTTTCTAGCAATGTTTGCTTGGCTGTCAACCTACATTTTTGGGCTTCTTTTCCTTATCTTCCCTTACCGGTTGTTTTTAATTGTTCTATATTTTTTTCAACACATTTTCAAACTTCCCAAATTGGTGAAACCGCCCCACCCATTGGGCAGATGCGCCAAGGGGATGGGGTACAAACGCCACGGTGTAAAAAACATTTAATAACTGCTTCTTTATTGTTTCTTTGAATGTTATTGATTTATTTTCACAGAGATTAACAACAGCTCTTATTGAAAAATTATAAATTATAGCTCTTGTCAACTTTACTTAACATTATATTCTGTTAAATCTGATTCAAATATATATGTTGCCGACGCTCGAGAAGTTCCAGGTGGATGGATGGGCTCAGGAAGCTTCAATACAATATCTGCTCTCGGTAAAAGCGTTACGTCTTTAACAATAGGTTGGAAAAACACCCACAATTGCGTTTTTTTTTTCTTAAAAAATCGATTTCAAGAGAACTTTCAAACTTGCGTACTATGCGGCCAACGTAAAACTGATCTTGTGGACCTTCAAACCGCACAAGAACGTAATTATTCAAATCCAAGCTCTCGGAGTCAAAGAACGATCCAATAGATTGATCGATATCTGCAAAACTTTTAACTAAGGAATCATCATCTGATGATTCATCCGAGGATACTCGTTTTTTAAAAGTCAAGGACCTTTCGGTAGATTTTCGTGGCAGCACCTTCCCTGATTTAATTTTCTCCTTTTCTTCCTTTGAAGGTGTAGATGTAAGAATTTTAAATGAACCTTTCCTTGACTTCGAAGAGTTAAAAGGTTTGATTATTCTAGGAATAGGGCGAACTTGCTCTGGAGTTTTGCCAACAGATGGTATGGGTGAAGATTCGCAAGGAGTAGCAGGCTCAATTGAAACATTGTTTTGGTTTGTAACTAATTCTAATGCAAAGTCAATATCAGCAGTGTGATGTTCGACATCTACGCTAATGAAGTCTGCCTCAGGAACTGCTTGTCTCTTAAATGGACTTATTCCACCTGTGGAAAACCTTTGCATATGTTTTCAGAGACGAATGACTTTTGAAAAGGAATTTTCGAAAGTTGAGGTATATCGTAAATCGTAATAGCTCGTCCAGGATTGGATAAAAGGAAATCACTATATGACGTGGCCAAATGTTTTTTAAATGGTATAAATACCGATATGCCCAAGGGCTGTAACTTGTGCGACGAATGCGGCGGGAAGCTTATCATGTGGATGCCATTCTCCCTGCAAAACATTATAGCAGCCAAGCTGCAGTGCGAAACATGATTGTCCAAAAAAGCAAAATTGGTCTTTCTAAGGAACATCGGGTGTTTTTTTCAACATGTTTCAGAACTTCACAGAAGCCGTCCGTTGACATCCACCCACTTTTAGCAGCAATACCTACGCAGCCGTTGGGACCACCATTAACAAAGTGATCTTTGTACTTAACTCGCGGAAAAACGTATACTGGTGGAAGTGCATTTCCAGTAGCATTTATTATGCCCACCATGGTAACTAAAGAACCTCTTTCCGCGGACGCCACCTGAGACACAGTACGCTTTCCTTTCGTCGAAATCACCTAGCAAAAAACCATTATGTACAAATGCAAAAAGGTAAAGAAAACGTGCTAAAATACCTTTGAAGGAGGCATAACAGTTGTTATTCCTGTTTCATCAAGATTATAAATGTCGACAGGAGCAAACGATTACGATTTACTATACAGAATGTGCACATTGTCAAAAAATGCCATAACAGCTGCTTTGGTAAAAGACATAGAACGCGCAAGGCTGGTGTTTTCAGGTTTTCTCAAACTTAAATCACTGTGTCGTTTCATGAAGCCTTGCATCCAATCAACTCCTGCTATTTTATTATTTTTCCAGGATAAAGGGATTTTAGTTTCATTCATTTCAGCATAATCAAAAACGAACTTCCGTGCAGCGCTGTACGTGAATCCATGTTGGAGCTTTGAACATACTTTGAAGTATTCTGCTATTTCATTTTCCATTTTTTTTTTAAATATCTGCTTTGAACTATATTTCGAAGAGAACAAATATGTCTCATCGTCCGAGGATTGCCCGGAATCATCAAGTGCTTTAGCTCTTTCCTTATTTATCTTCGCTAGTCGGTCTCGTAACGTAGTGCGTTTCAAGCCATAGGTTCGCGCAGATTCACTTATATTGAATTTCTTTGAAAGAACATCCTTGATTGAAAGTTTAACTTTTTTCTCATCCAAATCACTTCGGTCTGTCTTTTTTTTATACAAGTACCAAAATGCGCTTATCAGTTTATAAAATATTTCCCACCTTTTAATATGTCTACTCATGTGCTCATTTTCCAGATGGGGTATGGTAAATTTATCCCATCATGGTACATATGCCTGTGGTGCATTTACCCCATGGGGCACATATGCCGGCGAAACAACCCCACCTGTAGTGTGGCGGATGTGCCCCAGGTGCAGGCATGCTTCAAAACTCACTTTGCTTTTACACTCTCCAGCACTTTATCAAAACCTTTTTTGTATTTTTACTAAAAGCAATATAGTCGGTATCACACTTATGAAAATCTTTTACTGAACACCTTAATTGACAAAGTTATTACAAACAAGTAAGGAAGGGCTAAGTTCGGGTGTCACCCAACATTTTATACTCTAGCATGATAAAGTGATAATCGAGATTTCATTATCCGTCATTTACATATTTTTCCAATACCTTATTTGTGTAAAGTTTTATTCCGCTATCATCATTGGTTCCCAATGTATATATTATACAGAGAAGGCATCAGATGGAATTCAAAATAGCGTTATATTGGAAGAAGGCGTGGTTGTACATGTCATCAGGGTGTTAAGAAAATATTATATACCGAATTTCATTGAAATCGGTCTAGTAGTTCCTGAGATATGGTTTTTGGTCCATAAGTGGGCGAGGCCACTCCCATTTTCAATTTTTAAAAAAAGCCTGGGTGCAGTTTCCTTCTGCCATTTCTTTCGTAAAATTTAGTGTTTCTGACGTTTTTTGTTAGTCGGTTAACGGACTTTTACTGATTTTCAACATAACCTTTGTGTGGGAGGTGGGCGTGATTATTATCCGATTTCTTCCATTTTTGAACTGTATATGGAAATGCCTGAAGCAAACGACTGTGTAGAGTTTGGTTGACATAGCTGTAGTAGTTTCCGAGATATGTACAAAAAACTTAGTAGGGGGCGGGCCCGCGCCCACTTTTCCAAAAAACTTACGTCCAAATATGCCACTCCCTAATGCGATCCTTTGTGCCAAATTTCACTTTAATATCTTTATTTATGGCTTAGTTATGACACTTTATAGGTTTTCGGTTTCTGCCACTTTGTGGGCGTGGCAGTTGGCCGATTTTGCCCACCTTCGAACTTAACCTTCTTATGGAGCCAAGGAATACGTGTACCAAGTTTCATCATGATATCTCAATTTTTACTCAAGTTACAGCTTGCACGGACGGACGGACGGACGGACAGACAGACATCCGGATTTCGACTCTACTCGTCACCCTGATCACTTTGGTATATATAACCCTATATCTGACTCTTTTAGTTTTAGGACTTACAAACAACCGTTATGTGAACAAAACTATAATACTCTCTTAGCAACTTTGTTGCGAGAGTATAAATATACGAACTTTAAAAACTTTCCACTGCAACACAAAAAACGGAATAAACGCGACTGTTTACGATCACTTGCAAACTTCAACTTCCAAAGTAAGTTAAACAAGAGGTGGTCAGATGAAGCAAACATTATCGATAATTCAAGTTCGATTGCTATACTGAGTTTAGAGATAACCGTGGGTGGCGAATGTGCCCCGGTGGCGAATGCTCCCCCTTCTACCCTACATACATACTGTAGGGGGTATATCAAAAGCATAAAAATATAAAATAATTCTTAAATTATTAGAATCTGCGATAATATCATTAATTATGAACAATAAGCGGTGCGGAATTTGTATTAAACAAAAACAAATAATTGTTATTAACGATCAATATATGAGTACATACATATATACACACTCTAAGCCCGTATAGGCAAATATTATTCAACAATACCTCCTTGTTCTTTGTATTACAAAAACAAGCACGATTTTATACCAACCAATTTAGCATATCATACAAAGGTTATTTACTTCCTATATCTCTTTTTACGAGTGCTTATACGCAAGGATGTACGGATAAATCCGTAATAGAAAGTATATAAAGACAAATATAACATCGCAACTAAATACAATAGTGCGGTTAACAAAAACGATTAACGCGTATTTTAGTAAATTTACGGGAATAACAACTCCTATTTTCGGTTTCGGTTTCCGGCATTTATCAGATATATCTCATGAAATTTGTATTCTAAATGAGCACGGATTCAAAAGAATCTAAATCAGGTCAATTTCTCACAATTAAAAAAATAGCTGATGACGATAAACAAAGCACACCTGCAGAAGCTACACGCTCAAAGCACGATACAAAGCAAAAGAGAACAAAAGATCATACAATATCGAGATTTATCACTGAAAATGATAGTTTTATAAGATATTGTACAAGATTTCAAGCTTCCCCTATTACTGACATCACGGAATCAGTTTTGAATATAAAACTAGAAAGGGTTAGTAATCTATGGGCACGTGTTCTGGCAGCGTACGATACAGTACTAGATACTGACGACGCAGAACTCCCAGAAAACACAAAAGCTTCGACGACAGCCAAGTATGATAACTGCCGCGAACAGTAAGAATTAACAAAGGGAATGATAACAGAACGTATAAGTTTATTAAGGCCAACACAGAACACAACACCAAAAGAAGGCCTAGATGAAGACACATACTTATTTAAAAGTACCAGTTTGTGATACTGAAGTTTTTAATTGATATTATGATCAGTGGCCGTCCTTCTGGGACATGTTCACTGCTGTTTATATAAACCAGCCTAAACTTGCACAATCACAAAAGTTATACCATCTCAGGTATAAAACAAAAGGGGAAGCAGGCAGTATCGTCAATCAATTCGCTTTAAATGGCGAAAATTTTAAACTGGTTTGGGAAGCACTGGTCGAAAGGTACGAAAATGAAATGGTTATGATAGCAAACCCAATAAAAGCTTAATTGCACTTGCCACAAATTCAATAAGAAACTAGCCAGGAATTTCAAAATTTATACTCGACAGTGACCAATTTTTCTCAGTGTTAAAAACACAAAATATCTCCACAGAATCGTGATACCCTATGATAGTAACCATTTGTGCAGAAATACTTTCTGATGCTGTGTTACTACGATCTGAACAATCACTGGAAAGAAAAATAATGCCTACATGACAACAAATGAAAACATTCCTCACTGCTCAGTACGAGATAGCTGAGTGAATAGACAAAAAAAACTATAAAGCCAAAAGTCATCAAAATGACTCAAGTAAAAACTTGTTTAAACCCCAGGCCAGTTAATAAATGTCACACATTCATTTCAAATCAAAATTGTCAATGGCAATCATTGTGTGAACTCTGTAAAGGAGGTCATAAGTTAAGATCCTGCGAGAGATTCAAAAAATTATTCGTTTCAGATAGAATCAATCTGGTCCGTCAACAAAAACTTTGCATAAACTGTCTGTCGAATTCTCATATGACAAAAGACTGTGAAAGCAAATTCAATTGTGTATACTGTCACCTCTTTGAAGTTGGTCGCCTTGTCGTGGCGAAGGGGCTTAAGTAAGAGTAAAGTGTGCATCCCAAAGAAAACGCACTCTTATCTTTCGAACTAAGAGGGACACCTCATAATTCCCACAATAGTGATATGGATGAATAAACCCTAGGTTTAACGAACATCTCCTATTGTGAAAGTATGAGGATACCCGCACCAACACCACCCTAAGCCAAGGTGTCGAGGTACCCGTGCCGAGGGCTGAATGATCAGCGGGGGGTAATAAATAGCTGATCGCGAACGGTCCCCTCCGCTGCCCGGGCGAGGTCGGAGGTATAAAAGCTTTCTCTCCGCATACCGGCTCTGCGGACGAGTGACCAACCCTTTCCGGCTTACTCGTGGGACCAAAATGAACGGAAACAATAAAACAACAACAACAACTACAGCAACCAAATTGACGACAACAGCGACGACTAAGGACATGAACTACAGGATTCCAATTACGGAATCCAAAGAAGACGAATTACTCGCCTCCAGCCAGGAGACGAGTAAGAGTACTGCCGGAGATACCAACCAAAGAATACCGGTAGATACAGCAGTCAAAACAACAGATACAAGGGAAGATGTGTGTGTGTGGAGTGAAGGCGAACACAGTAGCGCAACCACGGCAAGGCATTTCTGCGATATAGCCAGAGAGAGCCTGCAAGTGGCCATCATAGATGAAAATTCATCCTTTCCGAGCACGGTACAGGAAAGATGGGTGGAGATCAACGCCAGATTGTCGAGTATGGTGCTAAGCTTTGTACTTGACAATCCTGCAGGTCCTCACCCGGAGTTTGACTCCTCTGAGACCCTTAGGGGCTACAGGGTCATCAAGTGCGCGGACCAGGCCTCGCTAGATTTCCTGGCGGGTAGTGTTGCTAAAATCAGCAACGCCTTTGTGAGCCTCCAATTGAGGCTTATACCCGCCAGGGACATTCCGAAGAGACCTCGTGCTCGCATTTGGCTACCCCCTCTAGAGGAGCCAAGTGAAAAACTCCTGAGGTGTATTGAGCTGCAGAACAAATCTATACCTGGTATAGATGAGTGGCAGCTGATCAAGGAGGAAAAACCAAATACAGCAAGCAAACCAATACTGGTGGCCATTTGCGATGAGTCAATTGAGCCTCTCAAAAAAACTGACAACAAAGTCAGCTTCGGAAGTCGCAAGGCCAGATTAAAAATCTTCCAAGGCGACAAAGCGGCTGACGAACACTACACGCCTAGTACAGGAGCCCTGGGTCAATGAAGATACCATTAAAGGGCTGAACAGCAGCAACTATATCCTGTTTTACACACGGAACAAAGGTAAACCTACGGCATGCATTCTTATTAATAAAAGTATAATTGCATTTCTTTATCCTAATTACAGCACAGCAGATATCACAGCGGTAAAGGTGGAACAGAAGGAAAAGCCCTTCTTCTTGGTCTCGGCCTACTTGGCCCATGACGAAGACATACCACCGGCCCCGCTCATCAGTCTAGTAGAGGAGAACAGGAAGGAAGATTTCCTTTAAGGGGTGGGAGGAAGTGCTTGACCTCACGCTATCAACAGACACAGACAGTCTCGTTTTGGATAACTGGAGGGTATTCGATGAGCCTTCCATGCCGGATCACTCCTGGATACTCTCCAGCATCGGCGAGAAATACAGTGCTCCTCTCACATACCGGAACCCTAGAAGAACAGCATCGGAAAAATTTAACAGTATCAGAAATCGTCAGGAACTAGAATCGAAGTAGAGAAGTTGGAAAAAATTGTAACCACAACTTTCAATAAATCTACCACGCTAACAGTTTTGAAAAGGAGAAAGTCTCTTCCTTGGTGGAACAGTGAACTGAAGAATTTGAGAACACAACTAAGGAAAGCTTTCAATGAGAGTTTTAGAACCAAAATCTGGCATCCATATAAAGACATTATGAAAAGATACCGAAACTGCCCTTCACGAGGTGATAAGTGTAATTGAAAAATCACTACAGCACAAACAATACACCATGGCTGCTTTTCTAGACATAGAGGGCGCCTTCAATAACATAGAAGTAAATGCGATAATTAATCCCCTGGCACATGGTGGCATAGATGACACTGTGTGCAGGTGGATACTATCGATGCTTGAGAATAGGAAGATTATAGCTTCAAACGGCGCTGCAACACAAACAAGTTATGTGAGTAGAGGAACGCCTCAAGGAGAGGTCCTCTCTCCGCTTCTATGGGTTGTAGCGCTGAACGAAATACTACTCCAACTAAACGGCGGAGGAGTGAAGCAGTAGCGTATGCAGACGATATAGTGTTATTGGTATCAGGAATGTTTCCTTCAACAGTCAGCGAGATTATGGAAAGAGCACTTCGAAGGATAAACCTATGGGCTAAAAACAATGAACTAGGAGTTAACCCGAACAAAACAGAACTGATGCTATTCACAAGCAGAACCAAAATACCTCAGTTTCAACCTCCGGTACTAAATGGAACAACACTCACTCTATCCCCCTCAGCGAAATACTTGGGGGTGGAGATTGACACCAAACTGTCCTGGAAAATAAATATAGAAAAAAGAATAAACAAAGCAGACATGAACAGGGTCCACAAACCAAGTATAACCATGTGGATGTATACGGCTGTCATAAGACCTATACTTACATATGGAGCTCTGGTATGGTGGCCAGCGCTAAACAAACAATACAACATTAAAAAATTAAATAGTATGCAAAGAGCAGCATGTGCGGGTGTTACTGGAGCAATCAGGTCATGTCCGACTGATGCGCTCAATGTGATCCTGCATCAACTACCAATGGACATTTTTATTCACAAAAATACCAGGCCCGCTAGGATCGATCAAAGGAGAGATCAATAGAGCGCTCCAACGCATAGTCTTCCGCAATTCAATTAATAGTCCAATTAGCCACTACAAACCTAAAACTATCAGGTAGCCACAGTATATCATTACCGTGCGAATAATTACCTCGTGTGATCGAAGCACTAAATTCAGCAGCTTTTCCCCTAAAGAAAATAACATCATATCATCCCGAAATAATCAAAGATATAAAAAAGGAAAACTTATTAGATACGGACTTCCTTAAATTCGAAAAGGCTAGTACAACAAAAACAATAGGGATTCAATGCAATGCGATAACAGATCAATTCTCATATACAATTGAGTCAATATCTGCAATGTCCACCATTACAAAATACTTTCCTCGGTGGCAAAACTTTTCGACCCCGCAAGACGGCTTTCGCCAATAATGATTGAAGCTAAAATCCTCATTCAAGAATTGTAGCAAGATGGCACTGAATAGGATGAACAGGTAAAACCTGTACGTTGAACAATATGGATTCAATTTGCTAACAACTTACATACTGTATCAGAAATTCGAATCACTCGATGTGTAAATTTCACCCCTAACAATAACGCATAATTACACGGTTTTTGTGATGCCTGTGAAAAGGCTTATTGCGCAACAGTCTACAGACGCACTCAGTACCATAGCAAAATATATTCATATCTTTTGGTAGCCAAAGCCAAAGTTGCACCTTTGAAGACACTAAGCCTGCCACGGCTTGAACTAAATGGTACTCTTCTGTTAGCAATATTAATTCCAATAGTTCAAACCCATCTCAAATTAAACGACCACAAAATTTATCTCTGGTCAGACTCAGAAATAGTTCTAGCATGGCTAAAAACTACCCTATACTTGGAAGACGTTTGTATCTAATCGCATATCTCAAATATTAGACTTAGTTGGCTCAGCAAAGTGCGGCGGATCTTGGGACAAGAGGTTGCAAGCCACTACACTTCACCAGCACTACACTCTGGTGGATCGGTCCTACATGGCAAACAGAATCACAAGAATTCTGACCAAAGTCTCCTGCTCGGAATATTATACCTCCGGAAAGTCGGAAAATAGAAAATTTTCATATCACTCCAGGATGATATACCCAAACTCGCAATTTCAGCAGAGAGAAATCGAAGTTGCTTGAAAAACGACCTCTCGAAAAGGGAAGCTAACTTCTCGTCTTAAACCCATCCTGGACGTTAAGGGATTAACACGGGCAAATGGAAGATTAGCAAACTCCAGCCTTAGTTACAACGAACGAAATCTCATCATTATTTAAGAGAAATCCCGTTTTACCTTTTTATTTCTAATATACATATCTCCACCAGCTTACAATGCATGGTGAGCATCGCTTAATGCAAGAGTTTAATATACCGCGACTAAAGCCACAAATTAAAAGAACCATTTTCACCATAAACAGTGTACTGTGTACAAACACAAGATGCGTACGCAGATCATGGCAGCCCTACCACCTGAACACTGCAATTATGCTCTACCCTTTACCATCACTGGGTTGATTTTGCTGGACCTTTCCAAATAAAGGCTTCAATGTTAAGGTCTTCCTCATTTAGAAAGGGGTATGTGGCTGGCTTTGTATTTTTTACGACAAAGGCAGTAACCTCAAGCTATGTTCGGATCTGACTACTGCGACCTTTTTTGCAGCATTTGCATGTTTTTTTGTTTTTTAAATTATGAGCGACAATGGAAAGAACTTTGTCGGAGCTCAAAGAGCCATTACAATTTTTTTCTTTCATTTTTACATTTCATGAAAGAAGTATCCCCCGAAATTGTCAAAAAATATGCACCCCAAGGGATCGATTGGCAATTCATACCCCCATGTTCTCTACAAATAGGCAGACTCTGGGAATCAGCAGTGAAGAGCTTTAAGTCCCATTTAAAGAAAACGGCTGGTAACCATACATTCAATTATGAGGAGTTTAGTACATTACTCGCTCGTATCGAAGCCGTACTAAACTCTAGTCCTATCTCACCTATCTCACTCTCGCAAGATCCCTCCGACTTCACAGCCTTAACCCCAGGGCATTTTCACAAAGGAGCACCCATTCTGGCTATATGTACCTGAGCCAGGTGTGGAGTCGCTATCCTTATAAAACAGTTGGGGGCGAATTAAAATTCTCCATCATGATTTCAGCCGTCGATGGAAGGAAGACTATTTAAATGACCTCCACAAGAGCTTGGAGACTGCGTTCTTATACAAAGCGATTGTCTCCCCTCTACGGAAGGACGACTCGGCCACATAAAACAGCTTCATTAGGCTCCGACGGTCATTTTCGAGTAGTTGATCTCCGCACCCAAACCGGAACGCTAACCAGACCGCTCGGCAATTTATGCTTTTATGCAATTATGCCCAATAGTAGCACCCCGGACCACCACTGCACCGGCCGCACTTCGACCAACGGCAGGCTCCACCGCGGCCACCGATGCAACGCCAGCAGGCTGCATAGGTGTACAGGTATTGCCTGAATTGCTTGGCAACTTCCATTGCAATACAAGAGTGCCCATTCACTAATCGTTGCAAAATCTGTGTGCGGGCGCATCACACGCTGCTGCACCGCACTACCAGACGCGACGCCGGGCGACAACCGGCTCCTCGCGCCTGTGTTAACGTCCGGCGTTCTCAAAGGACTCCTGTGACGGCATACCGCCGGCGCGGAACCTCTCCAGCTGAATCCCATCTCTGGCGCCAAAACCGTGCAACATAAACACGGCGTCATCAGCTTAGGCCGCAGGGGGCCGAGATAGCTAAATGATTAGCGACGTCACATCACATTCACAGCAATTCACCACACCGAAACACACTACTACCCTACTGTTTCAAGCAAATTTTGTATTATCCATTTTTAATTGCATTTTGCAAAGAATAAAATTTTTATAACGATTTCTCGGAATTTAGTGCATTTTTCCCTTAAAAAAAAAATTGTAAGTGACCAATAAGGTGAGTTTTATACAGCCACGTTTAGGGCATTTGGGACAGCACGTTTCGTTTCTTGGATGTTTTCATCGGCAGTCTGCCCGTTTCGCTTCTTAATTCGTTTGTAAGTTGCAATCATCTGTTTTGAATTTGAATTGTTTGAACGCTTGATATTTTCAAAAGTTGCCACATTTGTGCGTCGAAAATGATGCTTTGTAATATTGCCGCAGTGATTGAGGCTCGGACATCCCCAGAATCGCAACAAAGCTATTCTAGGAATATCATATTTTTATTAGAATTTTATAAAAAAAGGTAAATTTTATTGTTTGCTTTTGGATCATATCTACCCATAGATTCGGTACATAGTACAATTGAATCGTTTGTACGCAATCGAACCAGTTTTGCTTCAGGTTAATGGCTCACCATTACAGCTAATGCCCGTACTCACCCATCCGGATAACTTCAATTAAATTTGATGAAAAGATGGCCCAAAATGGTAATATTTACAAAAAAAGACACAAATCGATATTTAACCAAAGAACGTAAAATATGGAGAAGGTACAAATCAAATTTGTATGATGTTCTATGCTTGATCCGAAAACATTGAGGTTGTGTGCCAAACGGTATTATTTTCTCACTGTTGAGTTGAGTTTAAATAAAAAAAACTTCCTGTGGTGTAAAAATAATTACTATAAATTATTAAATATATTCGTAAATTACATTAAATGAGAAGCGAATTATTTGCTTGTTAACATCAATATTAATGAAACTAGAAAAAATTCATTTACTTAAAGATTTGTTATTAGTGGAGAATTATAGGCAATGTAGTAGGCTACTGCGTAGATACTTGCAGAGATCCTACATCCTAGACAGAGAACATATATCATAAAGAACGTATTATTGTGACATTTCGTCCTTCGCATTGTAGCGTCGCATGCTGCCCCAGTTCCTTTCGCAATGCGGTTACTAAGTGGAGGCCGCCTTCCTATTGCTGCAATCCAGACTGTGTCAAAAACGTCAGTATCAAAATCTGTTTGCTTCCAGCTTCTTTTATGTGAAGGGTTTATGCGCCAGGGTTCCTGGACCCGAGAGAACGAAACTTCTGCAATGATTGCCATGCGGTCACTATTTGTAAACATGTCTGACACTTACCACTTAATGTACATATCTGCTAAGTGCATCATTTGCAAACATCAGGTCTATTATAGAGCCTTTATTTCCTGTTGATAAGTATTTTTGGTGCCACTATTAATAATTATGAGGTTGATTTGGCTCAGGAATTTTAGAACTAGGCGCCCAAGTTGGTTTGAACTTCTGCTATCCCAGGCAGAAGGCCATGCATTAAAGTCGCCTGCTATTATTTTCGGCGCTTTACATCTGCTTTCCAGAGATAATTCTGGAAGGAAGTCTTCGAATTCTCTAATGGACGCGCTGGGACAGCCATAACAGCTTACGAAATATATTCCTCCTATTTGCGCCCATGTGAAACCATTTTTTGTTTCTCTGCAGCAAGATGTGATTGATTGTCCGTTGCGGACCTTCGGGGTGCGTTTTGTCTTTTTCTACACATGGCCGCGTCGTAAGCTTTACTTACGTGACTTACCATCATTTCAGCTTGTCGGTCTAAGTCGGCCGAGCTACCCAATCTTTTATCCAGCATGAGGTCGGAGATGTTCTCATGAAGCGTTTCCACCTTCCATCCCTTTTTCCGTGGCTTTTTTAGACTGCCTTGGTTTCGCGGCTTCTTGCCGATTTCAAGCATAATGGCAAGGTGACCGCTATGTGTGTAGAAGTCGCACACTTTCCAACTGAGTTTAGCTTAAGCGCAAGCTTGGGCTACAGGTCACACCAAAGACTAAAACATGGTACCACGGGGAGTAGCCGCCCCTGAAGTTCGCTTCAGTCTGCTCATTGGGTCTTGGCCCTTTGGGGAGATTCGTGGTGGCTGTGGTTTACACCTAAATGCAGGAAGGGCAATTGTCCAATGTGGAGTCGCACTGCGGCCGGGTGCCGACCCAGAGTACGGCAGAGGTTTTAGATGGGCCTCGAACCCGACCAAGGTGGCTAGGGTGTTTCCTTTGGTTTTCACCCGAACCGATTGGAACCAAAGTGTATGTGTGTGGGGCGGCACTCATACCTTGGTTTCTTCCAGAGTGTAGTGTCGTGCATGCACTTACGCTTTGGGGCGCTGATCAACGCATTAACTTGATCTATGTGCTACTAGCAATAGATAGCACCGTGGATTTGAGCCTTCGCAGGCAGATACCCACGTAAAACACATTGACAGTTGTCCTTTGCTTTACCAGTCCCGGAAAACACGGACGGACTGACGCTCGCCCGGAGCAACGCAGGCTACTACCCCACACCCAATGCACACTCCCTGACCAGGGACGGAAGTGGCTATTTACTGATACACCACGCGGCTAACACCTCGGCAGAGCAAGCTCACATCACCCTTTCCATCCTACCAGCGGAGAGATCGCTGTCAAGATATCCAGGGACTCCCAGTGCGCCGCGCTGTGTACCGATCAAGTTGTATACCTGGATTTTGTTTTTCGTTCATCATCTCCAAACATGATGAGGGGGCACATATTTTTATGTGGCGGTGTCGATTCGCCACAGTCACAGGAGCTTCAGCGGATCTGCTAGCTTTTGTGCCGCATTCTCCACTCCTCCCGCTCATCGTTGGGGATAGCTTATTCGTTTTAACTTATTTCGCAACTAACCTGCTACTAGAGGCCGTTCGGCTATCCGCGACCTGCCGACCCCCCCGGGTAGCTTAGAGCAAGGCTACAGCGCCTAAAGTTTATGTGGATGCGCCTCCAGTTGTAGTTGAAAATTACTAAATTTTAAATAATTTGCATTTCGCACAAATACAGTTTTCATAATATTTAAGACATCCTTAAGGAGGGGGTAAAATTTGTTTCGTCGAAAAAAGACCTCTTTTCATGAATTTTTTTAGAAAAAATTATTGCTGTAGGTTTATTTTACTTATTATTATATGAAAGTACAACATTTGAAGGATACTTAAAAAAAGTTTTATCGAAAAATAGCGAGGAATAACGGATTTATCGTGGATCTCTGGCACCTCGAAAAGAAGTTTTTGTGAGGTGACCAGCCTACAGCATCACTGGATCATCTGAAACCAAAAAATCAAAATGCTTTCTATAGTTTATTAGTTTATCTTTCAATTGACGTCGAGTTTTTTTTTAATAGTTCAATTTTTCAATTTTTGGTATCATTTTCAAGCCAAAATAACGATTTTAGACGAAAAAATCGACCTATTTGTTATTGTAAAATTGTTAGTAATTAAAATTTGTGGAAATACTGGACGTCATTCGAGAGTTATACATACATATGTAGAATATTTGTACAAAATTTCAAAACGATCAATGCAGTAGTTTTTTCTGTAGGCTGGTCACCGAATTTAAAAATGACATATTTGGGAAAATCGACTCAAAGTATTTACCGCTCAGCGCAGGTAGCTGGAAGGCGCGCAAACCTAAGTTAGTGGTACCGTTATTCAACCTGCTGTAACTTCGTTAGTTTTTCTCCGGATGGCCTAAAACTTTAACACAATATTCTTGAGATGTTGATGGTTCAGAAAAAAAACTAATAACAAAAAATGGAAAAAAAGTTGTCAAACCTTTTTTTTTTTATCTGGCTTTACTACTGCATGATGTGGCAAGTAAAATGAGTAGTATTTGCCATTGATGATTTTTTCGCACTCTATGTGATCTACCAACACACCATCATATTCTGGTTTGAGCTCACCTTTTTTAAGCAGGTTTCTTTCCATACTTTGAAACTGCTGTATTGCAGAGGTGCGAGAGTGACCTAAGGCGATTGTGTTGGGAAATTGTTGTTTTAGTAGTAGTCGAACGACATACCGACCATTATCTGATCTAGTAGTTGTGGCTTTGTAAAAGTCTTCACAATACTGATCTTCGGGCTTGTGATTGAAATGGGGGGAGTTCTTCTATCTCCCAAAATTTCTCAATTGTGAATTGAGGTACTCGTTTGAGATTTCCTCAACTTGAGTTGTCATTGTTGTGACTGGTTCCGTAACTAGTCCACTTAGGATCCAACCGAAAATAGTCTTTTGTGCCGAAAGTGTGTTGGAAATTTTCTCAATACCTTCGAGTATTATTTGTGGTATGAGATCGCTGCCTAATAGAAGGTCTATTTGAGCGGGGGTGTTGCAGTTGGGATCTGCTAACTTAAGGTGTGAAACCTTTTCCCAGTGCTTGCTATTTATATGATAGCTTGGAAGCATATTCGTTAGTAGCGGTAAGACTAGAGCTTCTGCTTGTATTCTTATATCCGCTTGGGGGGAAAATAGGGTAATGGGGCAGATTTTATTAGAGTTTTGAACTACTCTTCCGTAATTCAAATTCCCGTAATTTCAAAATTGGCTTGTTTTGTTGGCAGTTTTAGCCTATTTTGTGCCCTAGACGCTATGAGAGATCGTTGTGATCCTCGGTCTATTAGGGCCCTGAGCTTAAACAGTTCTTCTCGATGTTCGATGCAGACGACTGCTGTGGGTAGTAGTACCCTACTTTGATTTTCGCTGTGTAGCGTTTGAGTTTTTAATGCCTTTGAGCAGCATGGTGCTTCTTGTCAATTTTGTGGATTTGGCACTTCGTGATTTGTTGTTGCAACTAAACCCGCGGCTCTTTTGATATTTGCGCTGTTTGGGTGTAAGCTGGAAAAATTATTAATATGAAGCATCGAATAGTGTCGTTTATGAAGCTTCTATTCAAATTGTTGTTGCTATTGGCTTGGGGCTTGTAGAAGCTTCTATTGAAGTCTTGCTGAATACCTTTTGGCTTACTTGTATTTATTTTTTTGTCTGCCCTTTCTGCGATTTCGTACTGGATAGTGAGAAAATCTTTCATTTGTTGCCACGTTGGGCATTTTTTACATGATGAGAGCGATTTCCCCCACAATAATAAAGACTTTTCTGGTAATGCTGCAGAGCATATATTAGTATAGGGTCCCAGTTGTCTGTGGGAATGTTTTGGGTCGATAAAATCGACAAACAATTGGAAACAGTGGATTGAAGTTTGATAAATTCTTCACTGGTTTCCTTTTGAATTTTTGGCAAGTTCATTAAAATTGTTATCTGCTTATCGACCAATATTCGTTCATTCTCGCATCTTGATTTTAAGCTTCCCAAGCCGTACTAAAATTGTCGTCATTTAATGCGAACTGTTTTACTATGACGCCAGCTTGACCTTTCGTTTTGTATCGGAGGTGATACAATTTTTGTGCATTAGATAATTTTGGGTGGTTTATGTAAACGGCTGTAAACATGTCCCGGAAGGACGGCCATTGCTCATAACCCCCATGAAAAATTTTTGTGTCACATGCAGGCACCTTGAGGTGGATGCCTGAACTTGCCTCTTGACTTTGTACTTGTGGCATCTCTACTCGAGGAAGTGGAGTAGGTGCAATTGCTTTAATTAACTTTAATTGATCTGTAATCATTGCTTTCGTTTCTTCAAATTGGTCTAGGCAATTTTCGTATTTGGCGTAAGCCGAGGATTTGAAATTTTCTGGTAGATCTGAATCATCAGATTCTACTATTGCGTCATAAGAAGCTTGGAGACGTATCCAAAAATTGTCCAGGTTTTCTTTTTTGATTTCTAATGCCGATTCAGAATTATCTTGAATCGGCGAAGATGAAAATCGAGTGCAGTATTTAATAAAACTGTCACTCTCAGCAATAAATTTACTGTATATAATGTCTTTCCCACTTTTCTGTTATGTAACACTTTGCTTTGAGCGTGTAGCTTCTGCCGGCGTGCATGGACTTTTTTCGTCCGAAATCATTTTTGGAACTTTCAGCAGTTGTGAAGATTTAGATTCTTTGGGATCTGCGTTCATTTAGAACCAATAAATTAACGAAATAATTTCTTTCAGTGTAAACTGATTGACTTTAAATGGAATTGCTGATTACAAAGCGAAGTCTCTTGTAAATAATAAAATTGTAAAATGTTTTGTTTTATTTATCGGATTAAATTAAATAACGCGTTTCGTTTTAATTAATCTCGAAAGAAGTATAAAAGTATTAACGAATTTATTTATTATTATTTATATAGGTACCGCAAACGCTTAGTTTACGAGATATTCGACCTTAAAGTTAAAAAATTCCCAAAATTCGAACATTTCAACAAGCTATTTTACCACATTAAACACTCTTTACTCACATTTTTCATTTCAAATTAATTAAATTAAACTATAAAGTTTTAAATAAATCTACATTTTACATTTTTAACTGTTTTTCTACCGAAGAAATCTTTATTTTAAAAATTACATTTTATACTCGTAGTGAGGAAATTCGCTGAAATGCCTTCTTTCCCAAAAATTCCTCTATCCATTCATGTGGATATGTTCTTTATTTAATTTAATAAGCAAATAAGTAATATTATATAGTAATATTATATAATAATATTATATATATTGTCACCTAATATACAAAAAAACGTATTATCAAAAATAAATGGAAAGCGCTGACAGATATAATAACCAAAATTTAACCATTTTATAACGAAAATTCAAATTTTGTTTCAATATCAGTGCAAGATAACCAAAAAATATAACGACTTTATAACAACACTCAATATATTTTTTTATTTTAACGCAGAAAGGAATACTATGAATGTCAAGAATCGATTCTTAATCGACTTCGACTACTGAAGATCGATTCCGAAAAATCGATTATTTTACGAGAAAACTCGATTTTCGAGTAGAATCGGAATCGAGTTTACCATCCCTACTGGCAGCCATCGCGTGCACATATAATAACCTCCGCACAATAACCACCACCAAAAAAAAAAAAGATTTTTTTTCCATGTAATTTAAATGGAAAACAGCAAATTTGAAATAGGCACCTCTTAATATTAATATTAAGAGCTCATCTTTTGAGTGACTTTCTTTTTCACATTTTCGAAAGTTTTTAGCCTGTTTTTCAGTTGAATATATATGTTTTCCTCTGTTATAGCACCTCTAATTTTACCTTAACTTGGATTATATATGGCCGAAAGTCATCTATTTTGATGGAGATTTATGGTGAGCATGCACCACCTGAGCTTGCGGGCTAAAAGTGGTGTGCACGATTTAAAAGTTGTGATTTTGATTTAATAGGCTAAGAACGTCCTAGGCGACCTTACTCGAAAAAAATTGCTTCAAGCAGCCATATCAAGAACTCTAGTAACATGGGCACATTTTCAAAGCTGATACATTTTTTGCCACACATGATTCAAATCAGTCCAGCAGAAAATTGCTGTTGTTTGCTGTATTCATAGATTTACCCATAGATTTACTCGTGGATTTACTCGTAGATTTACTCACAGTTTAAAAACTGAATACACTTGCAGACTTGCCTGTACTACATGTCAAGTATGACATACCGTCGCATCGTGTAAAGCCTGGTCTGCATAGCAAATTTTAGGTCTGCATACACGTATGAAAAAAATTGAAATGTTTCAATTTTTCTGTTGGTTGTTGCGACATGTACGTCCGTTTATTGTTCGCAATGCAGACAGAACCTCATACTTCGAAAGAATTCAGAGCGATAGGTAGTGCGCGAGTTAAGGAATGTATTCCTTATAATAGTAACAAACATCAAATCAACCTTTTGTTTCAGTAAACAGATTGCAGAAACAACCTTGAGTTGGAACAATTGAAATACACTATCACTACAACAAATAATCCTAAACGAACAAGTATCAAAACAATATTGAGTTTGAATACCACAACAACCTTATCTTAAAACAAAACAAATGTATCTAAGCAAACAATATAAGTATATGTAAACAAACCTAAACAAATAACACAATCTGTATTTAAACAAACTATCAACTAGTAATAAGTAAACATACTAGTTAGTATAAATAGAAGTAAGAAACATGTAATAAGTTAGTCTTAAGAGTATAAATAAAGAGTACACATTTCGGTGCAGCTCAAAATACTTATATTCTTTTGACTCATTTTTACTTATGGTAAAAATTAACTCGCGTACAATGGCTTTAACAGATAATGAGTTTTGGCGCGATTTTATCGAAGTGTTTAGAAATAAAAAAATATTATGGGAAGTAAAAAATGGCAACTACAAAAATAAATTAAATCGTTTACAAAGCTGGGACATTCTTTTAACAAAGTATACAGAATTTGATTCGAGTGCTACAATAAAAAAAATGTTACAACTAAGCGAAAAAGCATCAAGATAAGGAAAAAATGTAAAAGGTCATAAAAAAAACTGACACATACGAACGCCAAACCCTTTGAGGGTTTTACTATACTGACCTAGTACCATCACCCTGACTTGGAATTTCTCACCCCCCAGATTAGCTGTTGTACTGTGTAATCATCCGACGCTGACATGATGACCGTTCGCTACGACCTCAAAACCAGAGATAAAGAGATCCCCAACTTTCCTGTCACTGGAAATGTGAGAGCCGCTCACCTACCGAACTTTGACAATTGACTGGATTGGGTAAGTTTTGACGTTTCGCAATTGGAAGAAACGAGACGACCGGATTGACATCCCGCCAAAATAATATTAGAATTTAGGAATTCGTAACGGCCATCGTTTCTTCGCAGAAAAAAGAATTCGTAAAAAGTGAAGTTGTGAAGAATAAGTGAATAGTGAATGAAGTGAATGAAAATTGCTTAAATATGTAAGTATATAAATAATAATAAATATAAATCAGCAAATGTAAACGTAAGTACCATAAAAGTAATTTGCGTACATAATTATATATAAATCACATATTAATTTACAGCGAAAATGCCGAAAACACCAATGTGGAAAAAGTGCATTGTGGGCTGCAGCGAGGGAAATACCGTATTTAGATTTCCCAACGAGGGATCGGATCTCGAACGGTAAGTAATTTTAATAGACTATAAATAGTGCAAAAAGTGACTGAATAATAAATAATACAAATCCGGTGTTACAATATTTTTAAAAAACAGAAAAAGTGTAATAGAATTATCGATACATTTCGATATTTTGAAATGTAATTTCTTAAATATATAAATGAAACGTTAACACGGGTTCGTTTAAATATTTGCAATGTGATAGCACTATTTAAATAATATTTAATCATATAATTTAAATAATTAAACTCAATTAAGCCGAATAAAAAAGTGTAAGAAAAAGTTTCGATATTTTGAAATTTAGTTTTTTAAATATTTAAATGTAACGAATATACCGTTTAATTTGAATAGATAAGTTTATATGTTTGGTATTTTTGCACTATATGTAATATACATATGTAGTTATATGTTTCCGATGAATCACCTAAACATATTTTTGCTTGTGAGCGGCATTTTTCGGCAAAAATGCGCCTTGAAAAGCGATTACGTTCGAGGGCCGTTCCCGATATAAATTTAAAAGTTGAGCCTACATTTGACGTCCCAAATTCCGAATTAAAAAATACAATTTTATTGGGTCTAGAAGATTTTGCTCCCCAAGTTGAAGAAGCTGTCTCAAATGCACAAAATGCATCGAGGCAGCTTTTTCCAAGTATTGAAAATGAAATTGAAGATGGAATTTTAGAGCCTCTTCCATTTTTTGAGGAGGATGTATCTTTTAATTTTGATAAGGCCGCGCAAACAGGTAGGGGTCTGACCGCAGGTACAGAAAGGAAGAAGAAATTGAGGGAAGAGAATAGGTTTTGAAAATAAAGTTAGATCAAAAAGAGCAGGAAAATAGAAGTTTAAAGGCCCAGTTAGTTGAAATGGCCGCAGAGTTAGAAAGATGTAGGGAACAGCTAAGGAATAGCTCATTTAGGGAACAGTCAGACCCTCTTTCTTTAGTTTGTAGTAAAGTTCCTCCTCAGTTAGGTGCTTGCATTAGGAGTAGTTTTATAAATAGTAATCGCCGTACCCATGGTCGGCGATATGACAATTTTTTGAAAACGATAGCTTTGGGTGTATTTTTTCTATCGCCAGTTGCTTATCGGCACTTAAAGCACCAATTAGATTTTCCATCCGAAAGTACTTTGGAAAACTTTGTTACAGACTGGCCCCGTTTCCCAGGTTGCACCCAAAGTAGCATAAAATCGTTAGAGATTAGGAGTAGGGGATTCACTTTCGAACAAAAGTTCGTGTCGGTTTCATGTGATGAAATGTCACTGAAACGTCATTTGCAGTATGATAGGAAATTCGACAGGGTGATAGGTATTGAGGATTATGACGATGAAAATCGCACTTCTAGATTAGCAACTACTGCAGTGATTATAATGGTGCAAGGTATAGGTGGAGAGCCTTGGTCCCACCCATTGGCTTATTTTTTCGTAAAAGGTTCCTGCAAAGGGGATGTCCTCAAGAAATACATTTTTGAAGCCATTACCCAACTGCAACATATAGGACTAATTCCTTGCCATTTTGTTTGCGACCAGGGCACCAATTTTCAGAATTTCGCTAATTTGTTAGGTGTTTCAGCGTCACGGCCTTTTTTTAATGATAATGGCAAGGAAGTGTATTTTTTTTACGATAGCCCACATTTGATAAAAAGTAGTCGTAACTGTTTACAAAACTTAAAAAATACGGTTTTCTTTAAAAATAGACCGGTAAGTTGGTCGGATATTGTTCATTTTTATGAAACCGACTCTAAGTCGAGTTATCGGTGTGCGCATAAATTAACCGATGCTCATATTTATCCAAATACCTTCCAAAAAATGAAGGTTAAATTCGTGTCTCAAGTATTGAGTAATACGGTCGCTTCTGGTATGTTGTCCCTATATAGCTCGGGAGCCTTAAGCTCGAATAGTAGGAGCTTTATTAATACCGCGGAATTCGTTTCGGTTTTTAATAAATTATTTGATATTTTAAATAGCAGTTTCGTTGAGGCTGTTGTACCCACTAAAAAGTGTTTGTAGGTTCCCCTGAACAATTAGACTTTTTAAATGAGGCAGAACAAGTTTTAAAAACTATTCGGGTCGTAGACGAATTAGAAAGCAACACAACCAATAATTTTAGTTTTATAAAGGGGTGGGTGTTAAATATTAACAGTTTTAGACGATTGTGGCGATTTTTGTCACACTCATGTTTTCCGTACTTGAAGACGAGACGACTATGTCAGGACAGCTTAGAACAACGCCCTATATGTTCTCTAGTGTGTTTAGGAAATCGTGGGGCTTACGTAACGTAAACGTCGTAACAAAAGGAAACTGTGAGCTGCCTTTAGAACCTGATGCTACAGTAATTTCGGAACATAGTAATAATGTTCTACGTAATGTGTGTAATGATTCACTATTGAATGACCTTTCTTGGCAGGATTTTCAAGGTCTACCACGGCCTGAACACTCCCTCGTTAGATCAATAACATTAGATAGCAGATTTTTAGAAGAATTCGACAGTAATTGTCATAAAATTGGAATAGGAGATATTCTTTTTAATAAAATGGAAGATGTTAGGCCCTTTTTGTGTTGTGATAATTGTGACCCAAAAATAGTTATAGCCCTTTTTATTAGAATTAGAATATATTTCTTAACTAAATTTTTAAATAAAGACCTTTCTGTCCCTAATTTTAAAAATAAAATTTTGTGTGTTTCACACCTATAGGTTTCAATTTTTTTTTATTTTTTAGTGGTTACAATATGCGAACTCAAACTTACGATAGAATATAAAAAAGTAAAAATTTTTTAACAGGTAGGATAAAGAGGCTTCAAAATTAGAAAGCAATTTTTTTAACAAAAATTAGAATTTGGGATTTAAATGTAGGCATTTGTATATATGTATATATGTTATTTGTTATTATGCTGTGATATTTTTATATATTTTTTAAATGAATTGTTATTGTTTTGTTTTTATCGTTATATGTATTCACTTATCGTTTTGTTTTTTTTCGTTATATAATGAATTGTTATCGTTTTATTTTTTTATGTAAATAAATTTTTAATGGGTGATATAGGCCTAAAGGGGAACCGAGCACCCAAAACTAACTTCGGTAACGCGCCGTTTTGCATACCTCCTGGGTGGTGTGGAAAGTGCAATTGGGCATTTTAATTTAAATGCCCAAAAATTCTTATTTCGTTCGATCTGGCCACAATGGAAAATGTTATAAAAAACGCTTATATTCCTGCAGTTTGTATAAATTTATTTCAATTCCATACAGACTTATATACACACATATATTGAATAAAAAATATTCCGTTTTGTTTTCATTCATGTTTGTTTTTTACTGTGTTATAATAATAATTCATTATATTCTAAATAAAATAGTCGTTTACAAATCATATTTATTGAAAGAAAATTAATACAAAAATTCGAGTGTTTAGTAATCATGAAAATTATGCAAAAAATACGTTAAACTTTTATGAAAACGGTGCTCTAGTTCTCTGCATGCATGTATTCTTAAGACATTAAATACTTGGTTCATTCTGGATGATGTTTAGTGGATGTCTAAAGTTTGTGGAAGGTAATAAAATGGTACAGGGCTCAATTTTGCTTTCATGAACTTCGTTGTTTGAATTTTACTAACCAGAGATAAAGAGATGTTTAACTCCTCTCTCACTGGAAGTGAGAGAACAATTGCTAAACGTCAAAACCTCCTGAACTTTGACAGTTGATCGAGTTCAGGAGGTTTTGACGTTTAACAATTGGAAACGAGCGATGGCCAGATTGAAATCTTACCAAAAAAATATGTAAACAGAGGGATTTGTTGCATCGTTCAAGACCTCTTATCAAAAATGTAAAACAATGAAAATTAAATAAATTTGTGAAATTTAAAGGTATTTGATGAAATGTTTTGTAATTTGAAACATCATAGTATTATTTTCAATTGAAAATTATTAAAAACTTTTAATGATTGAGAGCTAACAAACTTAAATCCTATTATTGGTTATTGAAAGGACAAAAGTCAGTTGTTATAATATTCTTTAAAAAGATTTAAGTAGTTTCTCCATATAATAAATAACCACTATTTAGTAATTTTTACTCGTACTAAATGTTGGGTATTGGGTTGATAAATGCCCAAAAATTGTTATTTTCTTCAATCTGGCCATAATGGAAAATGTTATAAAAAACGCTAATTTTGACGCGCTCTCACACTGGAATAAGTTTAACATCCCTTTATTCCTGGTACTAACCATCTCCAACACCAAAAAGAGATGCTACTTTACGAATCGAGAGTCCGTCGCCTGATGCCCTAACCGATAAAACACGATTTTAAGTTGTCTATCAATTGGGATTTGCGCTATATTATTAGGATTGCGAAACATATCATTATCTTTAAATAAATTTAAAAGATAGTCAAATTCTTTTCGGGATACTCTCATTATTTGATAAAATCTATTATCGTCAAAATATTCGAATACATTCATTTCCGACAGGTTTGACTTTAGGGCTCCTAAGTGCACGCTTCGACGATTGTGCAATAATTTAAGCATATTTATTCAAAAGTTCTCCTCGATCTCCTCCTGTTCATCATCATCACCTAAAACAAACCTCATTTTTAAATAAAATCTATTCAATACATTTTTGATATTCCTTTTTATTTTAATTTCTTTTCTTTAAAATATATTTATATATATACTGTCATTTTGAGCTGAAAAAGGATATCGCTTGACGTAAAATATTAGGGGTATTCTCTTGCTCTTGCAAGATTGCAGATTGAAAAAATATACAAGAGCACGAGAGCACCCATTGCTGAATCTAGTGATATATGAACGGCTGATTCGCTCAATGTAATGTGAATGACTATTATGCATGGCTATTTTGAATTGACGCAGCTTCTGCATAAATTTTTAACAAATAAAAACTGCAACAAATCTTTATAATTTAAATAGAAATTATAAAATCTATTTAAAAATTACCTTCTTCAAAAATTAACGACGCAATATGTCTTTATGTAAAATGACAGCAAAAACAGGGTTGCAATTATATATTTGCGTGACATTGCACGCAAATATACATGGGTTTTGGTCTGACATACTTTACAGCCATTGCAAATAATTTGCTGAGTGTTTTTGTTGTTGTGTCAGTGCACCAAGAGGAAATATATGCAATTCTTGCACCGTGCTAGGGTTTTGCAAGGGCAAGAGAATACCCCTATTATATTATTTTTTCTAATTAATTGCCGAAATAGTTAATACAGTAGAACGAAAAATACTGGGGTACTCGCTTTCTCTTGCAAGATTGCAGATTGCAAAAATTATATACAAATATGCAAGGGCACGAGAGCACCCATTGCAGAATCTAGTGATATATGAACGGCTGATTCGGTCAATTTATTGTGAATGACTATTAGGCATGGCTATTGTGAATTGGCGCACCTTCTGCATACATTTTTAACAAAAAAAACTGACACAAATCTTTATAATTTAAATAGAAATTATAAAATCTATTTAAAACTTACCTTCCTCAACAATTTAACGACGTAATATGTCTTTATGTAAAATGACAGCTAAAACAGAATTGCAATTATATTATGGGTTTTGGTCTGATATATTTTACAGTCATTGCAAATAATTTTCTGAGTGTGTTTGTTGTCGTGCCGGTGCACCAAGAGGAAATATATGCAATTCTTGCACCGTGCAAGGGTTTTGCAAGAGCAAGAGAATACCTCCACTTAGTATGTGGTGCAACACGTTACTATAAATAAAGCAATTGTACAACTTGTGAACTCTCAAATAATTGTTGTCGCAACGGTTATTTAATTATCGCTAGGGTGATAAGATTTAGGTTGGTTGTCATCGAAGTCATCTAACGGTAGGCTCAAGAAACGTGCTGTTTCGACGGGGTCGGACCATAAGGACAGGGGTGTTAGATGAGTGGGGTTTGATGGGAATACAAAGAACTAGTTAAAGTCATACGGGGACTCATTGGACGCACTTGACGGTCAGTGCGTGTCTGAAACAGATTGCGTCCGAAATTCAATCGGCGTACTGTCTAATGTTGTCGACGTACCTTTTGATGTTCCTAGAAGGCGGCTCCGCTTCAAAGCAGACGATTTCTGAAGACATCAATAGACATACTGTAATCGGCCAGAATACAGTATTTACAAAGGTCTGTGTTCCACTACATCCAAGGGACCATATCTTTGGTTTTTTGTCTTTTCCATAAGCTGCCCGCTAACGACTTGAGGATGCGGCTCTGTACTTGGGCAGTTATCGGCACAAACTGTCGAATAAAACAACCCAAATTTTAAGGATGTGGGACGGATATTCGACTGTGGTGTTAAGATCCAGTCTGTGCTATTTCATCGAGTTCATAAATATAGTAGTTGTGACTAATAAGGGTGAATGGTTAAATTCATTCTAAATTAGTTAAAATCATTATTATGAAATAAAGTTCATTTTGAAATGTATTTTTGTTTGTTTATTTTCTTTTGCTAACCTACTGTCAAATTTATTTAACTACAGCTCAAGAAATAAGGAATTTTTTTCTTGAGCATTTACTTGAGAGCTGGAACCCAAATTCAAGAAGTTAAAACCTGCGCAACTAAGAATATTTTCTTGTTTTCGTACACCGCAGCTATCGATACGCGTCTTAGGATCTGTGTGAACATACTTTTATAGTGCAGTCGTGATTTGTTGCAAAACTATCGGAAATCGATGTTGTAATTTAATCGAATTAGTGTAGAAGGGTATATGTGTATGCGTGTTTCTTAAAATTATTTCTGTGAGTTGAGAGATTTTTTACAAATTATAGATAATATTTAGATTAACGCATGTGAATTGATGTTTGCTGCGAAATCTACAAAGTCTAAAGCAATACCCCAAAGTTTTCACAATGCCTAAAGTTGTTTCGCGTAGTATAGTGTGCTCTGATTCTAAAGATCAAGAAGAATATAATGAAGAAAAACCATTAAATATATACTACTGCCTCTGTGGGAAACTGACATTAATCCTCGGTTAGTAAAATTAAATGTGCCGTTAAAATTTTAAAAGTTTTTAATTTATACGCCAGATTGTACCATTGATATCCTACCACTGCGGCCTGCGGATGGAGCACGTGTTATTGATGGTAAAAAGCATGCCCATAAACTAGCTTTTCAAGAAGGACATTCTCTATATATTAAACGGGAAAAAGGATACGAACAGCAATTTCGCTTAAATGTACGTGGTAAATTTTAGAATAGCATTCCCCAATTTCCGGGTTAATTAAGATTAAGTAAATATAAAAAGTCCGTTGTACGCCATGTAGGGATTTACATCCATTTTTATTTTTCATCTCACTTTGGAAGTGCTGTCAAACTTTATCATTTCAAACTTGTCAACTGCTAACAAGCGGTTGTAGTTAAACATTAAAAAATTTAGGAAAAATATTAATAGAAATTGGGAAGATTAAAGGAAATATTGGCTGGGATTTAGAATAGCATCCCCGGATTTCGGGGATAAAATGGGTATCACTGGAAAGGTGACGTTCTCCAGATCACGGAAATATATATATATACATATAGTTGCCGCTGACTTATAGTTTTAAAGATATTTGCATTTAACCCTAGAAGGTCATCGCTATTTTTATAACGTAGAGGTCATCCCTCGTCGATTCGACGACGGCATTACTCAAATTCCTTAATATATTATCCTACCTATCAAAACCTACTAAAATCAATATATTCACATTACCTGGTTTATATATCTTCTAAATAAAACAATATCAAACAGTTTTTCTTATATCTTTTATTAAATAAATAAAATTTTCACAGCTGTGATTCATTCGGCTTTTGTACAAAATACAAACTAAGAAACTTAAAAAAACTAAACAATTTAATAACATATTTTCACTGAGTGGTATTTTGTCATAAAGGTAATAATATTAACTGAAAACATAAAATACTTTACGGAATGAAAGTTCTCATTTTGTACAGGAGGCACAAAGTTCTATTTTATGCTCCCCACAAAGAATTTTTTACATTTTGCACAAAATGATTTCGTCATCCGTCTCTTAGCAGGCGGACAAATTGCGCAAATCTTTCTCTTTTTTGTTAAATTTTTTGGGCGGTTAGTATCTGTGGCATTTTCATCAAAAGAAACACAACTTTCAATATTTGATCGCAACGACGTAGACATTGCTGGTACTTCAAGTCTGTTTGTCAAATTACTTTGAAAAAGGGCAGAATGCAATTTTTTCATAAAAGCGGAACGACTGAGAGGTATTTTATTTGTTTGAAATACGTTGTGTGAATAAATAATGTAGCTGTTAATAAAAGCCATGTTCAGTATACCAAAAAATTGACACATTGGCCATCGGTTGGTTTTGCGTGAACAGCTCATGACACTACACATTTGGTCAAAGGTGTCAACGCCTCCTTTCGCTTTGTTGTAAAATTCGATCATGTAGGCCTTATTTGATTTGGGGTTTACTGCTCCTTCCTCATTACAGGATGATAATAAATATATTACCTTACTATATTACGTAGTACTCACCAAATGGAAAGGTGGTTTTGTTTGATCCTTTTCCCAAATACGGCATAGCATCAACCATGTACTTTGTACCGCTATCACATATCATGACCATTTTGAGTCCATATTTTGCTGGCTTGTTTGGAATGTACATCCGGAAGCTACATTTTCCCCTGAACGCCAGTAGTTGCTCGTCGATCGTAAGGTATTCTCCAGGCTTACAATTTTCCCGGCACTTTTGAATGAACATCTCCCAAATTTTTCTAATGGGGGCAAATTTGTCTTCAACTATTTGAAGGCGTGCAGATTTATCGTCGAATCGAAGACACGACATAAGAAATTTGAACCTTGCTTTTGTCATTATCGAAATATATGTTATTCCACCATAAGATCTGTCAAACAATTCATCTGCAGACAGGTGCTGATCTTTCTTGACTGCTGTTAGTACCAAGAGTCCAATTAAGGCAGAAATTTCATTTGAATTTCTGCATCAGATTCTAGTTCGCTGCTGTCTAACTCATCGTCAGTTCTTTCTTCTGACGAACTTGCATGCCATATCTCATCGTCTAATCCATTCTCGTCGTCGCTCATTGCAAGAAATTTTTCAATTTCTTCGTCAGTATAAATTTTGCTGCCACTCATCTTGTATTACAACTATACAAACCAAACAGATAAATAAACAAGAAAAATAATTTCGGAACGAAAAACTCACACAAAGTTCATCGTTCGTCTTTTCGACTACGCCTGTTTAAAAAATAGATACTTACACAGATCGTACGAAGCCAACCAACTTCAAATATTAACAGCTCAACAGTGACTAACGCTGTAAAAAAAAGAGGCACTGTACAAACAATGGAACAGTGCGATAACGGCAAAATAAATACCCGCGTCGTCGAAACGACGAGGCATGACTTTCCAGGGTTAAAGTTGAAAAATTGCCAACCTTTACATTGATAATTTGTATATTGTGAGTAACTTTTTCACTTATATTATGCACTTTTTACGTACTAGCACTTCACTATAACGTTTCTGCATATTATTTTTTTTAATATTTGTTGTAAATAAAGCGCGACGCGAAAAAAAAGTAACCATGGCAATCCTTTTCTTATTGTGCAAATGCAGAGAATTGTAACTAAAATAAAATAATTGAAATAAAGCTTTGTATTTTTTGTATTGTATTTTTTTGCTCCTCTTAAGTCATTGGTGTTTTATCCACAGCACACATACATATGTACATATATAGTGGATACAATGTCTACTGTTAGTTAAACATTGAGAAATACCATGTGCAATTTAAACGAATATTTAAAAAAATATCATCATTATATTTACATATTTCTCCTCTGGAGAAGCACGGTTCCGATTACTTTGGCGAAGGCGTAAAAAACACGAATTTCCGTACGATTTGCAATCAGCACGCGTACTGAGCGGGCAGATCGACGAATACCGCCCTGTACCAGCTAACCTCGGAAATACAGAGCTCGCTGGATACGGGGGAGGTGACGTTATGCGCCTTCCTAGACATCGAAGGTGCCTTTGACAATGCGTCCCACGGGAGCGTGGCAAGGGCACTGGAGAAAAGGAATGTGGCACCTACAGTGCGCAGGTGGATAGAGGCTGTACTGCGCACCAGAATAGCTGAAACCACATCAGGAGGCACCACTATCAGTCTCGGAGTGCTATCCCCCCTGTTGTGGAGCCTAGTCGTGGACGAACTACTGGTGCTGCTAACAAACAATGGAATCCGCTGTCAAGGATATGCGGATGACATTGTTATCATAGCTAGAGGCAAATTTGTGAGTACTCTCTGCGATATCGTACAAAGGGGACTAGGTCTAGCCAAAGGTTGGTGCAACAGTGTTGGACTAAACATCAACCCCTTGAAGACGACCATCGTCCCATTTACGAGGAGCAGGTCTCTGCCTGGCCTAAGAAACTTAACTCTCGGAGGCAGAGAGATAGAGATGACAAACATGGTCAAATACCTAGGTCTCACGCTGGATTCCACGTTAAGATGGAAGCAGCACATTGACCTGACCATGGTCAAAGCTACTAAGGCACTGATGGTGTGCATCCGGCTGGCTGGTAGATCCTAGGGGTGCAAACCAAGGATTATCAGATGGTTGTACACTATGATATATATGTGCGTCCAACTGTCAGTTACGGAGCGGTGGTTTGGGCACCGAAAGCAGAGCAGACGACGGTAGCACTCAAACTATCGAAACTGCAAAGGCTCGCGTGCGTCTGTATGACAGGAGCTATGTGCACCTGCACTTGAGGCCCTGCTGGAGCTCACCCCGCTACACCTAATTGGTCAAGTCGCCAAGTACACTCTGCTTCAAATGACAGCAGAGGGGACTGGCAAAGGTAAAATAATCTCGTCCCAACGCATGGAAAAGCTAAGTGGCATAATACCACTGGCTCCTTTTCCAAGGGACGGCATTAACAAAAAACTGAACTTCACTAAGAAGTTTAAGATCACCCTCGGCAGCAAAGCCGAATGGAGCGACTCCACTCTCGAGCTGCTACTCAGGGATAGCTCTATCATGTGGTACACCGACGGCTCGAAAACGTCGGAGGGAATTGGCGCAGGGGTCGCAAGACCACGCACGAAACTCTCCATACCTATGGGTATGTTTCCGAGCATATTCCAAGCGGAGGTATTTGTTATAAGTCGGTGCGTAGAGTTAAACCTCCAACGCGGCTATTGCAACGAACGTATAGCTATACTAAGCGATAGCCAAGCGGCACTTAAGGCGATCTCGTTATACGAGTTAAAATCGCTATTGGTGCAGGAGTGTATAGACCCAATAGTCTTGCAGAATGCTACCAGGTGCACCTTATTTGGGTGCCAGGTCACAGAGGCATCGACGGTAATGAACTGGCCGATGAGCTTGCCCGCTCTGCAGCATCCACCAGCATGGTAGGACCGGAACCTTTCATAGCGGTGGGTCCCCACACCATAAAGGAACAGTTCCGCAATGATGAAGCAGTGGGTAGGGAGATACATTGGCAACACCTTTCAGGCTTGCGGCACGCAAAGTTGCTGATGAATGGTTATAACCTCAAAAGGTTTAAAATCATAATCAATCTCTCAAGAGTTAAAGTCAGGCTACTGATCGCCTTCTACACCGGCCATTGCAAACTCAAGAAGCACTTATTCAACATGGGCCTAGCTTCTTGTGCGAATTGCCGGTTCTGCGATTTGGAACCCGAAACTCCAGAACACCTGCTAATGGATTGCACAGCAATCTGTAGACGTAGGACCAAGGCCCTTGAATCCATGTTTCTAAATAGGGATCACATCGCCTCAATTGCACCTAGCAGTACTATATTGGAATTCATCAATTTGCTGGGGCTAGCTGAGACGCTGTGAGTCAGGAGAGGGCATAATAGACTCTAGGTCGCGGTGCAATCCTCATTAATTTATCTATCTAACGATTTTTCTTTTTTTTTTTTTGCGCGGTTTTTTTTCTGTATTAACTACAATAAAAAAATACTTTCCAACATTTTTCAATTTATAATTGAGTCGTGAACGCTTTTTTCATATACATACATACATATGTGTATGTATAACATGTGATTTATATTTAATAACCTATAATATTGTAAAATTTATATCATATCGGGGTGACCGAAGTACTTTCGCGTAGTACTCCTTTCTGCGTTGGCGGCCTTCGCCCGCGCTCTAAAAAAATAATCCTGATCAACCGAATACCCGGTGTTTAAAAGGTTACAAAATTTATTTTATTATAAATTTTATTTTTATTTTAATAATATAAAATAACGAAATTATATATTTAAATATTAAAAGTTTTATTTAAAAATGTTATCAAGCGGGGCGGCGGAACTCCAATGCCGAAGATGATTTGACGCTGCTGGTGATCGAATTTCCGCGCATCGATATCAAAAGTAGAAATCGCGGTGGAATAGCGTAGGTATCGACGCGGCAGTGTCTATGCGAAACTTGGTAGCGAATTGTCTGTGCGAATTATGATGTGGGATGATTGTATGACGAGTTGTGTAAACGAATGTATCTGCTTTCCCCTTGTCCATCCATTTTGATGAGTGGGTGCATGAGTATGGTGAGTTGTGTTGGTGTCATAAGCTGTGGTGAATTAAGCTGTCTTATTAGGGTGCGCCAGTTTTCACGGGTAGAGTGGGGGAATGCTTAACTCATTTAAACATCCTGGGCCCTCTAGGCGAATATTTTGTCTAGTTTTATATGGCGATCGTCGGATATTTAGTAATGGAGAATTGCTCCATATTTGCGCCTTTGTGTAGAAAACAGTTTTTCATTTTATATGAATTTTAATATGCGTCTAGGTGCTTGAGATAAACACCTTTAATTTGCTTGTTTATTTAATTTTACTGACGACTTATTATATATGCGAGTTTTTCTTTTATCAGTTTATTGTGCGGTTTATTTATTATTTGCCTTTTCTGTAGTTTTGGCGATTGTTGCAAATTTTTTTTTTTTTTTGATTGGCTTATTAAGGACCGCAACTCCATGCCTGTCTCAGGTATGGCCTGAATGGGTGCGCCTTTGAAAACATACCCTAGGGTACTGTTATATGAGAGGGATCTTGCGAGCGTACAGTGAATGGCCGTTAATTGAAATCGGCTTCAATTCTTGTTAATACTGTACACAACTGTTCATAGTTGTTTGATTAACATGGGGAATGCACCGCGACCTTTGGTCTATTGTGCCCTCTCCTAACTTACATAGACTCACCTAACCCCAGCGCATCGATGAAGTTCAATAGACTTCTGGGCGCTAGTGAGGCTATGCGATCCCTATCCGGAAACATTGATCCGAGGGCCTTAGTCCTGCGTCTACAGACCGCTGTGCAGTCAATTAGCAGGTGCTCCGGGGTTTCAGGCTCCAAGTCGCAGAACCGGCAGTTAATGCAAGAGGATAGGCCCATGTTGTACAGGTGCCTATTCAACTTGCAGTGGCCGGTATACCATGCGACCAGTAGCCTGAGTTTGTTCCTGGGGAGGTTTATTATAACCGTGAACCTGCTCAGATTGCATCCTCTCATTAGCAGCTTGGCATGTCTCATACCACGCGTTTGCCGCCAATGCTCCTCTCTGCCCACTCCTTCTTCCCTGCGAAGTAGCTCCTTTATGGTATGTGGACCTACCCCAATAAAGGGTTCTGGTCCCATCATCTTGGTGGAGGCTGCGGAGCGGGCTAGATCATCCGCCAGTTCATTACCGGCTCTACCGCTGTGACCAGGCACCCAGATTAGGTGTACCTGGTTACGTTCTGCAAGGCTGTTCAGCCTCTCCCTGCACTCCTGCACTAATAGCGATTTGATTTCGTAAGAAGAGATTGCTTTTAGCGCCGCTTGACTATCGCTGAGAATGGCTATTCTCTCATTGCGATAGTTGCGATGGAGGTTTATTTCTATACACCGACTTATGGCAAAAACTTCTGCCTGGAAAATGCTTGGGAACTCTCCCATGAGTATGGAGAGCTTAGTGCGTGGGCCCGCGATCCCCGCACCGATTCCCTCCGACATTTTCGAGCCGTCGGTGTAGCACCTTAGCGTACTATTCCTCAGCATCAGTTCGAGATTAGAATCATTCCACTCGTCTTTGCTGCCGAGGGTGACCTTAAACTTCTTCTTGAAGTTAACTGTTTTGGTAGCGCTGTCCCTCGGGAGGAGGGCTGATGGTACATCGCCACTTATCTTTTCCATCCTCTGAGACGAGATTACCCTACATTTGCCGCACCCCTCTGCCGTTATTTGCAGAATTGTGTGCTTGGCTACCTGACCGATAACCAAATGAAGCGGAGTAAGCTCCGTCAGAACCTCCAGTGCTGCCGTTGGACAGGTGCGCATTGCGCCCGTCATGCAGACACAGGCTAGCCGCTGCAGCTTCGATAGCTTGGTCTTAACCGAAGTCTGCGACGCTATTGAGGCCCAGGCCACCGCCCCGTATGTGATTATTGGTCGCACTATCATGGTGTACAACTACCTGAGGATCCTTGGCTTACAGCCCCAGGACTTGCCCGCCAGCCGGTTGCACACCATTAAAGCTTTTGTTGCCTTGTTCAGGGTCAGGCTTACATGCTGATTCCACCGCAAAGTAGAATCTAGCATCAAACCTAGGTATTTGACACTGCCGGTCATTCCTATCTCTCTGCTCCCAAGTGTAAGGTTCCTGAGACCGGGTAAGGACCTGCGTCTCGTAAACGGGACTACGGTCGTCTTGGAGGGATTGATGTTTAATTCAACCTCTTTACACCACATCTTCGCCAGGTTTAGACCTCTTTGTATTAGGTCACAGAGAGTGTCTTCGTATTTGCCTCTTGCTATAATTACAATGTCGTCCGCATACCCTTGGCAGCGGATCCCATTGTTAGGAGTACTTACAGGTCGTCTACAACTAGACTCCATAGCAGGGGTGAATACACACCTCCCTGTGGGCAGCCTCTTGTTGTGCCAAGACGAACCCTCTTGTCACCTACTGTGGTCTCAGCAACTCTGGTACGCAATACAGATTCAATCCATCTGCGCACGGGTGCTGCCACATTCCTTCTCTCCAGTGCCTTGGCTACACTTTTATGAGACGTGTTGTCAAAGGCACCTTCGATGTCCAAGAACGCGCAAAGCATCACCTCTCCATGCTCCAGTGAATTCTCTCGTTTGTGCCTCTGGCCAGAGCTTTATGCAGCCGGGCCGCCTCTGGCGTTGAGGTAACGTTCTCGCAGAATCTCCTGAAGCTAGCCTGCTTTGCAGACCTGATCTCCTTATTGTATAAAGTGAAATAGCTACTATGTTCGTCCCAGACCCTCGTACGTTTCGCTTTGTTGAATAGTCTGCGTACTTTTTTCCGGAGGTCTGATAGTTTCCTTGACCACCAGGGACTGTTTCGCCTGTCTGTGGTCACTTGTAGGGGGCAGCTGCAATGATAAGCGTTAATGACAGACTCGTTTAGCTTAGATAGCCTAATCTCCAAGCCTGGGCCTGACACGCTGTTATCAGTCTGCTCCCCCCTGCCCAGTTCCTCACCTAGTATAACCCTGAAGGCATCCCAGTTCGCCTTCCGGGGGGGAGTTTCCTGACCTTGCGCGCGAGCTGGCTCGTTGCTGTCGTTTCCCTTTGCCGGAGACGCGTTGTTTTCTTGGCTCTTGCTCCTCGCGAGAGCCTCCGCTGCCTCCGGGGTTTTCCCATCACGGAGGTGCCGTAGGTACCACTTCATGGTGGAACCACTCATACCTTTTCTGTGCGGGTCGTCGCACCCGCCGGGTTGGCCAGCTTCTGGGAGGGGGCGTTGCCCACCTCTTCTGCGCCTTCTCCTCCTCCCTCTTGCGCCGTCAGGCTCTGCCTGATGCGACTCGCTCGAGGCCGACCCACTACACCTGCCGGCGGGGGTCTTGGTGACCTTAGTTTCTGCTGCAGCGGCACCAGGCGTTACCACCAGGTGAGCTCCGCTGCAAGAGGGCACGTCGTCATCGTCCTCCCTGGCGTGCTCCTCTGGCGTAAGAGCGTCGAGGAAGCTAAACTTCCGCCTAGCCCCTCGACCCCCCTTACCTTCCACTGCCTCGATCTCCTTCTCTTTTTCCACTACCGTTGTCCTTTGTCGTTGCCCTTGTCCGTCATCGAGTCCAGTGCTTATGTTTGTTTTATTGTTGTTGCTGTTCATCTTTGTCTTTCGACCCTTGGCTCAAACATGGTGAGCTGTCGGGTCTATGTTCTGTATGGGGAACTGAAAAGTCCGCCACGCCAGAGCCCCTTGGCGCGGTAAGGCCACCGTTACTTCCCAATACGGCCCGGTGTTGGGAAGGCTCCGTTAGAATACAGCCACATTAACCTCCTGGCTGCAAAGTTCCAATGGGCACGGGAGTCGCATAACACCCTGGATTAGGAGGTGGTAGCTCTTAGTTAGCGCACGCATGCGGCATCCGACATCTCGCGTGGTCCGTGCTTAACAGCACCAACCGCACAGGATTGGGGGGCGCCGAGTATGCCTTGCGCCTAAGGCCCTGCACCGCGACAAGGTGCCTACCTTTCATAGTTAATTTGAAGCTTTATTCAGCTGATTCCCATAACCCACCCATATGAGGAGCGGTCGGATAGTTGTGATAAGAGCAACCTTAGCTTTTGTAAGAGTAGGTGCGTCAATGTATCCCATTGGGAGTATGCTGAGCCATTAACTTTCTTTTTGATTTTATTTATTTGTCGGTATGTGTCGGTTTTTCGACCTTTTGATACAACTGTGTTATATTTTCTGTTTTTTGTGCGTATGCACTAAATTGGCGTTTAGTAGTCCGCCACCGCTCTAGGATTTGTTCAGAATTGGTTTCTTGTTTTCATTATTGGCGAAAGCCATCCTGCGGGAAAGAAAAGTTGTATGTGTTTTTAATATAGGAGAAAGTTCCCCTATATCTCGATATTTCCTTAATTGTGAATTAAGGTTTGCATTATCCTCAACTTGAGTTGGTATGGTGGTAACTGGTTCTGAAACTAGTCCAATTTGTGTTTCGCTGTGCAGCGTTTGAATTTTTTGTGCCTTTGAGCGACATGCTGTCACTTGGCAATTTTTACAGTTTTGGGTTTCAGGATTTGCTTTTGCAATTAAACCCGTGGTTTTTTTAGTATGCGCCCTTTTTTGGGGTGATAGGGGATATGTGCTATAATGAAGCATTGTATGGTGCCTTTTATGACAATATAAGCATTTAAATTTGCGTTTGCAATTTGTAAATGTATGCGCATGTGACAGGCAATTTGTGCAAAGTCTTTTTGACCTGACAAAATTATTTCGTTCGTTAACTTTTAAGCTTTTAAACTTCTCGCAAGATATAAGTTTATGCCCTCTTTTACATAGTTCGCATGACGTTTGTATTCTTTGTTCGGATGTGAACGTTTGTGTTTTGTAAAAGCTTTTGTTTAAATTGTTTTTGTTACTAACTTGGGGTCTATTGAAGCTTCGGTTTTGGTCGTGTTTAATGTTCTTAGTTTTGATTATATTATATTGACGGTGAGAAAATCTTTCATTTGTTGCCACGTTGGGCATTTTTTTCGTGATGAGAGCGATTGCTCCCATAGAAGTAAGGACTTTTCTGGTAATGCGACGGTGCAAATATTTACCAGAATTGGGTCCCAGCTGTCTGTGGGAGATAAATCGAAAAAATATGATTTATTATGTGTATTAGCCATCAATTTGTAATATAAAATGAAAAATTGTGGAAATCATTTTTTATAATTTTTTGTTGAACTTTAACTACGAATAACTTTGAATGAGTTGACTCAGCCAAAAAATGTTCTAGACGTTTTTTGTAGATCGCTAAATTTCCTATAAGAGTAAGTGTTGATTATCGCTTACAAATTATTTGTTTCTGTACATTAAAAATCCAAACAAAAAGAACAAAATTTCCTGTATTATTTATATAGGAAATCGAAAATGTCGACGAGGCACCTCTTAATATTAATATTAAGAGCTCAGGTTTTACCAGAACTTGTTTTTAGTCATGTCGGATGAGATTTTCATGGTAACTAAGAAAAAAAAAATTAAAACTTTTTTTGGCCCACCTTAATATATATATATATGTATATATATGTGCCCATGATTTTGAAAGTGGTCATATTTTTTTTGTTTCGAGATGTTTAGAGCTTTGCATTTTAAAGGATTGAAAAAAATTCTTGCATTATCGATAATGATTTTTCGACAGTAAAGTAGTCCCAACAAACAAGTATTTATTATGATTGTGAAATTTATAGCCATTTTTTAAAGAAAATGTGATTTTGAAAGGTTTAAATGACTTGTACCACTTTCAAAATTAACTGCATGACTTTATAAATGACTTATACCACCAATGAAACAATTTTATTAGTAATTAACATTTTATTCAAACTCATTTCATTGTGACTAAGTAAATTATTCATTAGTATTTAGGGAAATAAAGTGTTTGTGAAAAATTGGTGGAATATAGGGTAGTAGATCCATCATATCTTTACGTTTTTCTTTTGTTATTGGTCTAATGGTTGTGTATAATGGAAGTAAATCAATATTTCCGTATACTCTAGGTTATCCTTTTTTAGGTGAGAGGTCTAACACTTTGAATTCGGAGTTGTCATCCAAGGAAGTTTTATAAAACATCTTATATGGGGCATTTTTTTAGAAATCTGATCCATTGTATTTTTAACCAAGGCACAGCTTCTCCATTGATGTTTTTCTTTCTAATATTCGTTGATTCTTTTAGTTGTCTTGTAGAAATAAAATCTTTTTGATCCATTTGTACTACCGAAAATGGGTTTCTCATCTTACATGATTTTATTAAATTATAATAATGCTCAGGGATGTTATTAATTATTTACGATTTTTTAATTTTAGTTTCTATCAAACCAAAAATCGCGATCATTTGGCAAAAAAGGATGGCCGGATACCATAAATTTATGATCAATTGTTTCAACATTATTATCAGATGATCGAACAATTTTTAACCATATTAAAGCTCTGTTAATGTTTCGATTTTGTCCTGAGCAGGCATCACTGTAAGCTATTATATGCTTTTGAGTGGTAATGTCCCGAATGTGCTTTAAAATACAGGACGTAACTTCCTGTGATGATCTTGAGGCGATTGTTTCATCCCATGCATACATTTTAGCATTTCCATTGTTGAAATTATGAAACCCTAAATTGTATACATACATGTTGCGCTTATAGTAAGCTACCGAAACAGAAAGTTTTGGATAAGGAAGCGCTTTCTATAGCTCAAATGTGAATCCGTAATTTTCACTCGGGTTATCTTTTGTTTTTTGTATATGATTTGTTAAACTTTCTCTAGCCTGTTCGGCACTTTTAAGATGTGAATCATGAATTTCCATAAGATGCAACTTCTCGTCTTCATTACTGGATGCTTCAATTTTTACTTTTATCGAATCACACAAGTGTCTTTACGAGGAGAATGAAAGTTTAGGTTGAACTCAGTATTAAATATTTTTCTATAACCTCTTCAGACCCGAGCATGATCTAAACATGG
Organism: Bactrocera tryoni; assembly: GCF_016617805.1. Classification (NCBI taxonomy): domain Eukaryota; kingdom Metazoa; phylum Arthropoda; class Insecta; order Diptera; family Tephritidae; genus Bactrocera; species Bactrocera tryoni. The sequence continues at coordinate 3,158,176 of NW_024396366.1, forward strand.
TTTTAATGTTTTTTTTTTGGTTTTTTGTAGTTGTGGAGGTATAAAAAAAACACATGCTTTGAAAGATATAAAAAATTTTATTTGTGAGTATGGAAAAAATCGGTTGCACATGTGTGTACTTCAGGTCTCACTTATGTTATTTCGAGTTGAGATTTTTCATGGTGTGATAGTCTTCAAAACAATTATTTTTTAAAATACATATTACATTTTACACAAATGGTGCGGCAACGTGAAGAGCACTTCGGATGACGACATTTTGAGACGAAGTTATTGTCTACGAATCTCGGCTGATGACCAACATTGTCCAGTCTGGTTTCGGTTTGTGGCTGTGGGATAATCTGGCGGCGTTTCTTTGCAAGAGGCTCATCATCATAGTCTAATTCGTCGTCTGTAACATTCAAACGGGATCTTTTAGAGGCACTGGTGCTGGAACGAGAAGTGGTTCCAGGAAGTTCAACTCTTCCGCCTGCATAGTTCATCATCGCTTTGGCCAGATCAAGTCTGTATGGGAGTAGTTCTAATTTGTCCTTGCGTTGGATGTCTTCTTCAGCACAGCAACGCCTGTACATAATCCAACAATTGACGGCAATTAGGTCAAGGAAATGACAGAAAGTTCTAACTGTCCATTTATCCCAGTCAGAAAAATGCCATTATTTTTTTGTAGCAAAAGCTCGGCCAGTTTTAGACTAGTAAAAAACCTGTCAAAATCCAACACCAGCCCATCTCGGGCAGCCAGTACAAAGTTCTTAAGACCAAGAGGATTTGGCTTAGAAGGCACATATTGGCGAAATTCACATCGTCATGAAAATGGAATCATTTGTTCGTCTATGGACATATTCTTAGACCGTGACAACTTATGGCATCTCTTCAAAATGGGGTCTATTAGTGGTCTTATTTTCCATAGTTTGTCATCAGCATTTGGCTTATTTAGATCTACAAAGTGAAGATAATTTCGAAGCTCAAAAACTCCGTCTCGGTTCATTGTATCCGCAATAATAGGCACACATAACTCTCTATTGCAGTAAAGCTTACCTTGAGGATATTTGAGGTTGCCCATCATCAAGTGCACGCCTGCAAATTTAATCATTTCAATAGCGTTCGTGTTCAACGATTTTAAATCCCGCTTTTGTGCCGAATATAGGTTGCTCTGCTCTGCTACTAACTCCCAGAATTCTACGCCCAGATACTCAAAAAAGCAGTACAATATATTCATGTCTGAAGTACCCTCCGAAACAAGTACATCCTCTGAAATGTCTGGCCCACGAGGAGTCATTTCAGTAGTGCGCCACAACGCTGAACGCAGTGTATTCTGCGATTCCTCTCCTGAATTCGTCTCGTTCTGTACCAGTTCCACACCTGCATCTTCGCCATCCATTTCCATGACATCTGCACCCTCTTCGCCACCCATTTCCATGATACCTGCACCTTCTTCGCTGTCCGTTTCCATGAAATCTGATGGTAGGTACTCATCATCGCTTTCTCCAGAGAAGTCCAAGTCGCTATCATTCAATAAAGCCTCAATTTCTCGGTCGTCCATTTTGAAGCTGAAAATCGGTCATACATTACACAAAACTAATGTTTAGTCCTGAGGTACACATATGTGCACCACAGAAAATAAAGAAAAGTTACGCGGGTAGAATTAAGAAAAATGTAAAACCTACCTTTTTACACGATAATCCAACACTTCGACTGTAGTATCCACTTTGATTTACCAAAAACAAGTGAACAATTGATTTTTTATTGATTTTCAAAGTTACTGACTAGGCGTCTCTTGCAAAAATTCTCAACTGTCATATTCAAATTAGATAAATACACAAAAAATAAGTGTTTAGGGCCACTTAGTGATAAATAGTGGAAACTTTAATAGCTTTAAAAGAATTTGTAGTACAAACCTTTACCATAAGATGTCACTAAGATGATTAAGTTCAGTGAAATTTAAAGTGCACATATGTGTACCCAGGGTCTGAAGAGGATAAGTCCACTCCTTTACACATGATGTAGTATTATTTTCACCTGAAGTGTGATGTGATCTCGTGTAATGACTCCCACATGCTGGAAAACTCAGAATATGATCTCGTACTACTTTAATTTTTTCTTCATCTGTTTTTCTAGATGAACTAGCCATTTTGCCACGACCATCCATTCCAGGCGTTTCAGAATTTAAGGCACGGCTTAATCTTCCGTTAGATATTTTGAAAGTATCCAAAAAAAAGTTTTGCAAACAGAAACTTCCGAATTCATACATACATATAGATGAAACTTAAGACTCCATTTTCTCATATATCCTTTGTGATTTCTCGAGCGTTTTTGTTTTATTGATTGTTTTCTAATCAAACCATACAGAAACATATTCTGTTTTTCGAAACTTGCTAAATTCCAAAAATAATCAAAATTAGCTTTCCTGTATTCTTATCCGATTCCATTTAAACACTTTTTGGAACAAAGACAATCTATATTTTCGAAAAGTTTAGCACTCACGGGATTAGAGTTTTTTGTTTCATATTCCTCTGCACGATATCTATGATGCACAAGATGTGTGTCCTCTTTCTTGATTTCATTTTGCTTTCTTCCATTTGTAAAGGTTCCGAACTCACTTTTAAACTATGGGCTAATTCATCAGAAGACGATATCATTCTTATTCGTTTCCATTTCTTGGGAGCATTACTTATATTTATTCGCCGTAAAATGTCTACAATTAACTTTAAATAGTAGGTTTTTACATTAAAAATTTTACTTCATCATACCTGAATCACTATCTGAAGACATGACAAAATTACTTTTTGAACACACTGACTTATACCACTATCAAAACGAACAATATCTGTATTTCAGTTAACAACTAAAAAATCTCTTCAGATTATGTTATTTTATTAAGATTTGATAAGTAATAGCTGATAAAATAGATTTTTAAAATTTTTGACTTATACCACTTACAAAATCAAGGGCTCATATATATATATTTTTGCCGAGTCACCACACTTTTTTGCTTTTTGTTTTGCTCCACTAAACTTTTTAATTTTTTTTTGTCTTTTGTTGTATATGTTACTTTTGTCTGTACATTTATTAGTTAATAATTTTGTCACTTCACCACACTTCATCGGTTTCTGTTTTGCTTTAGTTTGTGGTTTGTCTTGTGGCTGTTAATTTATAGTGCCTTTCTTTTAGGCTCGAAGGACCATGTTTAAAAGGTGACAAAATTTATTTTATTATAAATTTTATTTTTATTTTAATAATATAAAATAACGAAATTATAAAACGATTTTCGCTTTTTTTAATATTCAGAAAAATACTTCCACAAATTTTTTTACAAAATTATTATAAAAAATAAAGAGTTGTACACTCACAATGTGATAATCTGAATAACAATGAAAAATATTAATTTTTACTCGAATATTCTTCAGTCTTTGAATTTTTCTCATATCTTCTGGTTTATATCTTTCTTAAAAATAGTGATAGAACTTACAGATGCACTTTTCTAACTTAGTCTGGCGACGTGTCACTCTCACAGTTACCCTATGCTTTGAATGTAACAAATACTTTTATTTCCCCAAATTTTCAAAAATGGCATTTAAAAACTCCAATTCTGGCAAAAATTCCTGCAAATTGTGTCAAAGATATAGGGCGAAAATGGTTTTTTTCTATGGCTTTTAATAAGACGTCTTGTAAATTTACTATCAACTTCCTCAAAAACCGTATTGTGAGAATTTTGGAATTTCAGAATTTGCGTGGCTTCTAGTTCCTAAATTTTATATACTTAATATCGAAGATATTTTGTAAAAATTCACTTTTGTTCGAACCACCTCATGAAACTTGTAGGTAGGTAGATAAAGGGGGGCGGCAAAACATCCTTGGCCCCGGGCGCCCAAAGTTGTAGCTACGCCACTGACGCTGCTGTTGATCGAATTTTCGTCCATCGATATCAAAAATAGAAATCGCGGTGAAATAGCGTAGGTATCGACGCGGCACTGTCTATGCGAAACTTGGTAGCGAATTATGATGTGCGATGATTGTGTGACGAGTTGTGTAAACGAATGTATCTGCTTTCCCGTTGTCCATCCTTTTTGATGCGTGGGTGCATCGGTATGGTGAGTTGTGTTGGTGTCATAAGCTGTGGTGAATTAAGCTGTCTTATTAGGGTGCGCCAGTTTTCACGGGTAGAGTGGGGGAATGCTTAACTCATTTAAATACCCGGGATGACCGAAGTACTTTCGCGTAGTATTCATTTTCCTTATTATTATTAGATATAAAATTTGAGTTTTGGTTATAAAGTGGTTAAATATTGGTTATTATAACTGACAGCGTTTTCCATTTTTTTATGATACGTTGTTTTGAATTTTAGGTGACAATATACATATATAATGTTATTATATAATATTGTTATATAATATTATTACATAATATTACTTATTTGTTTATTAAATTTAAAAAAGAAAATATCCATGTGCATGAATAGAGGAATTTTCGCGAAAAGAGGAATTTCAGAGAACTGTCTTGTTATCGTATGGCAGCGCTCCATTTCGTCGTAATTGCCAGCACATAGATGTTGTTTACTACGAGTGTAAAATGTAATTTTTAAAATAAAGATTTCTTAGGTAAAAAACGTGCAAAAAGTGTAAAATATGGATTTATTTAAATGTTTATAGTTTAATATAATTCATTTGAAGTGAAAAAATGCGCCCCTTGACGTATTTCCACGAGCCTGGCTCGCGGTACAATTTGTGTGCCTAACATGATTATCACGAGCGTGGCTCGTGGTGCAATTTCTGCGCCTAATATGATTATCACGAGCCTGGCTCGTGGTGTGTAGAAGTGTACATTTGATGAAGATAATTGAAATTTTCCCGTTATTTTCGGCAAATAATGTAAACAAAAAACATTGCTTCAGTTGAGTGCATTATCTACTGCAAATCAGTTTTATAATGATTGTATTAAATCGTAGTATTTTATTTTATGTAAATTTTTAAAACAAGTGTGCGACAGTTCGTAAGCATCAAAACTGGTTTGTTTAGTGCAAGTTGCGTTCGAACAGTTGGAAGCGAATTTTGTTGCGACAGTTCGTAAGCATCAAAACTGGTTTGTTTAGTGGAAGTTGCGTTCGAACAGTTGGAAGCGAATTTTGTTGCGCTAATTGATACGGCAAGGGATTAAAATGTTACAATTTTTGAACTTTAACTTTTCGGTATATATGGTACTATATATTTTTTTATCGGACGAACTTCCTCTTTACAACGGTACGTTCAGATCGCGGCGCTAAGGAAATCGGAATTTTGCCGCTATTTCTTGTGATAATTCGTGTGGTCGAGCACGGTGTTCCGCTCGTTCCGTGGTTGTGATTGCCCGTGGGGAAATGGACGGCACAAATGATTCCACAGGAGATAATAAATAGGAACAAAAACTTTCTGGTAATAAATATAATTTTATTATAAAAGTTCAAATTGCACTTACCACGTCCTAACGGCCGAGTGACGTACGCGTACATTCGGGACGTTGGGTTCGTTGAGCATATCTAAGACTTCAGATTTTGTCTGAGTCTCGATTTTCTGCTGCATTTTGCATCAGAGGCACCTATCGCATAGATCGGGTTGTTTTGGGGGGGCGAGATTAGAAGATTGTGTGTATGTGATGTGTGCATGGGGTCCAACCCCTGGCCACCAGTCCAGAGCTGTAAGAAAGCTCAACTGGTAGTAGCTTCGGCTACGAGGTCTGACCAGAGACTTAATTCTGGTACCACGGGGAGCAGGAGCCCTTGGAATTTACTCCAACCTGCTCATGCGAACTGGCCCCTCGGGGAGTATCGTGGTGGTTGAGGTTAAAATCCAAATGCGGGAAGAACTGACTTTGTCAGTTGAATGTGGATTCAACCGGGTGCCGAACCCAAAGCACGGCCGCTGTACTTTTTAGCGCCGTGGGGTAAGACTATCGTCAGCAGGTACCCACGTTAAACCCACAAGTGACGTTGTTACCACGTCTGGATCGGGTGAGATGTCGCAAAAGAAAAAAGAGCGCAAATTTTAACCAATCAATATTTGGTTGTGTTCGAATTAAAACTTCGAAAGAACTTCGAAGAAGCGATAGCTCTGCCGACACAGACGTGACAAAAGAAATTGGGCAGAGGCAGCGTCAACATCATGTTAAGTTGAATGGATTTAAGTGAGCAGGAGGGCTTATACGCAGCACATAAGTTTTGGCCGCAACATTTTTGTCATCGTAATATGAATCAGAACTTATTCCTATTTTATTAATTATTCAACTTTTTGAGACCAATAACTAATTTAAAAGGTAAATTTTAGAACAGCATACCCCGATATCGCGCTCTAGACAGGGCATTGCGGGCTCAGGAAACACTTGTCAAACATGAGCATAGTCTCTTGTACGAACTGCCGGTTCTGCGACATAGAACAGGAAACCCCACACACCTGATTCTGGATTGTACAGCAATTTGTAGAAGCAGGCTTAAGGCCTAGGTTCCATTTAAGTGGATAGGGATCACATAACTCTAGTAGCGCACAGCAGGCTCCTGGAATTCTTCCGGATGCTGGATCTAGGTAACCATATGTGATTGTGATGAGGGCACAATAGACCCTTGGTCGCGGTGCAATACCTCGTTATTAACTATCTATCCATATATATTTTTGAGATATTTGAATTTAAAGCTCAAAAATCAATACAATGCGTGTTTCTCCGATTAATATTAATTTTTACGCTTATATTTTTAACTTTTATATCCACTAACACTTCACACTAATACGTTTCTACCCATTTATTTTATATTAAATAGGGCAAAAATAACTTTAATAAAATAGCAGGGGATGCTATTCTAAATCCCAGACAAATTAAATAGTCTTGATGTTCTTTTAAAAATTTTCAGCTGTTATTAGTCTTTTCCTCGTTACTCTAGCCCAATTTCCACGCAAGTCTCGTATAGGCATGTTGGAGTCAATTGGTGGCTTCATTAACTTTTGGGCTTTCCAAAGAGAATTTCGCTCGCCATTAACCGAAAACATATAAAGTACCATAACTAAGCACTAAATTAAGATATAAAACTGTATTTTGGTACAGAGGATCGCAGCAGCAAGGTGCACCTGTGTGACCTCAAGTTTAATGTCCATATCTCCTAAACCGCTTAAGCTACAACAACCAAATTTGCTGAGTACAAATCTTATAAGAACTTCTACAGACAGTGTGAAAATGGAAATGAAATCGGAGGATAACCCCGCCCACTCCCCATATAACGGTACTGTTAAAAAGTACTACAAGCGCGATAAATCAATAAATAAATACGCCAGAGACATTAAATTTTACCACCGAGATGGTACGGGAGAGCTTTATGAGAGCAGTTGTGAAAATTGGACGATGGGTGAGGCACTGACCACTTTTTGGTGAAATCCAATATCTTGGGTCCAGACCAACCGATTTCGACTAAATTTGGTTATGACATACTGTGATCAAATTGAAACTTTTAATTTATATTTCCAGTGTTTTTCGAATCGGTAATTTTTTTTCTGTAAGTTGGTAGTACTGTTAGTGACATCTATGCTAATTTTCACGACAAAATATTCATTAGTATTTGAGATACGCGTCGTTTTGTGAGGCTCTAAAAGTGAATTCTTTGATTTTTACTATGTCTGAATTTATTGAACAAAGAAATACGATAATGCACCGTGATCATTTCGCCACATTTTCAACTAATATCGTACCGCAACCTCCAAGGTCGCCGTTTTGACTCAATTGTGGATATAAAAGCTGAATCGAAGATTGCTTTCATGGCCATCACGATGGAGGATTTTCTAAGTGCTATGATCACCTGAAAACTCGTTGGCATAATTGTATTGCAGCAGAACCGGATTACTTTGAAGGTATGACAAAATTCCCCTTTCAATTTGACCACAGTAGTATAGCAGAATTTTAAATTCCACTTGATTCGTTCAGCTTCCAGTACGCAAATCAAGAAGCAATTTATATAACGGGATAATACAATGCACGAATAATGTCTTTAGTGTGTGCCACTTTATGACCAAAAATTATTTAAATCCAATAAAAACTGTTAAAACCCATAGGTACCGAATATTTAGACCCCGGTACCTATAGTTGACTTTTGATCGAAAATGTTGGTCAATGTGTGATATGTATAACTGAAATTAAAGGATAATCCTTCTCTTATTATGGTATGTCTGTATGTCAAAAATTAGCCCCATTATACCTAGTGTAAAGATTTTCGATCTTCGGGGTGACTTTCCACCGCACATACCGGCCAATATGGGAGTTATCTCAATGAAAATAAGACAGCGGGTTTTATTCATAACAGTGTATCGTTGTACCTAAAATAGATAAATTTGACCGAAAACTTGACCTATCCCCTTTATAACTAATATGAGGATTTTCGAACATCCGGCTCTCTTTACTCTATATGATTGGTTTTACACCGTAAAGTACTTCCCTGGCTTTGATTCTTGCAAGTTGTAAGAGTATAAAATGTTCGGTTGCACCCGAACTTAGCCCTTCCTTACTTGTTTATAGATATTATTGTAGCATGTAACTGCGCTGTAACATGAGATTCTAATTAAATTGATTTCATCGTTTTCTAACCAACACTGCTGTTCTACTATGTGTCCTTCCATCTGTGTGGTTTGTAACATAGACTCTTTAATCTCGGTATAATGAAATTTTTTTATTCCTAAGATGAGTTTCTGACAATAGCATTACATCTATATTATTTTCATCTAGAAATCTAATAAGTTCCAATTTATGTTGGTAAACACCGTTAGCATGCCATATACAAATGTTCAAAATGATCATTTTTTATTTAAAAAAGTTTGCAACGTATGTTTTTGTGCTTTGATCATCTCTTGAATATTATTTTGCATTGTAAACATAAATTGGGTAAGGTTGAAAATCATACTTTCAGCGCTTCCATTTGATTGGTTTTAGGGCAATTGCATTTGTGCAGTGTTGCCTTTCACCACGTTTACATAGCTCTCTTGTGTAGCATTGTCTTTAAGATTTACTGGTTTTAAAATATGGACAGCAGTTTATGGCGGGAATCACCAGACAATAGTATTATTGCTCATCCAAAACATCTCGAGTCATTGCGTAGATCTTTCAATCTGCGGTTAAGTGCTTCAAATGCTCGTTTGTGAACCATTGTGCATTAATGATGATTTTCGGTGCTTATAAAACTTGCAAATGAATACATTTGGAAGCAGTCTTATTAAAGTTTTTAATGAGTTCCACTTTAAAGGAAGATTTTAAGAGATAACATATATCGAATGAATAAAGACGCATTTGGGTGTTAAATTACGTTTTTTAAATCTTCTTTAAGTGGGGAGTCTGCTTTAGAAGCTTAAAAAAATCGATTTTTTTCTTGATTAAATCTCTTTAAAAATTATCTAGGAATATGCCCCCAAAGTTATAAATGGTAATTCGAAATAAAAAAAATAAATTTGAACATACGTTTAAACAACATAAAGTACAATTTTTTTGGTAAAAAACCACTTTCAAGTTTTGGGAAATTTTGGAATTATACACTTTTTTAATTTTCTTAGTTCAACAAGAACATTAGTTATTAACAAATATGAATCTCTTTGATTTTTTTTGTTTGCGCTAGAATTTACGGCCTGCATACTGCCATTTTTTCCAAAACTCAATAATTAAGACATTTCGTGTTTTATAATATGTTTTCCCCTTTTCGGCCCTGTCGTAGAATCCGACTTGGAATTGGTTTTTGCCGGAAATGAAAACCGATATCGGTTTCATTTGGTGTCGCGAAATTCTATCGGAATAAGCTTTTTTCGAACATGAGCAAAACCGATATTCAAATCAGCTGTTCCATTGATGTGTTAAATTAAATTTACGCTTATTTGTAAACAATAGAGCATTTTTAAATTATTTGAACTGTTTTGTGAAAATTCAAAGAAAATAACTGAAATATATTATGGCAGCTGCAATTGCCATATTACTTATGATGGAGGAGGAGCAGCAACACAGTTTAAAGCGGCGAATATTGCGAGATAAGAGCAACCCTCTCGAGCTGCCGGAGTCAACGTATACAAAACTTTACTTCAATGGCTATGTGTTTATAACTCACTTATTTGCAGATTTATTGCTCAATATCGCTTAAACAAAGAAGCTTTTGTTATGGTATTGGACAAAATTCAGCCACGCTTACGTTCATCGACGATTCCCGCAGTACTTCAACTTGCTGCAACGCTTCGTTTTGTGGCCGAAGGCGCATATCAGCGATCAGTGGGAAATGATGCAAACATAAGTATGGCAAGAAGCACTATATCTGAAGTGCTAACACGAGTGATAAAAACATTAGAACATTCTATATGTAATCAATGGATACAACTTGCAATGGGAGCCAGTGAAAAACAATACTCCAAAGACTATTTTTATAACAAATATAGAATTCCTGGCATCATTGGCTGCATCGATGGAACACATATTAAAGTTATAAAGCCTTCCACTGATGAACACCTCTACTTTAATAGAAAAGGATTCTTCAGTATGAACGCTATGATTGTAAGAAATAGAACAAGTTTATGCACCAAGTTACTATTAAATGTATATGTGTTTACTTTCAAAGGTTTGCGACAGTAATATGACGATTCGTGCAGTAGATGCAAGGTATCCTGGATCCAGTCATGATGCGTTTGTTTGGAGCATAAGCACCGTTCGACAGCACTTTCTTAGGGAGTACGAAATTGGCGATCGAACTTCCAGGTTACTAGGAGACAGTGGATATGGTATTGAACCGTTCTTGTTAACTCCATACAGAGATTCTGAGTACGGCTCACCGCAAAATACTTTTAACAGGGCTCATTCTTCGGCACGCAATGTGATTGAAAGAACGATAAGCCTTTTAAAAAGTCGCTTTCGATGCTTACAAGGTACATTGCAATATAACCCACAAAAGGTGGTTAAAATTGTCAATGTTTGTTGCGCACTGCACAACATCTGTCGGTGCTATAACATTGAATGCCCCAATATAGAAACTATCACCGTTTCCACAGAAGTTTACGAGGAAAATTGTGAAATTTTATCACATGGTAGAATGCAAAATGAGGGCCAACGGATCCGAAACGAAATAGCAAACGCTCTTTAAATCTATTGTTCTTTTGTTAAGGCACACAACATGAAATTGTTTATTTAAATACGTAAATCCTTAAATTAATTAAAGTATAGAATTCATTTTACATATGCAAATAGTTTTATTTTAACGTATTTTAAATCAGCCATACTCTTCCAAGGGATCATACTCCTCCTCCTCATGTTTGCGTAATACTTCAAGCATTTTTTTGCTGAATTTTTTGAATTCCTGTGTTAGGTTATTAACCGCGCTAACTAAAGCCTTGTCTGTCTCCCTCCCAATTTTTTGAAATTCGAGGATAGCATCCATTTTGTTAGATATATCCTGCTTCCATTCTTTGTCGTACTCAATAAACTTTTTTAGCCGCTCATTTGTTGTTTCTTTTGGCGTAGGTTTTTGAGCGATAGAGGTGTCAAGACGAGGACGTTTCGCAGAAGTTGAAGGGATATCGTCATCGCTTGATATTAAATATTCTTCCTCGAGACCAAATGATAGTCCCGAAACCCCTCCAACACTCTGAGCCATTCCACAAATGCGTACAATGGTTTCCTCCGTTTGGTTCAATGTATACTTAGAAAATGGTCCTCCACCAGTGGCTCGGGCTTCGATTTTATTCTGCGCCAACTTCTTTTTCACTTCGCTTTTCCAGTCCGTCCATATCTAAAAATAGGAGAAAAGAATTAGAAAATGGAATAGGATTTCCACTAGCATGAGTATGAAAGCATTGTTGATTACCTTCTTCCAACCGTTCACATCCTTTATTGGCGGGCCTGCGCTGTTAAGCGACTCTGCTAATTGTTGCCAAAGGAGTCCACAAGCGCCTTTTCTCGTTTGGTAAACCCTCTGGCGATGTCGGGATACTTCTCCATAAACTGCAACAGTACATCATTTTGTCCTCTATTTTTATGTTTTCCCCTGGAAATGTTGAAATAGTATCAATGGTATGTTAATATTCAAATGTGAATTACATTTTACACTTTGTACAAAATATATGTATGTACTTACATTTTATAAGAAATAGTAGCTACAGCGTGTAAATATGGCACATAAAATAAAAACGTTAGCGATCGTCTGACCGTTTTGTTTCCGATAAGAAAACCTACAAACCCGGAATTCGCGACACCTTAAACCTATAAAAATGCGTTTCGAACATGAAAATCGATAAGATCGGATTGTGCGACACCTTTCGAAAAAAACTGTCGGATTGAAATGCGATACCGAGAAAATCGGATTCTACGACAGGGCCGAAAGATAAATTAATTCGAAATAATAAAATAACTTGATTTCTTAACTTTCATTTCAATTCTGTGAGCAACTATCTTCTTGCTTTGTTTCTGATAGCAAAACCGATAAAATTATTTTCCGTGACACCCAAAACCGATACAAACTCTGTTTCGAATATCAAACCAATAATATCTGAATTCATGATACTATCTTCTTTTTTTTATCGGTTTAAATTCTGATTCCGAGAACTATCAGATTCCACAACACCCCTGAATGTGTCTTGAATGTTTTGGAAATAAGTGGCGCAAACGAAACAATCCAACTCTTGTCGTCAACGAAATCCATTCTGTTCAATTTTGTTGTAGTAGTTCGACCATTATCATCTGGTGATAGATGCTGATACAATGTATGACCACTGTTGCTTTCTTTTATACATATATTATATATAGAGAATTAAATAGAATTATTCTTCTCAATATAAACTATTCTTTAGTGTAAGCATTGCAGTCTGCCTTTATACTATCGCCACGATCCAGCATCTGATGTTACATTTATTATTCGAGGCTCGTTAGTTCGCAAAAAGACGGAAAATTTTCTTGAGTCAGAAGAAGTAATGACAGCCGATTCATCTATTGAGGGTGTTGGATTTGGTACTAGCGAAAAAATTATGGTAACCCGACATACAAAGCACATGGGGAAATTCAGTTCAGTTACTGTGTCAACCATTGACGAAGAAGAGGACGAAATCGAAGCTGTAAGGAAATTACTTATTATTATATATTTTTAATTTGCGTTTTTTTCCTTTTATATAGCGTGAAATTGCAGATAGTTACGCAAATAATGCAAAAATTATAGAGAAACAACTGCAGAGAAAAGGAGGAAAGTTGACGGATTTGACGTTACATAATAAAAAGGAAGAAGCACCCATTATAAAGAAAGCAAGAGGAACACTGCTTGATGTATAAATTATTTTTTTAAATAAATATCCACTTTGCATGAATATAATAATTCTAGTCATAATTTCTTAAGATATATATATATACGTATAATGAATGTTTCCAAAGGGGTACAAATCTGGAGCCTTCCTCCCTACAGGAATGTTTGCATTGCAACGGCACAACAACAAACACACGCAAAAAATTATTTGCAATGGCTGTAAAATGTCAGACCAAAAACCATGGTTATTTTCGTGCAATGACACGTAAAAACATAATTGCAACCCTGTTTTAGCTGTATTTTCACATAAAGTTACGTCGTTAAATTGTTGAGGAAGGTAAGTTTTAACTAGATTTTAGAATTTTTTCTTAAATTATAAAGATTTGTTGAATGCAGAAGGTGCGCTAATTCTCAATAGTAATGCACAATTGTCATTCTCAATAAATTGACAGAATCAGCCGTTTATATATCTCTAGATTCTGCAATGGGTGCTCTCTTGGCCTTGCATATTTCGGTATAGGATTTTTGCATTTTGTGTCATCGTGTAATCTTGAAAAAGCAAGCGAATCCCCCTATAGTCTTATTTTTTAAGATTACATATATCGGAATATGTGAATAAAGGGATAGCAAGACTTAACTTTATAAAAAGACAGAAACATAAGTTTTTGAACATTAAGTTTAAAATCTTACAATCAGCCATTAATTGGAACTTAGAAGTCAGCTTTTAGAGCAGCAAATAATGCGTCTATAATAGTAGTAGTGTAGCTAGTTCCCAAATCCGGCTTCAAACAGAAACGAATAAAGTGCAAAATACTATCAAAGCGATACCAATATTTGGGAAAAGTGTTCCTAATTTTGGTGCATGGATAGCATTCAATAAATTGTATGAAATAAGTTGACTTCCAAAATTTGCGTCGTAAACGTGGCTGAGGTGCTTCATTGGCAAAGATAAAATGATATGAAACACCTTTCTTACTCTCGCTTTGCAGCTGGCAGCGGACCATGATCTTTTTTCTTAGCTGCAACAAAACACAATCAGAACTGCCAAAACCAGTGCGCTGTTGATATTCTGTAGAATTAGATGTCGGTAGTTTGTAAAATTATTTACATTCCCCTACTGGGGAACCGAGCACCCAAAACTAACCTTGGTAACGCGCTTTTTGCATACCCCAATGGTAATGTGGAAACTGCAAAATTTCTAAATAAATATTTAATAATTGGCAACTCCAATTTATTTAGAGTGGCATCACTGATAAATACTATAAAAATGGGCATTTGGACAGCGCTCTCACCAAATGAAGAGTTTCGTATAATTTTTCTTTGTCATTGGACTTCTGATCAGATACATCAACGGAATACTTTTTTGCTAAATTTTTTTCAGTTGCGTTGAGTTCATCTCCTTTCATATTCTACGATATGATACCACAGAAATTATAACGATTTCTTTTGAATTCAATTTATTTTTTACGGCAATTATCATTAACTTATTTATGTAGGTTTTTTTTTTCTTGTTGATGGTAAAATCGCATCGACATGTTATAAATTTTCTGCAGTAATCTTGCATTCACTCTAAATTGCTTTAGGCCAAATTATGGTATCACAAGAAGACTTTCTATGTTTCAAACTCAGCGGCGATGGAGGAATTGTTGTCTTGAAGGGCCATGTTTCTGATGCATTTTAAATTCAAATCGCACACAAATTTGTTCATATATTGCAAAATTTCATAAACGTCTCCACGAGTTTCTGCCATAAGTTTGAGTTTTTTAACTTTTATCAATCCGGGAAGATTTTTCTCAAATGCCTCGGCGGCATTGATTTAGGAAGACCACTAAAGAGGATTCCGAATTTCTCAATTGAAGCATTTTTAAAAGACACAAAAAATTTATTGCTCTAAGTCAGCATTTACACGAGTTGGCTCAACCAAATTCAGCGTGAAGGCACCGCAGGGCTAATTATTTTGTTCTGTCCATGGAAATCTTCCAAAGAAATTATTTATTTTCCAATGTTTTGCAAATTAAAGAGACAATATATTTGCCGAATCTTTCCTGACAAACTACAATAAATTTTGCACTTCCTTTGCTTCTAATAACGTCCCGTTTCTGAACCGAGGTATTTTTGACGGATAAATCTGCAATTTCGACGCGAATTGTACTCTAACGCAAACGAAGATTTCAAGCTGCGTAAAATTTCGATAACAATAATTCAATAATTTTCGATCTAGTCTTCAACTCGATTGGAGATAACCATAACCATGGGAATTTTCTGCCAAAACACCAACAACGGTAGCGACGGACAAACCTTTATTTTTTCTCTTACTTTTTTATATACATAGTACATATGTATTTAAGCAAATTCTTATTTATAGATTTATTTTTCTGCGGCTGTACGAACTCTTCGGATCGGACAAGAGTCACAAAACTGATAACGCTGCCTTTGGCGCATTAGTCAAATTTTACTTTACCGCTAGTTTTGATGACGACGCATTGGTAACGATAGCATAAAATTATATAAATATTTAGTCCGATTTGTGTTTAACTGCATATGTATGTAAGATGGAATTTTGTAAATCATAAAGAAAAGACATTTTTAGAAATATTTTTTTCTAGGTTGATTATACATAGATTCTATAAAAAATAATAAAATAAAAGAATAGTTCTCTTCCGGGGAGGATGAACTCATGAGAAATTCACGCAAGTGGGGAAAGTTCTCTGATTGCCATTCACTAGGGAGTGGCCAGAAAATATTCTTTTACATAGGCCTCAAGCAGCTTCCAGTCCTAGACCAGCTAAAGTGGGAAGGCGAAGCATCACGTTCACAGGGTTGTGCGCTGAGTTTGAGACCCGCCACAATGAAAAGGAACAAAAAGCTTCGGAAGAAATATCTCTCTTTTAATAACGACCATGGCAAAAGAAATAATGATCAGTCACCGACTAACATTCGTGCTGAGCAGTTGTGTCGTTGTTATTTCCCATTTTCCGCTAATCATTAGCAACCCGCGTGTGCTTCAACTTTGCTTAATCTACTTTTGCAAACATATTTGGTTTGCCGTATATAAGTGAGTAAGAAAAACTTAATCACAGAATTGTGAGTGTGTTTTGATCAAAAATGCCCCAAGGGGCTACCCATTTCGGGGACAATAGGTTTGCTCTGCTTGCCCAGAGTCCCCAACCTAAGCGTAAAAAAGCGAATCAAAAACTGTCGGAAATTTTTCCTACTCTTCCACCTACAAAAAAAGACGATCCAAAATTTATTGTGCTAAAATCTGACGATATTTCCAAGCCTCTTTCAAAAATCTCGTGTTTTCGTGTTCACAATGCTATATTAACCATAAGCAAAAACATAAACAAAATCAGTGAATTGCGTGATGGAAGCCTACTTATTCTGGTAAATAATAAACTCATTGCTGAGAAATTTATAAAAACCAAACATCTTCCCTCAATTGGATCAGTCACAGCGACCTATCATGAACACCTTAACTCCAATAAAGGTACGATCTATGCACCATTCCTCATAGACGTCCCGGAAGATGAAATAATTGAAGGCCTAAAGTCATATGAAGTGTCCTCTGTCTACAAATTCAAACGAGTAGTTGATGGTGTAGAAAAATACACTGGAGTAATGCTTATCTCTTTTAACTCCTACTCTCTTCCGACTAAAATTGACATCGCATGGAGAATGACCTCTGTGCGCCCTTATGTTCCAAATCCAATGCGATGCAAATCGTGCCAGAAATTGGGACACACGGCCAAACACTGCCGTAATTCTCCAATGTGCGTTATTTGCAGCCTTCCAATACACTTCCCTGAGAACTGCCAGCGTACGATGTGTATGAACTGCTCCGGGGATCACCCGTCTTCCGCCAACTCTTGCCCTAAGTTTCAACAAGCAAAAGAAATACTGAAAATAAAAACCTTGGAAAAATGCAGCATGCGAGATGCTGTTAAAAAGTACAAAGAAACTCTTCCAACCAACACCTTAACTGAATCTTTTGCTAATGCACTAAAAACAACAACTCAAATTACACCGCACTCAACCTCAAATAATACAAACAACAACCAAACCCCAAATAAAAAAAATAATCAGTACACAGAAAACTGCTCAGCATCTATCTCCACTCCTTCCATAAGTGAACACAACTCTCCTCCGACAATAAATAACAACGATATTCCCATAGACAATAACTTCGCAATTGGTCTTACCTCTCTCAGTCCAACAACATCTTCCCTAATTTTCAGCACTCTAAATTCCATCAATAAACTTCCAACCGCCAACAATAATCCACCTAACGCAATGGCATCTCACAATAGCTATATGCATTGTTCTGATACACCCGCTATACACCAACATTCCAAACAAAAAGAACAAAATAACACAGAAAATAACGAAGTTGAATACAGCAAAGATCCTCAATAATCACTTGAGTGAGCTTTCAACAGTTGACACTCAGCCAAGCTGACAACTCATTCTAGTTGATATCTCATTCTCTCTTAAGCTTTCTCATCTTCTCCCTTCTTCAATATTTCTAGTTATCTTTAATCCAAGCGCTTAATAAAGTACTCTCCTAACATGTGTACGATAATGCAATGGAACCTAAATGGCTACATTAACAATTACAACGAACTCCAGCTCTTAATTAAAGATCACGCACCATCAATAATACTCTTAAACGAAACACATATTGCTTACAAACAGACTGCTCATACCCCCAAACAATACGATGGTATATTCCACAACCTTCCACATAACAAAACAAATAAACAAGGCATTGGAGTTTTAATAAGAAGGGACATTCCATACAAAGTGAAACATATCCAGTCTAACTTGGCTGTGCTATCGATTGAAATATTTCTAACACAAAGAATTCACGTAATATGCTTATATATTCCACCTGACCAACACTTCACCACCAACGATATCATGCAAATAACCAGTCAATTTCCTTCCCCAATGATCTTGGCCGGTGACTTGAATGCATGGAGCCCGATATGGGGTTCAACGACAGTAAACACGAGAGGAAAACATATAGAAGACGTAATCCTTTCCTCAAACTTAATCTCCTTAAACAATGGCTCAGCCACCCATTTCTCAACTTTCTCCACTTTTTCTCATGTTGACGTTACTTTGTGTACAGATACGCTCGCCGCCAAATGTGAATGGAACATACTAGACTACTTACATGGAAGTGACCACTTCCCCATAATACTAAAAGTGCACTTGGGACCAATAAACAAATTCTATAAACCAAAAAATATTTTCAAAACCGATCACGCTGACTGGGTAAAATTCCAAACTCTCTGCAGAGCTAAATGTGATAAAAGCCCAACAGCAGCAAATCCCAACCAGGAAACCGCTCGAATAACGAAAATTATTCGCGCAGCAGCAAACGATTCCATTCCACAAACTAATCATTCAAAAATTTCTAAAAACATCCCTTGGTGGAATAAACAATTAGCTTCTTTAAGAACAAAAAAACAAACTGCGTGGTATGACTACAAACGATGCCGCACACTAGAAAAACTCATTTGCTTCAAGAAAGCCAACGCCTACTTTCGTCGATCCGTCAAACAAGCCAAGCGCAAATGTCTCGAAGATTTTACGCTCAAAATCAATCCTTCTTCCAATCCGAGACAAATCTGGGCTGACCTCAAAAAGTTAGCTGGTTCGCCCACCACGTCAGCAATCAGGTGCTTAAATTTGCCTTCAGGTCACTTAAACAACCCAATAGATATCGCAGAAGAATTAGTCAACCATTTTTCCAACAACAGTTCTGACAACAATTTCAGCACTCAGTTTCAAGCCCTCAAATCATCCACACTTTCAGAAAACGCCTCTATGTCTCCATCTATGTCACCCTCAGCAAAACAAATCGATTCCAGTGTTCAATTAGATGAGTTTGAGTATGCTCTATCCGGAGTAAGCGGCAAAACCCCCGGTTTAGATAAAATATCTTACCCTATGATCAAAAACTTGCCAATTGAGCTCAAGCAACGAATCGTCAAACTTTACAATAAAATACTGGACACCGGTATTTATCCCCAATTTTGGAAGACATCGGGCGTAATCCCTATTCTTAAACCCAATAAAGAATCAACAGATATCGACAGCTATAGACCAATCTCTCTCCTACCATGCTTAGGCAAACTTTTCGAAAAAATTATTGCGAACCGGCTGTCGTGGTACGCCCAGCGGAATAAATTGATGACACCTAATCAAGTCGGTTATAAAAGAAGCCAAGGCACGTTAGATGTATTACTCCACCTCGACCACTCCATATGCAACGCTCTGTCCAGTAGGAATCATTTATCTATATTATCCTTAGATTTCAACAAAGCCTTTGATAAAATCGGTGCCCACATTGTGCTGCGGCAATTAAAAAACTGGAAGATCGGTCCAAAAATTTTGAATTTCGTTAAAAGCTTCCTCACTAACCGTAAATTGAAAGTAAATGTTAATGGATTCTTCTCCTCCACACTTCCACTCTCAAACGGCACGCCGCAAGGTTCGCCACTTTCAACATTCCTCTTCATCACTGCCTTTGATGAAATAAGTCGAATAATAAACACGCACAAAGGAATCGAGCACCAAATGTATGCAGACGATGTCGTTATTTACTCCAACCGTTCTGACCTCAACGCAGTCGAACATACATTTTCCAATATCCTTAATGAAATCTCTGAATGGTCGCTAGTTTCCGGTGCACAGCTATCACTAGAAAAAACGCATATCCTCCATATATGCAGAAAAACAAAATGCAGCGGAATAAAACTTTGCTTTAACAATACTAACATAGAATGCACAAAAGAATTAAAAATCCTAGGATTAGTTTTTGACTCTAAGTATAATTTTAATTCGCATTGTAAATACATTAGAAACTCTTTGCAATCAAGATTAAACATTGTAAAATATCTTTCGTCAAAATACTCGTTAATACATCCAAATACGCTCATCAGTGTTGTCAGATCGCTTCTTCTTTCAAAGATCGACTATGCGCTTCCGCTTTACGGACGAAGTTCGAAGAACAACATCAAGCTTATATGTGCCCCGTACCACTGCGCGATACGCCGTAGCCTCAGAGCTTTTCCAACATCACCCATTGAAATCATGCTTGCGGAGTCAGGTCTACCAAGTGTACAAAATAGGATTGTAGACGAAACCCACCGACTACTATCAAAAGCGGTTGAAAGCACAAACTCATCGCTGACCAAGGCCTTTGCTACTTCGCTGAGGCGTACCAGGCTACCAAGATTTCTTTCAGCAATAACAAAATGCGTTATCTTTGCAAAAAAAAATGCTCTTCCGCTGTCGGTGGGGAATAAAGTAAAGCCCCTTCATCCTCATTGGCTAATCCCGTGCGAATCACTCCCCAACAAACTATCCAAGCTGCCCAAACAGAACACACCAAACGATGTTTACAAAAAAACGTTTTTAGAAATGGAGCATGAATACGAAAAAAATGGCTGGAAGTCGATCTTCACAGACGGATCTAAGTCATCCGAATACACTTCCTTTTCCGTGGTCACGAACACAGGTAATACAATTTGCAACTGGCTTCTTCCTCATATGTGTTCGGTTTTCTCAGCAGAGGCATCTGCCATATTGAAGGCGGTCGAGCATGCAAAAAAACACAATGGTAAATATCTCATTTGCACCGACAGCAAGTCTTGCATCTCAGCCATTAAGTCGTTATCAAATTACAATCCGATAATAAGCAAAATCAGAGACGCCGTGATCAGCGCCCCGAGAAAAATCAAAATAATGTGGATTCCGGGCCACGTGGGAATAACTGGCAATCACCTCGCTGACGCCGCTGCCAAAAGTGTCAAAAGCATACCGGCTCTTACTTACAACTATCTTTCGAAACAAGACATACGCAACTTCATCAAACACAAAAGGCTCGAAGAAAACTTAAATGCTTGGAAACTATACACCCATAGTTACGCCATCATCAACCCAGATAGAATACCAACCGTGTATGGGCCCACCACGAAAATAAGCGCCATCAAAGCATACACTCGCCTCAGGATCGGACACACCATCCTAACTCACTCGCATATACTTATGGGAAAATCCCGTTCCAATTGCCCTTTTTGTGACAACTCCGTATCAATTCAACACATACTAGCAGACTGCCCAGTAATCCACTCAACAACACACTACTCTGACAACATTGACTTAGCACAAGCATTAAAAAATCCCTCAGATAAAAACGTAATGAATACATATAAATTTTTAAAAGATAGAAATTTACTAAAATACATCTAACACACTAATAACTAACTAACACAATAATAGTACCTAAGCTATTAATAAGGCGGCTGAAGGCCTAGTAGCCAGTGCTGCGATTTCATGTATTTATATAATAAATATTTTATTGTATAAATGATTATAAAATAAAAATAAATAAAAAAAAAGAAATAATGATTACTTTTTAAGGACGTGCACCTGGAATGTCCCATCCCTTAATTGGGAAAGGTGCCGCTGCCCTCCTGAAAATAAAGACTGACATCACCGCCGTCCAAGAAATGCGATGGACGGGACAAGGACTGAGGAGAGTAGGTCCTTGAGGCACTTACTACAGTGACCATATAAAGAGATTCGTGGTGGGAGATAGCGCATATATGAGAGCTGCCCACAGCACGATGTCAAAATCGTGCATGGCGTCTTAAACGCCAGGTTGGGCAAGGATGGTATCTTTGGCACAACAGTCGGAACACTCAGCCTCCACGATGAAACATCCCCAAATTGATTAGGGCTGATCGACTTCGCCGGGAACCGAAACATGGTTATCTGTAATACTAGATTCCAGAATAAGAAAATACATCAAGCTACCTGGCACTCTCGAGATAGAAAAGCCACCAACCGGATCGATCATGTTCTGATAGACAGAAGATACGTCCCCAGTGTTCTAGACGTTCGTACGCTCCTCGGGCCACTATCTTGCTGCAATCAAGATTCGATCGATCACGATGGGATAGATACCGAGAGTTGAAGAGGGAAGCAAGGCGCATTTGCAGGCAGAAAAAGAAAGAGAAATACGTGAGTATGAAGAGCTTGACCAGCTGGCCGACAGGGATAATGCTCGAAAATTCTACGAAAAAATGCGGCGACAAACAGAAGGTTTCAAGACCGTAGCATACTCTTGTAGAACACCTACAGGTGATCTAGTAACCGATGCCCAGAGCATTCTAAAATTATGGAGAGGACACTTCTCCAGCCTGCTGAATGGCAGTGAACGCACAACGCCAGGAGAAGGCGAACCCGATTCCCCAATCGATGACGATGGAGCAGACGTTCCATTACCCGACCATGAAGAAGTTCGAATAGCAATTACCCGCCTGAAGAACAACAAAGCGGCGGGGGCCGATGGATTACCGGCCGAGCTATTCAAACACGGCGGCGAAAAACTGATAAGGAGCATGCATCAGCTTCTTTGTAAAATATGGTCGGACGAAAGCATGCCCAACGATTGGAATTTAAGTGTGCTGTGCCCAATCCATAAAAACGGAGACCCCATAATTACCGTGGGATAAGCCTCCTCAACATCGCATATGAGGTTCTATCGAGCGTATTGTGTGACTGTCAACAATCTGATTGGGCCTTATCAGTGTGGCTTCAGACCTGGCAAACCAACAACTGACCAGATATTCACCATGCGCCAAATCTTGGAAAAGATCCGTGAAAAGAGAGTCGACACACACCACCTCTTCATCGATATCAAAGCTGCCTTTGACAGCACGAAAAGGAGCTGCCTTTATGTTGCGATGTCTGCATTTGGTATCCCTTCAAAACTAATACTGACATTGAGCAACACCAAAAGCTCCGTCAGGATCTGGAATCACCACCGTTCGATATGAAACGAGGTTTCAGACAAGGCGACTTTTTTCGCGTGACTTCTTCAACTTTCTTCTGGAGAAAATAATTCGAGCTGCAGAACTAAACCGAGAAGGTACAATCTTCTATTCATTTTAGTTACAATTGGGAAATCTTTTATCAAATTGTGGGCTTTTATACGTACATATGAAAGGTACTTTTATTCTGTTGATAGTCTGTTTTTTTTTTTTTGCTGTTGGTAGTAACGGTGCAATGCTATGTTTTTGCACTTAAAATGGTTTTAAGTAATCATTAAAGAATGCCTTTTGAAGCAGCTGGAACTTTAACCAAAGAACATCTTCCGAAATATTTATTATACGTTTTATTATCTGTCTTACATTTTATAAATTGATGGTAGTTATAAAGAAACTTAAAATTGTTAGGCAATTTTACAATTGTTACCCACAGTGCAACTACCCAGAACTACCTGTTGCTCTCAATTCTCTCTTCATGTTTGCCCGCATTGATCCTCTAATCTAGCCCTCAAAAAGTGCATGCGTGAGTTAAGGAAGATAACATTCCTTATCATCCTCACGAACCCAAATATATCAACAAATCCGTATCAGCTGTAAACATAAAAACGTGTATCATGACATATACATATATGTACATAATAATGTATTGTAATTATTAACAGATAAGAAGTTATCCAAATATATTTATCAGCTTAACTACACAACAGAAAAACATGAATGTTCTCTCGATAGCATCGTAAAGGAGGAGTAGAGTAACTATCAGCTGATGTTATGTAAACAAAGGCACAGCTGAGAGGTGCCACTGTAAACGTCAAGGGGAGTCCGGGGTTGAGTTTCTATTGGGATCCAAGATGGCCGACTTTTAACCGGAAAGTGGTATATAAATCTTTAATATATTTTCAAAAGAAAATCGTTTTATTTTAATATATATTCATAAAGATGAGAACAATATGAGCAAATACATGAGAAATTAAGTTTTTTATTTATGCCTCTTTTTAACTGTGGTAAGTTAATAAACGTTCACCACAGAAAAATGTTACGAACAAATAAGTAACCATGCCGAATAGTGGGGTCCAGATTATGCTCATTCACAGCCATATTTATATTTTTGCCATCGTAACGGAGGTTTTTGCAAGACAATTTGTTTGAGTT
Source organism: Bactrocera tryoni (assembly GCF_016617805.1). NCBI lineage: Eukaryota > Metazoa > Arthropoda > Insecta > Diptera > Tephritidae > Bactrocera > Bactrocera tryoni. The sequence continues at coordinate 3,182,422 of NW_024396366.1, forward strand.
TATTTCTTGGTACAATCCTTTACTTGAATCTGGAAGAAGTGTTTGCAAATTTCCCTTCTTCTTCTTAATTGGCGTAGAAACCGCTTAAGCGATTATAGCCGAGTTAACAACAGCGCGCCAGTCGCTTCTTCTTCTCGCTACGTGGCGCCAATTGGATATTCCAAGCGAAGCCAGGTCCTTCTCCACTTGGTCCTTCCAACGGAGTGGAGGTCTTCCTCTTCCTCTGCTTCCCCGGCGGGTACCGTCGAATATTTTCAGAGCTGGAGTGTTTTCGTCCATCCGGACAACATGACCTAGCCAGCGTAGCCGCTGTCTTTTAATTCGCTGAACTATGTCGATGTCGTCGTATATCTCGTACAGCTCATCGTTCCATCGAATGCGGTATTCGCCGTGGCTAACGCGCAAAGGACCATAAATCTTTCGCAGAACTTTTCTCTCGAAAACTCGCAACGTCGACTCATCCGTTGTTGACATCGTCAAGACTCTGCATCATATAGCAGGACGGGAATTATGAGTGACTTATAGAGTTTGGTTTTTGTTTGTCGAGAGAGGACTTTGCTTCTCAATTGCCTACTCAGTCCGAAGTAGCACCTGTTGGCAAGAGTTATCCTGCGTTGGATTTCTAGGCTGACATTGTTGGTGGTGTTTACGCTGGTTCCAAGATAGACGAAATTATCTACGACTTCAAAGTTATGACTGTCAACAGTGACGTGAGTGCCAAGTCGCGAATGCGACGACTGTTTGTTTGATGACAGGAGATACTTCGTCTTGCCCTCGTTCACTACCAGACCCATTTTCTGTGCTTCCTTGTCCAGCCTGGAGAAAGCAGAACTAACGGCGCGGGTGTTGTGGCCGATGATATCAATATCATCGGCATACGCCAACAGCTGTACACTCTTATAGAAGATGGTACCTTCTCTATTTAGTTCTGCGGCAAATTTCCCTTGGGACGATAAATAACAGATCGGCTGGGATTTTATTCCAATAAAAGTACGAAATAACTAAACATGGCTTCGTTAATATTGCTGCGTAATGGGTCAGGTGCTGTTCCTATTTTATAATTTAAGAGATGAAAAAGCGATACGCGATGCTGTGAAGTACTCAAATGTAGTTATCAACTTAGTTGGTCGTGAATTCGAGACAAAATTTTAAATTCAATGACGTGCCCGTAGAAGGTGCACGTCGCATTGCTGGGTAAGCTAAAATTAAACTTTATTTCAATAGATTTACCATGTTTTTTTAATTTTTTTTTTTATAGAATCAGCAAAGAAGCTGTTGTAGAACGTTTGATTATTTGTCTGCTTTAAACGCTAGTCCCAAACCAATGAGCTTTGTGCTTGAGGGTGGAAGCAACTTTTTGAAGAGCAAATACTACGGTGAATGTGCGTCATGTGTGAATGTGTGTCAATTGCGCTAAGGATCCCGATACTGCTGGTCAGGTTTATGCTGTTGGGAAGGTTTTGAGCAAAATTGAATTTACATACTTTCTAATATGCTAAACACTCAACACACACCTTGCAGACCAAAACGTTACGAGTTGAGCGAATTAATTGACTGGTTTCATCGCGTTATGCGCAAAGATGAAAAATGGTGGGGATACCGTCGTTAAGACATGCGTTGCGATCCTACCTTGCTACCTATTCATCGAGCTTATCTGTCCTGGACAACCTATTGGTGAGCTACATATGGAACGTATCGATCGCGAATGTATTACCGATGTCGTTTGGGTTTACAATTGACCTCCACGGAAGAGCATGGGGATTGCGACCATATCGTGCTGCGTAATATTATGATGCCGAATTGGGAGAGTGGGAGGAACCAGCTCCACCAAAACCGCTAGAACATCGGGAAGAACTACGTATGTTTGCATAAAACTACTATAATGGCAAAAACGCTAACAACAACAGCCAAGCAAATAATAAACCACACTCATCAAATGAAAGTTGGTGGCGTTGGTGGCCAAGCAGCGATTTGAAAAGAAACATTTGCATCTACGCGAATTACAATTCGTCTTTACATCTAGCGAATTCAGGTCGATTATGAACGATGTGGGAATTTATAATTAAACTTTAAAAAATAAATAAATGTAATTTGGTTAATAATGAACCGCTATTAAAAATTAAGGAATTTGAGTTGTATTTTTATTTGGGCCAAACAGGTTATTTTCGATTAGGACAATTTCTAATGGAAGATATTTTGAACAATCGATGAATTTGTATAAACAACATCAAACTATTTCTTGCATAAAAATCTTATATTCACGTAGGTGTTAGTACTTTTTTAAATATGAAAGTATATAACTTATCGCAATATTCATACGTGCAGCAAAATCCAGTATTGCTATTGAGCATGTCAAAATAGTGTTGCGTAAGCTAATTTTTACTAATATATAGATATTGCAAATTCAAAAAATAATTTCTTTAAGAAACCTTTTTTATTTAAAAACTTAGCTTAGAACTAAAAAATAATATGGTAAATCTGTTAGGATGGTCAAACACTCCATTTGGGAATTAGTAGGATTCCTAATCGCCGGCGTATAGCTAAAATCTGACATATAAAACGTGTATGTAGTTTGTGATTACAAAAATTTATACTTAAAATGTAGGAAACATGACTATTATAATTATCTCTTGATTTATCTTATAATAAAAAATTGTGTGTTTACTGTTCAGACAAATTATTATGATATGTAATACCAATTTTTTCCACAATAATTATCTCTTTTGGTCCACTCATTATCAAAAATAATTTCCAATTTGTCCATTGAATAAGTTAACTAAAATGCTTAAAAATATGTATATAGCATATTTATTTATATCAAAAGATATAATTAAATCTTATGATAACAGCATTAAACTTCATTCTATAAGCAAAATTTAAAATAGTATTTCTAAATGTATAAATATAGTACTGTAAATTTATAATTTAATATTAAAGCATTTTTGCTTTAAGCAACCCGTTTGGGTCTGGCAGTGAACGAGGGCAAAACGAAATATCTCCTGTCATCAAACAAACAGTCGTCGCACTCGCGACTTGGCTCTCACGTCACTGTTGACAGTCATAACTTTGAAGTTGCAGATAATTTCGTCTATCTTGGAACCAGCGTAAACACCACCAACAATGTCAGCCTGGAAATCCAACGCAGGATTGCTCTTGCCAACAGGTGCTACTTCGGACTGAGTAGGCAATTGAAAAGTAAAGTCCTCTCTCGACGAACAAAAGCTCTATAAGTCGCTCATAATTCCCGTCCTGCTATATGGTGCAGAGGCTTGGGCGATAACAGCAACCGATGAGTCGACGTGACGAGTTTTCGAGAGAAAAATTCTGCGAAAGATTTATGGTCCTTTGCGCATTGGCCACGGCGAACATCGCATTCGATGGAACGATGAGCTGTACGAGATATACGACGACATTGACATAGTTCAGCGAATTAAAAGACAGCGGCTACGCTGGCTAGGTCATGTTGTCCGGATGGATGAAAGCACTCCAGCTCTGAAAGTATTCGACGCAATACCCGCCGGGGGAAGCAGAGGAAGAGGAAGACCACCACTCCGTTGGAAGGACCAGGTGGAGAAGGACCTGGCTTCGCTTGGAATATCCAATTGGCGCCACGTAGCGAAAAGAAGAAACGACTGGCGCGCTGTTGTTAACTCGGCTATAATCGCGTAAGCGGTGTCTACGCCAATTAAAAAGAAGAACCCGTTTTAACCTCTCGCCGCCCTTATTCACCAGAGGTGGTCATGATGTTTTTATTGTGAACGTACACTTGGGGGGTAGGTTAAGGACTGTGAATGGCTCTTTTACTATGGTGAATGGGCACTTTCCCTACTCCCTTGTATCAGGGTCGATAGTACAAATAGTTGTAAACAAACCTAATGTCCTTTAGTCTTAGCAGAGATACGGAGATGTCCAACTCCTCTCTCACTGGAAATGAGAGAACAATTGCTAAACGTCAAAACCTCCTGACCTTTGACAGTCGATCAAGTTCAGGAGGTTTTGACGTTTAGCAATTGGAAACGAGCGATGGTCAGATTGAAATCTTACCAAAAAAATATGTAAACGGAGGGATTTGTTGCATCATTCAAGACCACTTATAAAAAATGTAAAACAATGAAAATTAAATAAATTTGTGAAATTTAAAGGTATTTGATGAAGCGTTTTGTAATTTGAAGCATCATAGTATTATTTTCAATGGAAAATTATTAAAAACATTTAATGAATGAGAGCTAACAAGCTTAAATTCTTTTATTGGGCATTGAAAGGTCAAAAGTCAGTTGTTCTAATATACTTAAAAAAGATTTAAATAGTTTCTCTATATAATAAATAACCACTTAATAGTAATTTTTATTCGTACTAAATGTTGGGTGCTTAAATTTAAATGCCCAAAAATTATTATTTTGTTCAATCTGGCCATAATGGAAAATGTTACAAAAAATGCTAATTTTGAAGCGCTCTCACACTGGAATAAGTTGGGCATCCCTTTATTCCTGGTCTTAGAGTTGCCATCAAGCGTGAAGGTGGAGTTATTAAACTCAGCAAATAGATAAAATAGTAAACACAATAATCTTATTATTTAACTGGGGGCTCAACCGGGATCGCAAATCAACTATCAGCGATTGAATCAAGCCATTCGTTTAAAGGAGTATCGACGGTCGATCAACACGAAGCAATACGCTTGCACATTAACAACCCCATGGAAATTGACGTGGAATTATTCAAAGCACTTCCAAGGTTCGATGGAAACAAAGATCAATATAGATCCTGGAGATCGCAAGTATGGACCTTTATGGATGGTATAAAAGGATTCGCCAACCACCCTAGATACTACAGTGCACTTGGTGAAGTACGCACAAAAATAACAGGATCAGCAGCAGATATTACAAACTACATCACGAAGATGAATTTTTATTCCATAATAAATAGATTGGATTACACGTTTGTGGACCAAAGGCCACTATGCGTCCTTTTAGAGGAAATGAGAAAGACCGTACAAGGAAGGAAAACCTTAGCCGAATTCCACAGTGAAGTGAGCAAAGCGCTTAATTTGGCATTATCAAAAATTGAGATGTCCGAAAACCAAAACAATGGTTCTATGAAAGACTATGCGAATCAGGAAGCAGTAACGACCTTCATCCTAGGGTTAAATAGCAAATATACAAGTGGGACATTGAATAGTCATAACCCTAAAGATTTGGAAACAGCTTACGCAGTAGCTAGTACTATTTACCACGACAATGTGAATCGCCAATTCGAAGTACATTCTAACCTCCCAAGGGGGAACGAGCAACAAAGATTCCAGCAACCTGCTGATACAAGGAAATATAGTATTTGCTTCAACGAAGGCCAAGTTCATTCACATAGAGAGGACAGACAACATCATCAATACAGACCAAACGTCAGAATACAGAACAGTTATCAGCATAGAAATTATAATCAACCGCAACAACAACTTGCAACAGAACTAATGGAAGTGGACAATTCGCAGCAGTACCAGAGACCAACACATTATTTCAAACAAAGTAATCCGCGTCACCAACCTAATCCATTTAAAAGGGATGGGAACGTCTCGTCGCAAAACTTCAATCAACCAAAAATGCAGCACATCAATCAGACCGCACAAGCAGACTACGATGGACATTTTGAGACACGGAGTACTTTTTTAAAGCGAGTAAACGGGTTGCCTTGTATCAAAACAAAATGTGGGTTAACCGGCACACCCGTTACAATTTTAGTGGACACAGGATCAACTAATAATTATATTAGCAATAAATGTGAAATCGGTAAGTTAATACAAATTATTCCTTTTAAAATAAAAACTTTACATGGCTATTCAGTTATTAATTCAAAAAAAGTGACTGGGACATATTTAGTATATTATGAAATAGATAAGCTAAATGAATTCGATAGGACTTAGAACTCTTAAAGCAGAAGCGAATTTATTTGATTATGGTTTAAAGTACCAGAAGGAAGTGACCCATAACGTAGAGCAAAAAATTTATTTTACTATCCATAAGCCTCAATACGAAGAAGACATTAGAAAACTAATGCTAAAAATGTTCAAATAAGTGAAACTCTTCCTTTCACCACAACTATTCTGGCGACCATAAGGACCCAGACAGAGGATCCAATATGGACAAAACAATATCCATATCCCATTGCGGATAACGACTTTGTGAATAAAGAAAAAAGTTATTAATAAATGGAATTATTAAACCTAGTAAAAGCCCATATAATTCACCCATATGGACTGTTCCAAAAAAAGACATTGACAAACAAGGTATGCCAAAAAGGAGAATGGTAGTTGATTTCTAAAAAATTAATGCTCAGACATTCACAGATAGATATCCAATACCTTGTGTAAATATGACTATCCAAAATTTAGGAAAAGCAAAAGTATTTTCAACCATAGATTTAGAACCAGGACTCCATCAAATTTTAATAAAGGAATCAGACTCAGTCGAGTATCTTGGCCATATCATTAAGCATAATAGGATTACTGTGGATCCAAACAAGATTAAAACAATAAAAAGTTTCCCAGTTTCAAAAACTCTTAAAGAACTAAGATAATTTTTAGGATTAGCTAGTTATTATAGAAAATTTATTAGGAATTTTACATCTATCACTATTCATCTAAGAGGAGATCAAGGAATGATAAGAAAAAATCAGAGCGCCAAAGTAGAAATAAATTTAGACGAGGCAGCACTGGAAGCACTACAACAAATAGCACTTCGGGAACAAACCGAGCTCTTTCAACCAGATTTCTCGAAACCATTTGATTTAATTACTGATGCAAATAATTTTGCTATTGGGGCAGTCCTATCTCAAACTAAAAAACCAATTGCCTTCATTTCAAGAACATTAAATGATACTGAACAGAATTATAGCACAAATGAAAAAGAACTATTAGCCATAGTTTGGTCACTTCAAAAGTTACGAAACTATCTATACGGCAGCAAATTTAACTATCCACACAGACCATCAGTCCCTCATATATTCAATATTAGACAAGAATCCAAATACGAAATTAAAAAGGTGGGAAAATTTAATTGAAGAATATGGAGCAAAACTTGTTTCTAAACCAGGACACCAAAATGTTGTAGCAGAAGCTTTATCCAAAACAACAAATAAATGTTACTACTGATTGTTTTCAACATTTGGCAGAAAGTTCACCTATAGAACATTTCAAAAGGGTAAACCAACCATTGAATTCATAGTAAAGACACACAGACGTGCGTACCGCAATTATAAAAATAACACACAAGAAATTTATTTACACATTTTTGGCCCAACGTGAAGGAACGACAGTACAACAAAACTACAGTACAACAAAACTATGCATTCAACTACAAACCGGAAGACGTATTCTTCAATCGGGAAAAGTATCCGGAGATAGAAGATATTTTACTCAAAAATTCAAGGAAGAGTATTAAATTATCACAATAAAGATAGAAAGACAATTACATATAAGTCAGGTGATATAATTTACTCCCGAACGGACAGACGGAATAAAAGTGCCAATAAATATAACAGCCATACTGTAAAAGAAGATCACGGTGCAACCATTCTAGCTGAAAGAAGAAAAATTATCCACAAGGACAGCATTCGAAGACAGGCTACAGCATGTACGGCGGTATAATAATATTATTTACAGTTTACTCCTATTTTGCGGATTTAGGGACTGACCTCAGTAATAAAAATTTTGTTTTGACTGAGACAGACATAGTGTATTTAAAGACACATAATTCTTGTACCATGTAGCCAATTTAACGACTATACTTACACCGTACGAAAATATTATGAGAAACAGGTATAATGCAAATCCGAATGAAGAAGAGGCTATTCTTGTCAGTAAAATAGGGGCTTTAAAATGACAATTAATTCCCACAAACTACAGGGCACGACGTTCACTAAACTTTTTAGGCTCAAATGGAGAAATTTTATAATATATTAGAATATTCGGATATCCACTTTTGTATGTACAGGAATGCGATAATCACAGTATATAAATACCCTATCATTGATAATAAATGTAAATTATACAATTTAATTCCGTTAGCCTACAAACATGGAAAATTACAATTTCAAAGAAAAATAGCAAATTGTGAAAATAAATTTATAAGAGTATCCAAGTGTAAAAATAATGTAGGAATAAATATTTGTGAACAGGAATTGCAAGATAATTGGACCATCCCTTTACTAAATAAGGACAAAGCATATTGTAATATTGTTCAAGAAAACAATGTGCCATTATTAATATTAGATCACGGAAATATTATAATTGACGGAAACGGCCAAAATATTACAGGCACAAAATTAATTCAGTTTAATATTAGCTTTTATTAACTTTAAATAATAAGACATATTTTAACCATGATAAAAAAATAAAAAATATAATACATGGTCATCAAAATGAACAAATCAAAATTATGAAAATATTAGAATCCAAATCGAATTATAAATTTTCTAATATACAAGAAATGTACAAATATCTAATTTGAGGAACGCCTTTTACAATTTTTAAGCTATGCTATTACAGCGACTCAAAACACAGCGCCTTTGAAATGAGGACATTTCAATTTAACAGAGGGAGAGTTATAGCCCTGACAGACGACAGCGCTAATTCACATTAGCGGGCTTAATTTACATTTACTTGCGCATTTGACCCTTGTTAATGCAAATTTGTAATAGCCCAACAGGCGACAGCGCTAATTTGCATTAGCGGGCTTAATTTACATTAACTTGCGCATTTGACCCATGTTAATGCAATTTAGTAATGCACAAAAATTTCGTGCATTCAGCTGAATTTACTAAATTTGAGTAGGCAACACTGGTTAAAAATTGCCGATTTTTGCTATTGTTTGACAGATGTCGCTTGAAGTCTGCCGCCTCCTTTGCGTTTACAGCATCAGAGGATAATAGCCCTGACAGACGAGCAAAATTAATGCGCCTTAAGCAACGCTAATGCGCATTGAAATTTCATGGTGACAGACGGCAGACTTGTGCATTTAGACAGCTGATAGTGCAATTTGTTTATTTATTAAAAAACAAAGTGAAATAAAAGTGAGCGAAAAAGTTAGGAATATTGGAAAAATGGATAGCAAACTGTGCGCTGTTTATTTTCTGCCATCTAAAAATATTAAAATTTGTTTTTATTAATATACTTGCACATAATTTAATTAGCAATATAAAAAATGCTTACCTCTGAAGCTGTAAACGCAAACAAGGTGGTAAATTTCAAGCGACATCTGTCAAACAATAGCAGAAACTAGCCATTTTTGAGCAGTGTTGCCTACTCAAATTTAGGAAATTCAGCTAAATGCACGGAATTCTTGTGCATTACAAACTTGCATTAACATGGGTCAAATGCGCAAATAAATGTAACTTAAGCCCGTTAATGCATATTAGCGCTGTCGTCTGTCAGGGCTATAACAGTTTTTATATTGCTAATTAAATTATGTGCAAGTATATTAACAGATACATATATCCATTTATCCAATATCCATTTTTCCAATATTCTTAACTTTTTCGTACATTTTTTTCGAGTTACAATCAAGTATTGCTTTTAATTGCACTTTATTATCTTTTAACGTATTTAATAATAAACGAATTTTTTCGTGAAATTTATATTGATTTTCCAAAAAATACCGAAATTGAAAGTAATAATTTTTTCTTATCCATTTTTATTTCCCTTTTTTTTTAATAAAATCAGCTGTCTAAATGCACAATTCTGCCGTCTGTCATCATAAAATTTCAATGCGCATTAGCGTATCTTAATGCGCATTAATTTTGCTCGTCTGTCACGGCTATTAGATGTGTTCAAAACTATATATGCGTATTGAACAGTGGCAACATTGTTCAAATGAAAACAAAAAAGATAGCTGATTTCTACGGGCTCAACTTTTCACACATTTTGCTCGTTACGGGTGGCAACTGAGGAACGGAGGAGCGGATTTCGCTGATTCTGTTATTAGTCTTAGTATTGCCATCAAACGTGAAGGTGGAGACATGGATAATATGATACGAGACTCTTTGATTCGAGAGAGAGCTGTCAAAACTCGCATTTTTTATAACATTTGTCAATGATGCCACTGCTGAAAAACATTATATTGAGTATGTAATAAATTATACAAAACACTAAATAAAACACTTTGAAAATGCATACATATATAAAAGCTAAAATGCAAAATCATTAATAAATTTACATAAACATTTATTTTGCCAAAATATGTTTGCACAGTTCAATGAAATTTCATTTCACACTAATATCGTCAACTAATTATAGCGCTTTACTTCTGGCATCCCGCCTTTTCTGAAATCAACTGTCAAAAATTCTCTGATCTCCTTGGCTGTCAAAAAATCAGGGAACGCGTTTGAGGGAAAAATGAGAGCCAATATGAGAGTCTCGTATCATATTATCCATGGTGGAGATATTAAACTCAACAAATTAATAAAATATTTAACACAATATTATTATTATTTAATAAGATGCAATGTATTACCTGGACGTAAAACTATATCCAACTATGCTAGAAACGGCAGAATTCCGATTTCATTGGCGCCGCAAACGCTTAGTTTACGAGATATTCGACTCTAAAGTTCAAAAATTCCTAAAAATCCAAACCGGAAAATCGGAATTTTGCCCTTAATATAAATCTAAATGTCATAATGTAATTCTATTATCAATATGTTAAACTCTATACAACTCTGTCATAGCTTTAACCCTGGTCGAGACCAACGGTCTGATACACTTAGTCGAGACCAATGGTGCTTGGCTAGGCCTAGGCTAGTTTACATACATTTGTATGAAAATACGTGTTGTATTTACGCTCATATATGTACATACATACAATATAGATACATTTTTGAAATTTCTTACTTCTCGATTTGGTTGAAATCAAATTGACCGCCTTGTTCACTCTTGGCGTGGCAATAGCGTTCACTAAAAATTTAACATTTTGAGAAAAATTACATTTTTTCTTAACCTTTTAAAACGATCTAGCGGCTAAAGTATTTGACCTAGATAGACATACAAACCAATTTGGACATGTAACGAACAAGAAAACAGATAAATCAACCGTGCGAAGTGATAGAAACATACCAAAGACCTAGGTGGGTCAAATAAATTGCACCGGTTAGGTAATTTAAAGAGCTTTCAGGAAATGTATAATTCGCCCCCAAGGCCCCACCGGGGGCGTGGCAATAGGCGAAAATGGGTTTTCACCATATCCCCCCTTTGGTTTCACTACAGTTGTGGGGGCATGAGACCGGGGGGATCAAAACCATTTTGCGAGTTAGTTCACCCCTGGGGCTTTCAGGAAAGCCCTCAACCTCCCCTCTATCCCTACCAGGGGCGTGGCAATAGCGTTCACAAAAAATGTAGCAGTTTGAGAAAAATTACATTTTTCTTAACCTTTAAAACGCTCTAGCGGCTAAAGTATTTGACCTAGATAAACATACAAACAAATTTGGACATGTAACGAACATGAAAACACATAAATCAACCGTTCGAAATGATAGAAACATACCAAAGTTCATATATTTTCATACAAAATATATGGGGTCTAGCCAAGCACCATTGGTGCACTAAGGTGTAATATTATAATATCCTTTTTTCGTCCTTTTCGATACAATATCCTTGAATTTTTTTCTGAATTCTTTAGACAATAAAATTCTAGGAAGCTACCTGGAAGCGCAAGTCGTTTGCTACACTCTAAATATATTTAAATAACATTTAAAAACAAAATATGCCTGGCCAGACCCCAGGGTCTCGATGAGGGCTAAGAAAACGCCTTAGAGCACTATTACACGAGGCAACTTTTGTTGCGGCAACTCTTGGTTTATAGGCGAGGGGGCGACGAGGAGAGGAGAATCGCGCCGAGTTTCCAGTGTTCAGCAACTCGCTTTGTGTTCTTATTCGTAACAGTTCGCTGCGACGTTTTTCGGCATTCGTGTTCTTTCTTTCGTAGTACATAGTTGCATTTGCGTATCTTTTTTTTTGAAATTAATATTTTGAATATATTTAAAAAATTGAATTTCATCTTTTGGTAAGTAATTTGCAAATATGTATACAAATATACATAATATAATATTAATATTTTAGAAAATGGAGTATGACGAAAAAATCGAATTAATTAAAGATATTGTGAAATGTATGGAGGAAGCCATACAAATTGATTCAGACGATAGTAAAAAGGGTGATATATCTTTGTTTTAATAAATTGACAGAGCTGATTAATATATGTGATAGAGTGGCCCAAATACCTATAAGGAAAAAGAAACGACAATGGGTTAAAGTAAAGTGAAAGAGAAGGAGAAAAAAACTCGAACAGAGTTGCGCAACACAAGTTGCTCGTGTGAAGCGCTGAACACATAGAGCCCGACAGACTGCAAACTACATCTGTAAAATATTAAAATACACACGTTCTTATGGACACTGTTATTTTGACAGCTGCACGACTACACGACTGCAGGCCGACAGTTGTCGTTCTCGCTAACTTCAGTATCCTCCTATATTTGCCAACGACAGTAGGACGACAGTAGAGTTGACAGTAGAATGGAAGATAGAAAAAGGAGGTAGAGGGTGATGCCACTAATATGTAAAATGTAAAATTATTCACAGCTCTAACAGACTTGAGTTATTTTACAAATAAAAGCATAAAATAGCTCTACTACTGCAGTCTGTCGCAGTCATTGTGTTTACCACTTGAAGGTAATGGGCGACAGCAAAAGAGAATCGCCCGAGAATTAGCAACAAAAGTTGCTTCATGTAATCGCGGACTTAACGATTCTGAAAAACAGACGTTCGGCGACAAGAATATGAATAAAGCGTCACTTTGATTGAAACCAAAGATAAAATGATAGGAAACTCTTTGTTTGGTGAGAGCACTGTCAAATACGCATACGTATTCATCAGTGATGCCACTCTAAATAAATTGGAGTTAGGCATTATTATATATGTATTTAGAAAATGTGTAGTTTCCACTTCACCATTGAGGATTGAGATATGCAAAAGGCGTGTTACCGAAGTTAGTTTTGGGTGCTCGGTTCTCCAGTAAGGGAGTGTAAATAATTTTACAAACTACCGACATCTACAGAATTTCAACAACGCACTGATTTTAGCAGTTCGTTTTAGCGCTATTCTTCTCAGATCCTAGATTTTTTACTAACAGCTAATTGACGGGACCCTGATTATGTTTAGTTGCCAGCTCAGAAAAAAGATCAGGGTCCGCTGCAAGCTGCATAACTAGAGAGTAAGAAAGAGAGTGTAACAGTGAAAGCGGCCACCAGAAAAGTTCGAAAATCTAAGTAACCAGAAATATTTTCGTGTGTCTTTATTTCTTACAGTGTCAAACTAAGTTCAAAGGCTAATAGTTTGCATCCTTAGATACATAAAGAGATTATATCATTATACATTTCGTAATAAATTCTTTTATTCTTAAAATGCCAACCTTTATTTTATATTTATAACACATTTCAAATACAGCGTTAGAATGGACATACATACATATGCACTTATGTACATATATACATATATGTTCTATCTGATGTATCGAATGTGCACAAGTAAAACAGAGTTCTATAATGTTGCAGCAAATCCCCATAATCATATATGTTTATTTCTTTTGTTTTTTGAACATTTCTGTTACTCTTTAAGCAAAATTACGGTGTTATTCCTAACCTTTATATCAAATTTTAAGTTGAAAATTTTACATTTGTTCACCTTTGTTATTTTGAGCCCACTGGCAATTTATGAAAATGTAATATTTTCGAACGGCAGTTACTTATGCGCTGTCTATAAATTCTTATTAGATAAATCATAAGGCTCTAATTAGTACATTCGAAATTTTTTGCAGATCTTAATATTTTGTTGTTGGGCAAAATGTATTTATTTCTGTGCAAAAAGTTATGGATACATATTGAAAAATGAAGTTAAGACTTTAGAAAAGTAATAATCGAAGACGAAAAAATGAGACTTTTAGATATGCAATGGAATGAATATAATTTAACAAAACATTGTGAGCAATAAAAAGTTCAGTTATGTGTTAATATTACATGTATATTACTACATAAAATGTTGGTGTGCACAATTAATTTGTTTCTTTTTGTTTCATAACGATTTAGCGAAGATGGTATTTAATATGTACGCGCATTGCATGTGTCAAGCTTTATATTCTTTCACTATTTTATCAATATTTCGCTGTAACAGTTTGATTGGCTGATTATAATATAGTTTTGTGATTATATTGTATATCATGCGCATTTTTGACTCATCTTCTTACATCAGGACATCATATCATTACTTTCATTACATCACCGTGCACAACGGAGTCTCTCTTTTTAGTAATCTAAACGCGTTTACTGATCCTCATCACCAAGTTCGTGTTTAATTTTTGAAAAATCAAAATCTTCACCAGTGCCTCTTTTAAATATATCTAATACATCCAAACAAGTAGTCTCGAAGTGTGTAGTAGCGTCATAAGATTCCGAAATAAAAATCTGTGAATCAATACCATTGTCAATTGGCTCCAAATAATCAGAGATCGTAATAAACTTTTGTGCTATGGGTTCCAGCAAATCAAGTCCAGGCTTAATTTCATTCTCTGGTTGGTCAGATTCTACAGTAGTCGACACCATACCAACAAACCAGCCTTTAGCAGCTACCTGATGAGTATAGCTAACAAGAGATACATATATGTCCGATTTACGTCCAACTTGCTTTTGTGGAATGATTATCTGAGTAGATAGTGCGTCCTTGGTGTTCGCAACTGGGTGATCCAAAATGCAAATGCAACGAATTACTTTGCCCTTCTTGCGTACCTACACATATGACATATTTATTTATTAATTCTCATAATACTATAAGATAAAGCTTATAATATTTATAGCAAAATGTTACTATCTCAAGTGACAAAAATTAGTTTTCAAATGCCGTTTTAAAATATTCCCTTTTACGGTTTGCAACTTCACTGAGTTTAATTGAAATTAAAGCTATTACACTCGTGACCACGCAAAGCTTACCACTAAAAATTTTCAAGTATTGTGCATATTTGACAATACTTTATAGCTGCTACTTTTTGCGGTATAGACATTTTTTATTTAGAAATAAGTTAATGAAATATTATTTATTTAAACTATTAAAAATTAAAAACAAAACACATTGAGCTTTAGACAAAATCATTTGAAAAGTAGTGAGCTTTACAAAATGAGCAAATGAGAGAATGACATGCGATGAAAAATTATATTTTTAAATTTCATTTAATTTACACTATGATTGAAATTAATGTTTTATTTTATTTTTTTTTTTAATTGAAACACGAAGTTAAGTCGCGGTATTACTTTAAAAACAATAAAATCGGCCGCTTTGTATAAGCACAGAAAAGCTAGTTTGTGTTTTACTCATTAAACGTGATAAATTGAAAACTATAATTATAATTAGATAATATAATTTAGTTTACTTCTGCTTACTAAAAACTTAACAAAAAACATAATTGAAGAAAATCCCGAACGAACCAAAAACACCTAAGAAAATTTAAGAAAGTATAGTAGTAAGCTTTGCGTGGCCACGAGTGTAAATTTCAGATCATTCAAGTTTTTTTTGTATTATGAACGTTACTGTTAACTAAAGTTGTTAAGAAGATTTTAAATGGCATGACGCTACATTAAATCTCAAATTGACTAAAAAAATACATTCCTAAGAATAGTAGATGTATCAACTCCTAATGTTCGCAATATTTGTTTATTAATTTTATATTTCTTACATCCAAATTGATTCGAGCAGTTTCGTAATTTTTCCATGCTCTTATAGAAAATAACTGATCAAAATAGTTTTAAATTATTTTAAACAGTTTATTTATTTTTTTTCCAATTAATTAATTTTTTCTGGAAATAAGTTGCCTAGAACTGCTTTGAATAATTTGTAATTTTTTGATAATATAGTTGGAAACCGTAATTAGGAATTCAATTATGCCCGACTTATTTTTTATTTTTCTTAAATGCAGTGAGATATTAAATTTTATCATCGTATTCTTACCCTATCGGGCACATAGCTGGGGTCACAATAGATTTGCTTGCATTTCGCGACTTCATCTCCAGAGCGCACACCAACCACTTTACCTCCTTCGCCCAATACTATTTCATCAATTGGTTTATCTAACATATAAGTTCCCCCATAAATTGCAGATAAACGTGCAAACCCTTGTGGCAATTCACCAAGTCCATACATGGGGTACAAATACGGCGATTTTCCATACCGAGCCAAGGAGTCTGAATATAGCTTTATACGGCGAATTGTATTCGCTGCTGGTTCATTCAAATACTCGTCATCACGGAAAAGAGCTAACGCATGGCCAGTGAAATCTTGTGTATTCTTATCCAAGCCAAACTTATCGTAAAGTGCCTGCATATTTGACTTAGATGGATCGAAGTCTTTCCAGGTTTTTGGATCATCTTCCTTAAAGTCCTGAACGTAAACTAAGAAATTACGGAAACGACGTTTCTCAAACATGCCTGAAACAAGAAAAAACATATTTATAAAATATATTACTACTATAAACTCCATATGTACTGGTATTGTTGATTATATCCTAAATAATAACATACATTCGATTGTTATTTTGTTAAGCTATTATTAAATGTATTGAAGAATAAAACTTTAAAAAAATAAAAAACCTTCTTCAGACAGTTTACAATATTTCACAAAACCCATGAAATTTAAAATTAAATTAAAAGAAAAGCCTTGCTTTCTATTAATTAATGAAATTTTAAAATTTATTTTGAAGTTTCAATAGAAAAAAATGTATTTTGTAATAGATAACTTACGTTTTGCACGCTTTATCATTGAGCACTTCTATAGAATGCCATGCAATTTTCTTACCAGACAAGGTATCGCCAATAAAATTATCAATTGTTGTACTTTGAAAACGGTACTTTCCTAACATAAACAGAAAAATTTATATCCGATAAAGCGAAAAAGCATAGAGCATTTAAAAAAACGCTTGTTTACCTACAGTATATCCATATAATTATGTATATAAATACTATACATCTCGACAGACGATGTACATTGCTAACAATGTGTCAAACACATGGCCAATGAGGTTGGCAATATTCTTGTGTCAGCATTTGATATCATGAAATAATCATACGCTTAAAAATTTGAAAATACTGTGTTCTGGAGTTTAGAGATCTTTATGCTATGGAAGAGCATCTCCTAAAAGATATTTTATGGGAGGAACGACAGGATTTTAACAATTTTTGCAGAATGACTATTGCGCTACTAAATTTAAAATATCCGACATGAAACTGCCTTCGGTATATAAGTACATATGTAAATGAACTATGTTGACTCTTCGAAATTTTTATAGAAATGAAAACTGATCTGTCTCACTGCTAAAGTGACAGTTCACTGCATGCAATAGTTACGGGGCATCTCAACAGGCAAAAATTTATTTTATACTAACAACGTACGTATTGCCTGTGGAGATTCCAAATTGCTTTAATAATTTGTATGCCATGTATGCTCATATTAAATTTATTTTAATTGGTATATAAAATTTTTCTCCTTTTTTTTCCACATAAATTTTTTTCATCCATATAAAAGTTTAAACAGTTTAAGATCTCAAAACATGCGCTACATCAGCTCGAACCTACCTACCCGACGCCTTTTTAGCAATTGACAGTTGACAGAGTTCAGGAGGTTTTGATGTTTAGCAATTGAAAAATAGGAGGAAAAAATATGTAATCGGAGGAATTTGTTACCGCCGTTGAAGACCACTAATAAAATGTGTAAAACAACGAAAATTGAAGAAAATGTGGAATATAAATGTATTTGATAAAACGTTTTGTATTATGCTGCATCATAGTATCAATTTTTAATGGAATTTTGATTAATGGAGAGCTAACAAGTTTAAATGCCTTTATTAAATATTAAAAGTTCAAATAACAGTTGTTTTAATACACCATAAAACATACATATCACTGGTGTTGAAACGCCGTTTTAAATTTTTTATGACGATGGCAAAATTTATGTGGAAAATGAAAAAAGTATAATAGTGGAGCGCCGTAAGGTTTATAGCTCGGAACCCAGGGACAGTCAATGAATCCGTATAACATGTGTTTGACTGCATTATTAAAACCTCAAATAAAAAAGTTAAAAAAAAATTGGCCGCATATAACAATCCGCGTGATACTTAGCTTCCTGAGCTACTAAATCTAACACGCCTACAATTCTTTTATGGATATTGCGACAATATTCACTTCTCTCTTCACTTATCAAATTTAGTATCGTTTTCTTGAAATCAGAATTAGTTACGTAGCTGATTTGTTGTCCTGACGATTTGGATTTTCTTTTTTCCTTCCTTTCATCCGCTTCTTTTTCACATAAAAAGCACCTATTTTTCAAATCAAAATCAATAGGAGTAGCCGCTCGAAGTTTTTTATAGGTGGAGAGCAAGCTGGTGTGGTTTTTTTTTAATAAGAATTAATACACCCTTTATTTATATATTTTTGTCTGCATACTGAATGCACGTAGACAAATTCGCGGCGGCTATATTATATTCTTAATCTGGAACATCTGCTGTTTACAACCATATCACTTTTAACCCTGAAATCATGGGATAGTATGCTAAAGCTGTCCCTTTTTATTAAATATAGTACCTTATTTTAAAACTTATTCTGTCCGTATTTTGAATTGCCGGCATCTTGATTTATCGGTATTTTGATTTGTCGGTATTTTTATTGCTGAAGTTCTAAATTTCGAGATTTTAATTGTCGGCATTACGTTATATACAAGCATTTTTTCTACAAAGTTATTTCTCGGAAAAAAGATTCCATGTTTTAAGACTTAAATAATTGTTGTATAATGTTTATTTACCAATTCAATTAATAAATGTTTGATCAAAAGTCTATTATTGGTACTGGGGTCCACATATTCGATACCTACGAACTTGAACAGGTTTGGTTGGATTTGGACACCTTTTCATTATAAAGTGACACACTTTTATGGAATTATTCGTGCAAAGCTTTATCCCGTTATATTAATTGCTTCTTGATTTGTGTACTGGAAAATGAAAGAAACAAATAGAATTTCAAATGGTGTTATATTCGAAGTAGGCGTGGTTGTAGTCCTATTTTTGAACTGTGAAAAAGGAATATGATAAGAATTATACGTACTTAATTTAGTAATTTTCGAACTGTCGGTATGATTTCATATAGGATTTTGAAATTTGATTTTGTGGCTTTAGTGGTTTAGGAGATACACATTAAAGTGTTACATAGGTTTATGGGTTTCAAAAACTCGATTTTTTAATGTCTTATTAAATTCTACAACACCTTTAGAATATCTGTCTAAATTTTCAAGTTGATCCGGGTATAGTATCGGAAATACAGCTTTCAGAACTTGTGCGACAACTAGGCTAAGCGCGCCGTTTATTTTTAAACGAGTTTTTCTCGAAACTGTTGTTGTTTTAATGGTTTGTAAATCCTTGTTAGGATGGTAAGGTTTATCTGTTTGTCGTCGACGTCATCTAACGGGAGGCCCAGGAAACGTGCTGTTTCGACGGGGTCGGACCAAAGAAAAAGGGTGTTAGATGAGTGGGGTTCGCAGGGCATGCAAAGAGGTGGTCAGTGTCATGCGGAGACTCGTTGCATGCAGGACACACATTGGATATGTCGGGGTCTATTCTGGATAACCTAACCTGTAGTTTAACCTGCTACAATATCCAGAACGAAGCTGCGCTAGGGTCACTCGCTTTTCTTGAGGCAACTCGAGCTCTTCGTCTGCGATGGGTGGTGGTTTGACTCCAAGAACGCCAGGGAGTCGTTGAAGTTGTTGATAGCTCCACTGTGAATGGCGGTCAGTAGCTGTCGGAAGTCAGTTGCGTCCGAAGTCCGGTACTGTACGATGTCGTCGATGTAGTCAAGAAAAGACCTCTTGATGCTCCTAGGAGGCGGTTCTGCTCCAAGCAGGTGGCTGCAAGGGTGATTTCTACGAAAACATCCCAGCAGGAACTGCTTAGAGAGGAGTTCATTATGCTCCTTAACTGGGACATCAAGAGGCATCCCGTCGTGGTCCGGAGTGCAGTATTCTGACAAGTTTGGAGTTTCCTCATCTGCGTACCACTGTATCCAGGCGACCATATTGGTGCTGCGTAATTAAGGACCAGCCGGCCGACTGCCTTTTATGTTGCCAACAACGTTTCTTTGTCTTGTCCCCATGTGCTGCCGGCTAGCGACTTGAGGATTTTGTTGCGGCTCTGTACCTTGGCGATAATCACGGTCGTATGGGGAGTGAAGGAGCATAGACTATCAAAAGTTACACCTAAAATCTTTGGGTTATTGACAGCTGGAATTTTGACGCCATCGACTGCAATATTGAGTTCAAGTCTATACAGCTTCGTCCAGATCGTAAAAATGGTCGCTGTGGATTTTGTGAGAGAAAGTGTGAGGAGTGAGGAAACGAGAAAGACGCCATCGATTCCATTGCCCGACGTCAATATCGTGCAATCATCTGTGTACGAGATAATGGAAACCCCCTCTGGTGGCTGTGGGAGTTTCGAAATGTAGAAGTTAAACAGTAACATGGAGAGGACATCACCCTGCGGAACCCCCTGTTTAATTCTTCTCAGTTTAGATGTTTCATCTCGAAATAGTACGGATGATTGACGACCGCTCAGGTAGTTCATAGTCCATCTCTTCAGTCCTGGAGGAAGCGTAGTTTTTTTGATGTTCTGCAGTAGGGTTGTGTGGTTGACTGTATCAAAAGCTTTTGACAAGTTCAACGCCACGAGGATCGTTCTCTTTCGGGATGGTTTCTGCGTGAGGTCACGAACTATCTGAACGTTTATGACGCTAAGTGCTGTGGTGGTGCTGTGTACTTTTCGGAATCCATGCTGGTGGCTGGCTAGGCTCAGGTGGAGAGTGAAGGTCGGGAGTAGCAAGGCCTCAGGCTTTGCTTGACGACAAACACAGATTTACACTTACCGATCCAAATAAGGTTAGATCGCCGAAAAAACAGGTTCGGATGAAATCCGAGTCAATTCCGGTGCGTAGAACCAGCTGTCGTGGGAATCTCGAAACTGTTTTTCAAGCCGGTTGGCAAAATTACTCGAGTACTACTCAAGCGATATCGTGAAATTTTCCACAGATCAATTACAACTATTTAAAAAAAAATTTAATTTAAAAAAAAAAATGTCCTCCAAAAATCCAATTTTCGGTTTTTTTTACATCCAAATTTTAAGTCATGGTTTTGACTAGAACACTTATTTTTACCCTTTATATAAGAAGTTATCTTGCCAAAGCTGGCTCATCTTTTTTCCAAGGGGTCACCGGAAATGGCGTCACAATGGTCGAGTTTAAAATATTTTTTTCCAAAAATTTCGGAATTTCCTTGTTAATGGTTAATGTTTGTAACAATAAAAAACTCTAATAATATATTTAATTTTTTATATGAGACAAAAAAATTGAAGAAAGGCTGTTTTTTACCCGAGGAAACCCCCTTAAACTTATTAGAGGGCGACGAAACGTCGCCTTTTCCAAAATGTTTTCCCCACGGGTGCTCCTTGCAACTGTGATCCCCTGTGTAAAATTAAAGTTTTATATCTTAATTTTGTGCTTGATGACACTTTATAGGTTTTCGGTTTAAGTCGTTGTGTGGGGGTGGTAGCCGTCCGATTACGCCTATCTACGAACTCGTATTTTTGTTTACTAAGGAACGCGCGTGCCAAGTTTCTTCAAGATATCTCAATTTTCACTCAAGTTGCAGTTTGCACAGACAAAGGGACGGACGGAGAGAAAGACCGTCACCCGGATTGTAAGCATTGTAAGAAACCGCTTGGAGATAGCAATCCAAAAAGCCGGCGGATTATCAGAGAGACAATACGGCTTTATTAAAAAGAGGTCCACTATCGACGCACTAAGAGAAGTAGTCGACACTGCGAAATGTGCAATAAGTGGAAAAAGATGGAAAGGTGGTACAAAAAAATACTGCGCGCTAATAACCCTGGATGTAAAGAACGCGTTCAACTCCGCAAAATGGGCAAATATAATAAAAGCTCAACACGATATACACGCTCCTCATTATCTAATAAATATTATAATGAGTTACTTTCAAAATAGGAGATTGCTATTCGAGACGGACGAAGGCACTCAGAGCTACACTATCTCCAGTGGAGTTCCGCAAGGCTCGGTTTTAGGCCCGCTGCTATGGAACCTGATGTACGACGGAGTGCTAAGAATACCGCAATCACAAAGTGTGAAAACAATCGCATATGCGGATGACCTCATAGTGGTAGCTGTAGCTAAACATCTGGATGACCTTCGGATCAAATGCAACGACAGCATAAATGGTTTGCGCAGATGGTTCGCTACCATGAGTCTAGAGCTCGCTGAGCAGAAAACAGAAGTCCTGCTCATAAGCTCCAGGAAAATTGAGGAGAAAATATCGCTCACCATAGGAGAAAGTGAGATTACTTCACAGCCGCAGTTGAAGTACCTTGGGGTAATAGTGGACTCGCGACTCAAGTTCAAGGAACACTTGGAAAATGCGACGCGTAAAGCAAATAAAATATATAATGCGTTATCTAGAATGATGGCAAATAAAGGCTGTGTGCGTTCCAGCCGACGATGTTTAATAGCTAAGGTAATAAGTTCAGTTATCCTGTATGCGGCTCCAATATGGATACAGGCGCTAGAAATAAAATCATATGCTAGACCAATTAACACAGTGCATAGGCTTTCAGCAATACGCGTGATAAGTGCTTTCCGAACCATTTCAAATGACGCTGATGAGGTACTAGCCAGTATGGCACCGATTGACATCCAGGGAGACGAATTCGCGCGAATATATAACTTGTCGGAGATGTCTACCACAGCAAAAAGAGGTGAGAGAATTAAAAGCATTGAAATGTGGCAGCAGCGGTGGCAAACTTCATGCAAAGGACGTTGGACCTACCGACTGATCTCGGACATACATTCGTGGATAGGTAGACAATATGGGGACCTTGATTACCACCTTACCCAAATACTCAGTGGACATGGTTGCTTCAGAAGCTACCTATTCAAATATCGTCATGACTTTAGTCCATACTGTCCGACGTGTACAGAGTGTATAGAAGACTCTGAACACGTGTTCTTTTATTGCCCTCGGTTTTCAAGAATAAGGGAAAAGTTGAAAACCACCCTGGGGGGTAGTTTCTCGGTGGAAAATTTGACTGCACTTATGTGCGAGTCCTCTGTAAAGTGGAAAGCTGTTAGCGGAGCGGCAAATCTAATTATGACAAAATTGAGACATTTAGAACAGATTAGGCGTCAGTCAGTCAGTGCAATAAGGAGACTTAAACGTCTTCTTCTCTCCCATGAAGTAATACTTTGTCCAGTGGTCCCGTGGGAGAGACATAAGGTGGGAGTAGGTTAGGTTTAGCGGATTAAAGTCCCGCACTCCGACTTTCGATGCTTCCTCCTACTATAAAAAAAAAAAACGTCACCCGGATTTCAACTCGATTTCATCCTGATGATTTATATAAAACCCTATGTCTATCTCGCTTAGTTTTAGGTGAGGGATCACCAACCGTTAGGTGAACAAAATGTTGTTTGTACATGTTGCCTCTTCAAAATGTTAATTGAAATGAAAACCGCTCTATCAAACCATATAACAATATTGTCAGCAATCCAGATTTTAAGCAATCTTAAGTTATCTGTAGAGATACCCTTTAAGTAATATATTCATTAATGTTTGTTGCTCATGCTTCCCTCTTGTAAAATTTATTAAATACATTTGTTCATCAATGAATTATCTTCTTTGAGAATCGGTCGGACATTAATGTATGATAGAGAGAAGCCCTTCAATTCTAAGTTTTTATTTATATACATAACCAAAAATTTTTTATTTTTTTTTTTTTATTTTATAAAAGCTTACATAATAATACAATTATTATACAAACTTAAGAAACTACGCAGCACTAGCATCATGGGCTATCGGCCGACTGGTTATGTTATATGCGTCGAAGAAGGTCGCTGTCTTTCAAAAAGTTGTAGATTTTCGAAATGTTGTTGTTTGAGGGATCCATCAATAAAATTATTGGATCAGTATTATTGAAGTTTGACAGTCTATGAGTTTGAAGTGCTGGACAATGTTGCAGAAGATGCAATAGATTTAAATCTGAATCACAAAATGGGCATTGGTAGATCTGAGTGCCATTTAGTATGTGAGCGTGTGTGATAATGGAGTGGCCAATGCGAAGTCTGATATATGGAATGATATAATTAGATGAAAGCGATGACGGAAAGGATGGTTTGATACGATTTGAATTTATTCTAGAGTAGTGGTGTCTGTAATTCATCCAATCAACCGCCAATTTAGTGGATCTTTGTTGAATAATAAGCCGTTTTATATCACTCTTAACAAACAAGGCAGATGTAGTTGTTGGAGTGATGCACACCTCCTTAGCCACCGAGTCCGCAAAAGTATTTCCAATGATTCCAGAGTGACCGGGTATCCACATTATTTTTAGTCTATGTGCTAACGAAAACAACAGCGATCTAATGCCAATAATGACGTCATTGTAGTTACTGCGGTTTTTTAAAGCTTGAAAACACGATAGACTATCTGTACAGATGATGAATTTACCAAGGTTTTGTTGGGCATACTGGACAGCTTTGAGAATACCCGTAGCTGTAGCGGTAAAAATTGAACAAAATGGAAATAATAAACCATACGATTTTCTTTGTTGGTTATCATCAACTACAGCAAAAGATGTATGCGACGATTTGGAGCCATCAGTATATATAAACTGCCAACCAAAAGATTTGAAGTGCGCAGATAATTCCAAAAATCGAGATTTATACACAGTGCTTGGAGTGATGGATTTGCGAAGAAAAGTAAGATCACTAATGAAAGAAGATTCATTTACTTTCCACGGTGGAATATATTTACTGCAAGGCAGCAATATTTTTAAGCGGCAACTCATTGGTTTTAGCAAACAAAGCGCTTTTAAAAATAGAAGACGGTATTTTAGGAGACCTCTTTCTGCAAAGTGATGATTGAAAGTCCTTTTTTATAGTAAAGTTCGTGCTGAGTATGAGTTTTGAATAAAGCTTATTTAAGCTATCTTCCACTGCATCTTTTAGAGAAGGTAGGCCAGCTTCCGTCAGTATGTTTTTAATTGGCGATGTTGGAAACACTCGAAGAGAACAACGAACTGAAGAATGATAGGGCGCAGCAAGCATCTTTAGATGATTCTTAGAATGATGTCCATAAATTTCCAAGCCATAATTAATTACAGATGAGATGAGGGCTTTAGTGACGTTGACCAGAAGTAAGAAAGCCGAGCCGATGAGTGAGCACTTACATAGAGAGGTATTTAATAATATTTAAATTAACAAAAAGTCTTTTTCTTATATACTGACAATGTTTCTTAAATGTATACTTAGAGTCTAATACAATACCAAGGAACTTAATACTATCTGTACACAAAATGTTTGTATTATCAAATGTGAGCGTTGGGATAGTACATTGATGTTTTTTACAAATATGAAAAAGTTTCGATTTAGGAAAAGATATTGATGTGCCTGAAGTAGAGGACCAACGAGAAAGACGCAATAAAATTTCAGAGAAAGTAATTGTTACTGAAGTCAAATTTGAAGTTTTTGAGAATAAAATTAAATCATCAGCATAAATCTGATGCCGGATAGTAACAAAATCTGATAGAATGGTACTGATTTCATCAAATGCAATAGTAAAATGGGATCACCGAGAGCGGTGACCCTTGTGGGAATACCATTATCTAATGGTAGAACAGAGGATGAAACATTGGATATGATAACACTTAATTTACGGTTGGATAGGAAAGATTTGACAAAGTTAAAAATACGAGAACCCACTCTCCACCTACTAAGCTGTCTTAACACTACGTGAATCCCAATCCTGTCAAATGCTTTTAGGAAATCTAAAGAAAGAATAGAAACATGATTTTTGTGGGACAGAGTATCAGAGATAAAGTGATCAAGGTGCAGGAGAGCATCCAACGTACCCTGCCCCCTCTTGAACGCAACTTGGTTGTGCGAAATGAGATTATTAGATTGAGCATACCAGGCGAGTCTAGTAGCAATAATCTTTTCAATCAATTTACCAAGGCAAGGAAGAAGGGAAATGGGACGATAACTGCTGACCACACCAGGAGGTTTACCAGGTTTTAAAATAGGAATAATCGCGCTAGTCTTCCAGAGGACAGGGTAGTTGCCACTGAGAAAAATACTATTGTAAAGTTTGACTAGACGGGATATAAGGAATGGAGGAAGGTGCTTGATGATAAGGTAAGAGATTTTATCAATGCCAGGAGTTTTGCCCTTGACTGACGAGAGGGCTAAATTAAAATCAAGTTCAGATATATCGGCATCTAAATATTCAGCTGATTGAGATAAGGTGGAAGGAGGAAGGTAAGGAGAGCAAAGATAAGAAAGTTTACTAGAGGAAAAATCAGAAGAGAAATTGGAGTCCAAAGAAATATTGGAAAAGTGGGTGGCAAACTCTAAGGCTATATCTTTGGGATATAGTAGAGTGCCCCGAGGAGTATTTAAATAAGTGATAGGAGAAGAAGGTGATAAACCAGCCAGTCTTTTCATATCAGTCCAGATTTTTCTAGAATCCGAAGAAGAAGTGATATTATTCGTAAATTCTTGGAAACAATGAACCTTAGCAGCCTTAGCTTTATGGCGAAAAAGTGCATTGTGGATTTTTGTAAGCTATTAAGTTTGCACTAGAACGTAAACGTTTAAATTGATGCCATGCGATCTGTTTCAGATTTCTTAGTGCAGAAAGCTCATTATTCCACCAAAGAGGAGCAAGCTTGACTGGTTTAGAAGAAGAAAGGGGAAAAGAATAGTTAGAAGCAGAACGTATAATTTTTTGGATTCTAGAAGCCTCTTGATTTATATTGGAAGAAAATGGGAAATAACGTGAATGCGAAAAACAGGCTTCTTCAAACCTATCCCAATCAGCCGAATCAGTTCTAAACCGAATCCTGGGCTTAAAAAATGAATGAGGGCGAGAAGTAGATATTTTGGAAAGGATGGGAAAATGATCACTGCCATGGAGATCATCAATACAACACCAGGATATTTTTGAGGAGAGGGAGGCAGAACATATGGAAAGATCAATATTAGTGAAGGTAGAGTGAGTGGAAAAATGGGTGGGGGAACCATCATTTAAAACAATGCAGTTGGATCTTAGTAAGGCATCCTCAATGCTACGTCCCTTGGAGTTAGCCGAAGCAGAGCCCCAAAGGGGACTCCAAGCATTGAAGTCACCACACAAGATAAAAAGGATTTGAACCGGAAGGAATAAGATTTAAAAATTCAGTAGTAGAAAATGATTGATCAGGAGGGGAATAAGCACAGATGATTGAAATTTTATAGGGGGCGAGGATCTCAATAGCTACAGAAGAAAAAATTGAAAGGGGTATGGGAAGTAATACGTGAGGTAGATTTCTTTTAACTAGGATGGCAACTCCCTGCTTGTTGGTGGTGTTATGTGGGAGATTAATAAAATATCCCACATAAGCCCTAGGGGTAAAAGCTGAGGCATTATAAGATAGGTGAGTTTCATTCAACAGGATAATAGATGGATTGTACGATCCCATAAGTAACTCTAAGTTAATATAATTATTAACATAACCGTTAATGTCCCATTGAAGAAGTGTAATCATATCATATGTAAACTTATAAAAGAAAAAAGTTAAGCTACGAATATTTTATTTAAACTAAATGTCTTCATTGTAAGAAGGAAAATTGGGTAATGCAAGAGGATCTTGCGAGCAGGAGAGGGTGGGGGAGGGTGTGATAGGACAGGAGGAAAGGATATTGAGAGGAGAGTCAGAGATGGATAAAGGGGAAAAGAGAGGGGAAGGAGAAGTGACAGAAAAGGAGGTAGGATGGGTTGGAAGGAATTGTTTAGATGAATTGATGTCTGTAGTTGTTGTTAGATTAGTTTTGGTAGGATTGTTGGATTTGTTATTAGGTGTTGTTTCATTATTGATTTGATTAGTATTGTTAGAAATTTTAGCTATAGAGGCAAAAGAGTTTGCATTAGAAGTTGTATGAGAAAATTGAATTTTATACTTGGTAACAGCTTCACGCATACTACATTTATAAATAGTTTTAATTTTTAATATTTCTTTGGATTGTTGACATTTAGGGCAAGTATTAGATGATGCCGGGTGGTCGCCCGAGCAATTTGCACACATTATTCTCTTACATTCAGTAAGGTGGGGTATGATCGGAAGGGAGGTTGCAGAGACACAAGAAGGTGAATTACGGCAGTATTTTGCTGTGTGGCCAATTAATTGACATTGCTTACAACGCATAGGATTAGGGTAATACGGACAGGACTAAGTGAGGTTCTCCAGGCAACATCAATTCTTTCAGGAAGTTTGTATTTATCAAAAGTTAATAAAACTACACCCGTAGGATACTACGGGAGCCGTCAGCAATTCGTGAAAACTTATGTACAGCAGAAACACCCTGCTCCTTAAGACCATCAACAATATCTTCTTCTGATAAGTTATTCAGGAATGGGGCGTATATGGTGCCTTTAACCGTATTCAAAGTATTATGAAGCTTGACATTGATATGACCTCCGCCAGGTAAAATTTTTGCAGAAAGAAATTTGCTAGCTGTTTTGTTGTTATTTACAAAGAGCAGTAGTTGTCGTCCAGCGATGACATGACCAAAAATTTTGGATCATCCGTGTTTGAGACTGGTAATTCTGGAAATTGGTCTAACGGGATCGGATTTGGTTTTTTTCTTTTCTTTTTCATTATTGGAGATAATAGGGAAAACCTATTATCCCCTAATTTGGTGGCCCCAGGGGCCATAGTAAACGCGAATTTTAGTTTAACAAATTAAGAAATTAAGTGATTGAAAAGATATAAAACGATAAAAAAATAATTCACAAACAAAGCACGAGCGTAATATAAACGCAGAACAAACCGTTATACTGTTTTAACAAACTCAATAAGCACAGAGCGAAAAGCAACCGGTTACGATGACAGTTCGACGGTGTATGTAACCAAAAATTAATATCGGTTTTTGTTTGCAAATTCCTTTTCGTTAGTTGATCGCTTGCACATAGTTTCTATAAAAAAAATATTGAGGTAACCAAAGAACATGGTATATTTATTTACATGACACGACAAATACCAGTGTTGCCACATATTGTGTTTTGAAAAAATTATCATCATATCATTTTGTGTTTAACATACATATATGTATGTATCGAGACAATGGTACAAATGGTTTATGTATCTTATGTTAAGAACACCATTATATTTGCATACATTTACAGTGCACTATAACATGTAATTTAATTTACATAGGACATTTAGCGTTGAGCTAAGAAAGGTGGAGAATACAGTGGACCAAAAAAGTTTACATACACCTAGTTCTATTAAATTTCGACACGTTTATTTGTTTCAAAATGGATAAATTTTGTGGTTTTTTTCTATCCATTTCATGATATGTATATTTAGCATTAAATATAGCATATCAAAATATTTTTTTTTTTTACACAAATAAAAAAAATTAAAGTTAAAGCTTAAAATGAGCATAATTTATATCAAAAAAGTTTACGTACACTTATGATTGTTTACATAAAACAAAAGTAATTACAATACTTTTAACGGGTTTTGGCCTACATTTTGTTGCTATTAGTGTCCCTAGACATCGTTGTATGCTCCCCACTCAATTTCTAGTATTATTTCCGGATGTTTTGACCCATTAAGTCCATGATCCAGCTTTTTGGCCTTATTTTGATGAAATTCGATGTTTTCGAATACGGTTTTCCAAAAAGTTCCAGATATTTTGAATAGGATTAATGTCTAGCGATTGCGGGACCTATGGAGTTATTTTTATTTCCATAACAACCATTCACGTACAAGATAAGTTGTGTGTTTTGGGTCGTTATCCTGTGGTAAATAGAAATGGCTGCTATTAACAGCCGATTTAAGCACACTTAAAATTTAAATTTTTTTCCTAAAATGTTCAGATACATATGCTTATACATTTTTGAAATGTACACAAAAAAATAAATCCCCAAACAGTAAGGAATTTGTTGAAGAGTGCTGGTTATCATAGACGAGTCGCGCGTCGTAAGCCATACATATATAAGGTTAATAAAAAGAAAATGTCGGCGTTTGCTAAACAATATTTAAACAAACCGTATTGGTTTTGGGAAAACATTGTGTTCACCGACGATTCAAAATTTAATAAATTTGGTTCGAATAGATCACGAAAAGTGTGGAGAAAGATCAATGAAGAGTCGCAAGGACAAAATGTATTGCCAATGGTAGAGCACTGTGGGGGTAATGTTATGGTTTGCGGGTGTATGGTTGCATCTAGAGTTGGACATTTGGACTTTATTAGTGAAAACATGGATAAGCATATGTATCTGAACATTTTAGGAAAAAAATTTAAATTTTAAGTGTGCTTAAATCGGCTGTTAATAGCAGCCATTTCTATTTACCACAGGATAACGACCCAAAACACACAACTTATCTTGTACGTGAATGGTTGTTATGGAAATAAAAATAACTCCATAGGTCCCGCAATCGCTAGACATTAATCCTATTCAAAATATCTGGAACTTTTTGGAAAACCGTATTCGAAAACATCGAATTTCATCAAAATAAGGCCAAAAAGCTGGATCATGGACTTAATGGGTCAAAATATCCGGAAATAATACTAGAAATTGAGTGGGGAGCATACAACGATGTCTAGGGACAGTAATAGCAACAAAATGTAGGCCAAAAACCGTTTAAAGTATTGTAATTACTTTTGTTTTATGTAAACATTCATAAGTGTACGTAAACTTGTTTGATATAAATTATGCTCATTTTAAGCTTTAACTTTAATTTTTTTTATTTGTGTAAAAAAAAAATATTTTGATATGCTATGTTTAATGTTAAATATACATATCTTGAAATGGATAGAAAAAAAACCACAAAATTTATTAATTTTGAAACAAATAAACGTGTCGGAATTTAATGGAATTAGGTGTATGTAAACTTTATTGGTCCACTGTATGTACATATACAGAAATACAAATTCTTTTAAAATGTTCTAGCCAGATGCATAGTCCTAGTAGGAGTTTCTCAAAAACCATTTAAAATAGCTATTTCGAAATGGCGTAATATCCTTTGTTCGGATGAGTCCCAACTGTCAGATGGAGTAGGACATGGAGCATCTTCCAAATAATACGGCCAAGGTAGTAAATCTAAGTAGCCTTAAAAGTTTGGTATGGCACTCTTTTTATTATCAATAAAAATGATGGATAGGATCATGGATCAAAATACACATTTTATGGGGATATTCAGGAACATTGTGCAGCCATATGCCAGTTGAAATAAGCATCTTAAAATGAACATTCCAGAAGAATTACGATCCAAAACAGTCTCTATATTCTTATTGCTTTAAAACTATGTGCAAGTGATCAACTAACGAAGGGGAATAAACAAAAAAAAAACGTTTATAAGTATACATATATTTTGTCATATACAGGGATGGCACACTGATTAGCACACCCTCCTATATACACTAAAATAACAGAAAAATAAGAAAAAAAAAATATCGTGAAAGGAATTGAAGTATAGGTATACTGAAACTTTTATTAAATAATGTTCAACGAAAACAAATCAGTAATTATAAAAAACATAATAGAATCATAAGACAGGCCAACTCAACAATGGACTTTGGCATCCACTAAGTTTGTTTTCCTAAAGTCGCTGTCTAACAGTCATACTAGGAATGTTTCGCCACATTCCTCGTGCATTGAAGCTCGTATTTGTTAGGAAGTTGCAAATGGATCTTTAAGCACCTGCCGAACAATGAGGCCTTTTTGAGTAGTGGAAGTTCTCCTAATTAAAAAATATATATGGTTATAGATACCGCAAACGATTAGTTTACGAGATATTCGACCTTAAAGTTCAAAAATTCCTAAAATTCGAACATTTCAACAAGCTATTTTACCACATTAAACACACTTTACTCTTTATTATCACATGGCAGCGCTCCATTTCGTCGTAATTTTCAGCACACACATGATGTTCACTACAAGTGTAAAATGTAATTTTTAAAATAAAGATTTCTTCGGTAAAAAAAATGTTAAAAGTGTAAAATGTGGATTTATTTAAAAGTTTATAGTTTAGTTATTTGAAGTGAAAAATTTGAGTAAAGTGCGTTTAATGTGGTAAAATACCTTGTTGAAATGTTCGAATTTTGGGAATTTTTGAACTTAACCCTTAAGGTCGAATATCTCGTTAACTAAGCGTTTGCAGTACATATAACCTTATATATTTTTTTAATCAGGAGGACTTCCTCTTTCCAACGGTACCTTCAAATCGCGGCGCCAAAGAAATCGGAATTGTGCCGGAAACTCCAATTAAGTATGCCGGCAAAATTCCGATTTCGACTTTAAAGCTTAAAGCTATTTCTCTATATTTAACAGACTTTTTGCACATTTTTCACTTCAAATTCATTTAATTAAACTGTAAACATTTAAACAAATTCACAATTTACCCTTTTTGCAGGTTTTATAAGTAAGAAATTTATATTTTAAAAATTACTTTTTACACTCGGGGTGAGCATCATTTAACCATGCTAACCATTATGAGGAAATGGAGCGCTGCCATATGATAATAAGCAAATATGAGCAATTCGCTGAAATTTCTCTTTTCCGTTATAATTCCTTTTCCTTTATTCAATCTTAGGGCTTTGATTTATAATAGCATCCCACGACTTCGGTGTTAAAATGGGTATGTACGGATAGAGGAGATCCCCCAGATCAAGAAATCCAATTTATACCGAAATTTGTGTTTTTTATCCGACCGCCAAAGTAATCGTACCAGGATGCCGTAATTAAAAATTGTTGGAGGAAATAATTTTTTTTCAAAGTGATCTTAATTTGCCTAAAATAAAAAAAAATCGCAAAACTCCTGTACGTGATACAACGAAACACTCCAATAGTCAAAAGCAAGGTTTTGCAAAGAACATTTGAAATTTAGCAAAACAGTACAGATATATGAAACAAAGATGAACCTTGGACTCGATTTTGACAAACTCTGTACACTCTACAAAGTATTAACGTTGTGAGTGCTTTATGCTATAACTCTTTAAAAATAAAATTTCTTAATTTTCGCAGATAGGTATTTGAAGTTCAAAATTTCCACATAACCGGCATATATATATGATTTAAGGTTTTTGATATAAGTGATTTAAGTTAAGGGAGGGACACCCCAGTGTTGGACAGAAAATATAAAACATTAGAATACCGTTCATGGATTTCGAGTATAAAATGGGTATGGGCAAAGCCGACCCTAATACTATCAAAACTGTAACTTTACTCTCTTTACCTTGCATATAAATTTTGAAATAAGACTTTCTATTTATCATTTGTATTTCTTGGTTATATTTATATATCTTCTTTTGCGCCCAATATTTGGTTTTTGCAGACTTTGTCCTTGTCTAACCGATCCTACTAGGTACTAATCTACGCCCCTTACTCTCAACAAAAGCGAAATCGTTTTATAAATGGTTGACGATACGTGTCACGATTTACCAACGAGAAGCAGTAACGATTACAAAAAAATATACATATATAGTATACGATGACCGAAACAAAAAAAATTACTGGCAATGATTGGAAGTTGTCTTCTACGATTTTAATTTAAGATATTATATATATATTCTGACTCACCCATTAAATCAGAAGCTAAAGCTTCTTTCTGGTCAACTGGGACTTTGGCAATTTTTCCTCCCTTGTATACATAACTTCCTTCAATGGATTTGAACTCAAGATAGCGAGTCACGCCCGTATGGATAAGTAATTTTACCAACTGACCATTAGCCATAAGGAACTTAGGTATAAGATCAACATTCCAATCACGTCCTCGCCCATATTTTTCACCAGGAGCTTCAACGTTAAAACGTTGGAATAGTTCCTCTAATGGTGTAATTGATGCAGACTCGCCGCCATAATACTTATTCCGGTCGATATGCAAAACTTTTTTGCCTGATACAGAGAGCATTCCACTTAGAATACACTCCTTTAGACCGGTACCTAACACAATTGCGTCGTATTCTTCATTCATGTTAAAAATATAATATTTTTATAGTAAAAATATTATTATTTTAAATAAATATATTTTTTCTTTATATATGACGAAGGAAAACCCGAACTACACTTTTCGTCACCAAAACGGTCGAATATTCAATAAAATTTTCTACTCGTCAACGAAGATTTGCAAATTGAATACAAGCAAAAAAGAGATGCCGCTATATACAGAAAATACGTTGACTTTCTCTGTATTTTTTGGCTCAGAGTTTACTACTTCCTGACAAGCCTAATTAAAAAGAATATGGTGCATACACACCTAAAAATTGCAGTATACAACAATAAGCAGATTCCTTGCTTTTGCATGATTGCACGATGACACAAAAAGCAAAATATCTATACCGAAATAAGCAAGGGCACGAGAACACATATTGCGCAATCTAGTGAAATAGGAACAGCTGATTCGGTCAATTTATTAAGGGTATGCTCTTGCTCTTGCAAAACCCTTGCACGGTGCACGAATTGCAGAGTTTTCTACTTGGTTCAACGGCTCAACAAGAAACACACGCAGAAAATGTTTGTAATGGCTGTAAAATATGTCAGACCAAAACCCATGTTTATTGTTATGGAAAGCAACGTAAAAATATAATTGCAACCCTGTTTTAGTTCACATTTTACATAAAGACATATTACGCCGATAAATTCTTGAGGAAGGTAAGTTTTAAATAGATTTTATTTTTTTTTTTTTTTTATTTTATAAAAGCTTACATAATAATACAATTATTATACAAACTTAAGAAAATACGCAGCACTAGCATCATGGGCTATCGGCCGACTGGTTATGTTATATGCGTCGAAGAAGGTCGCTGTCTTTCAAAAAGTTGTAGATTTTCGAAATGTTGTTGCTTGAGGGATCCATCAATAAAATTATTGGATCAGTATTATTGAAGTTTGACAGTCTATGAGTTTGAAGTGCTGGACAATGTTGCAGAAGATGCAATAGATTTAAATCTGAATCACAAAATGGGCATTGGTTGATCTGAGTGCCATTTAGTATGTGAGCGTGTGTGATAATGGAGTGGCCAATGCGAAGTCTGATATATGGAATGATATAATTAGATGAAAGCGATGACGGAAAGGATGGTTTGATACGATTTGAATTTATTTTAGAGTAGTGGTGTCTGTAATTCATCCAATCAAGCGCCAATTTAGTGGATCTTTGTTGAATAATAAGCCGTTTTATATCACTCTTAACAAACAAGGCAGATGTAGTTGTTGGAGTGATGCACACCTCCTTAGCCACCGAGTCCGCAAAAGTATTTCCAATGATTCCAGAGTGACCGAATTATCCACATTATTTTTAGTCTATGTAGCTAACGAAAACAACAGCGATCTAATGCCAATAATGACGTCATTGTAGTTACTGCGGTTTTTAAAGCTTGAAAACACGATAGACTATCTGTACAGATGATGAATTTACCAAGGTTTTGTTGGGCATACTGGACAGCTTTGAGAATACCCGTAGCTTCAGCGGTAAAAATTGAACAAAATGGAAATAATAAACCATACGATTTTCTTTGTTGGTTATCATCAACTACAGCAAAAGATGTATGCGACGATTTGGAGCCATCAGTATATATAAACTGCCAACCAAAAGATTTGAAGTGCGCAGATAATTCCAAAAATCGAGATTTATACACAGTGCTTGGAGTGATGGATTTGCGAAGAAAAGTAAGATCACTAATGAAAGAAGATTCATTTACTTTCCACGGTGGAATATATTTACTGCAAGGCAGCAATATTTTAAGCGGCAACTCATTGGTTTTAGCAAACAAAGCACTTTTAAAAATAGAAGACGGTATTTTTAGGAGACCTCTTTCTGCAAAGTGATGATTGAAAGTCCTTTTTTATAGTAAAGTTCGTGCTGAGTATGAGTTTTGAATAAAGCTTATTTAAGCTATCTTCCACTGCATCTTTTAGAGAAGGTAGGCCAGCTTCCGTCAGTATGTTTTTAATTGGCGATGTTGGAAACACTCGAAGAGAACAACGAACTGAAGAATGATAGGGCGCAGCAAGCATCTTTAGATGATTCTTAGAATGATGTCCATAGATTTCCAAGCCATAATTAATTACAGATGAGAGGTGAGGGCTTTAGTGACGTTGACCAGTAAGCCGAGCCGATGAGTGAGCGCTTACATGAGAGGTATTTAATAATATTTAAATTAACAAAAAGTCTTTTTCTTATATACTGACAATGTTTCTTAAATGTATACTTAGAGTCTAATACAATACCAAGGAACTTAATACTATCTGTACACAAAATGTTTGTATTATCAAATGTGAGCGTTGGGATAGTACATTGATGTTTTTTACAAATATGAAAAAGTTTCGATTTAGGAAAAGATATTGATGTGCCTGAAGTAGAGGACCAACGAGAAAGACACGCAATAAAATTTCAGAGAAAGTAATTGTTACTGAAGTCAAATTTGAAGTTTTTGAGAATAAAAATTAAATCATCAGCATAAATCTGATGCCGGATAGTAACAAAATCTGATAGAATGGTACTGATTTCATCAAATGCAATAGTAAATAGGATCACCGAGAGCGGTGACCCTTGTGGGGTACCATTATCTAATGGTAGAACAGAGGATGAAACATTGGATATGATAACACTTAATTTACGGTTGGATAGGAAAGATTTGACAAAGTTAAAAATACGAGAACCCACTCTCCACCTACTAAGCTGTCTTAACACTACATGAATCCCAATCCTGTCAAATGCTTTTAGGAAATCTAAAAAGAAAGAATAGAAACATGATTTTTGTGGGACAGAGTATCAGAGATAAAGTGATCAAGGTGCAGGAGAGCATCCAACGTACCCTGCCCCCTCTTGAACGCAACTTGGTTGTGCGAAATGAGATTATTAGATTGAGCATACCAGGCGAGTCTAGTAGCAATAATCTTTCAATCAATTTACCAAGGCAAGGAAGAAGGGAAATGGGACGATAACTGCTGACCACACCAGGAGGTTTACCAGGTTTTAAAATAGGAATAATCGCGCTAGTCTTCCAGAGGACAGGGTAGTTGCCACTGAGAAAAATACTATTGTAAAGTTTGACTAGACGGGATATAAGGAATGGAGGAAGGTGCTTGATGATAAGGTAAGAGATTTTATCAATGCCAGGAGTTTTGCCCTTGACTGACGAGAGGGCTAAATTAAAATCAAGTTCAGATATATCGGCATCTAAATATTCAGCTGATTGAGATAAGGTGGAAGGAGGAAGGTAAGGAGAGCAAAGAGAAGAAAGTTTACTAGAGGAAAAATCAGAAGAGAAATTGGAGTCCAAAGAAATATTGGAAAAGTGGGTGGCAAACTCTAAGGCTATATCTTTGGGATATAGTAGAGTGCCCCCGAGGAGTATTTAAATAAGTGATAGGAGAAGAAGGTGATAAACCAGCCAGTCTTTTCATATCAGTCCAGATTTTTCTAGAATCCGAAGAAGAAGTGATATTATTCGTAAATTCTTGGAAACAATGAACCTTAGCAGCCTTAGCTTTATGGCGAAAAGTGCATTGGATTTTTTGTAAGCTATTAAGTTTGCACTAGAACGTAAACGTTTAAATTGATGCCATGCGATCTGTTTCAGATTTCTTAGTGCAGAAAGCTCATTATTCCACCAAAGAGGAGCAAGCTTGACTGGTTTAGAAGAAGAAAGGGGAAAAGAATAGTTAGAAGCAGAACGTATAGTTTTTTGGATTCTAGAAGCCTCTTGATTTATATTGGAAGAAAAGGGGAAATAACGTGAATGCGAAAAACAGGCTTCTTCAAACCTATCCCAATCAGCCGAATCAGTTTTAAACCGAATCCTGGGCTTAAAAAATGAATGAGGGCGAGAAGTAGATATTTTGGAAAGGATGGGAAAATGATCACTGCCATGGAGATCATCAATACAACACCAGGATATTTTTGAGGAGAGGGAGGCAGAACATATGGAAAGATCAATATTAGTGAAGGTAGAGTGAGTGGAAAAATGGGTGGGGGAACCATCATTTAAAACAATGCAGTTGGATCTTAGTAAGGCATCCTCAATGCTACGTCCTTAGGAGTTAGCCGAAGCAGAGCCCCAAAGGGACTCCAAGCATTGAAGTCACCACACAAGATAAAAGGATTTGAACCGGAAGGAATAAAGATTTAAAAATTCAGTAGTAGAAAATGATTGATCAGGAGGGGAATAAGCACAGATGATTGAAATTTTATAGGGGGCGAGGATCTCAATAGCTACAGAAGAAAAAATTGAAAGGGGTATGGGAAGTAATACGTGAGGTAGATTTCTTTTAACTAGGATGGCAACTCCCTGCTTGTTGGTGGTGTTATGTGGGAGATTAATAAAATATCCCACATAAGCCCTAGGGGTAAAAGCTGAGGCATTATAAGATAGGTGAGTTTCATTCAACAGGATAATAGATGGATTGTACGACCCCATAAGTAACTCTAAGTTAATATAATTATTAACATAACCGTTAATGTCCCATTGAAGAAGTGTAATCATATCATATGTAAACTTATAAAAGAAAAAAGTTAAGCTACGAATATTTTATTTAAACTAAATGTCTTCATTGTAAGAAGGAAAATTGGGTAATGCAAGAGGATCTTGCGAGCAGGAGAGGGTGGGGGAGGGTGTGATAGGACAGGAGGAAACGATATTGAGAGGAGAGTCAGAGATGGATAAAGGGGAAAAGAGAGGGGAAGGAGAAGTGACAGAAGAGGAGGTAGGATGGGTTGGAAGGGATTGTTTAGATGAATTGATGTCTGTAGTTGTTGTTAGATTAGTTTTGGTAGGATTGTTGGATTTGTTATTAGGTGTTGTTTCATTATTGATTTGATTAGTATTGTTAGAAATTTTAGCTATAGAGACAAAAAGAGTTTGCATTAGAAGTTGTATGAGAAAATTGAATTTTATACTTGGTAACAGCTTCACGCATACTACATTTATAAATAGTTTTAATTTTTACATATTTCTTTGGATTGTTGATATTTAGGGCAAGTATTAGATGATGCCGGGTGGTCGCCTGAGCAATTTGCACACATTATTCTCTTACATTCAGTAGGTGGGGGCATGATCGGAAGGGAGGTTGCATGAGAGACACAAGAAGGTGAATTACGGCAGTATTTTGCTGTGTGGCCAATTAATTGACATTGCTTACAACGCATAGGATTAGGGTAATACGGACGGACAGTGAGGTTCCTCCAGGCAACATCAATTCTTTCAGGAAGTTTGTATCAAAAGTTAATAAAACTACACCCGTAGGATTACGGGAGCCGTCAGCAATTCGTGAAAACTTATGTACAGCAGAAACACCCTGCTCCTTAAGACCATCAACAATATCTTCTTCTGATAAGTTATTCAGGAATGGGGCGTATATGGTGCCTTTAACCGTATTCAAAGTATTATGAAGCTTGACATTGATATGACCTCCGCCAGGTAAAATTTTTGCAGAAAGAAATTTGCTAGCTGTTTTGTTGTTATTTACAAAGAGCAGTAGGCTACCATCACGTAGCTCAGTAACTTTACTTACTTCCTTACTGATTGCTTGAATACCTTTATACGTAGCGAAGCATGATGACGAATTAAGTGGCTTGTTGTCGTCCAGCGATGACATGACCAAAAATTTTGGATCATCCGTGTTTGAGACTGGTAATTCTGGAAATTGGTCTAACGGGATCGGATTTGGCTTTTTTTTCTTTTCTTTTTTCATTATTGGAGATAATAGGAAAACCTATTATCCCCTAATTTGGTGGCCCCAGGGGCCATAGTAAACGCGAATTTTAGTTTAACAAATTAAGAAATTAAGTGATTGAAAAGATATAAAACGATAAAAAATTAATTCACAAACAAAGCACGAGCGTAATATAAACGCAGAACAAACCGTTATACCGTTTTAACAAACTCAATAAGCACAGAGCGAAAAGCAACCGGTTACGATGACAGTTCGACGGTGAATGTAAATAGATTTTATAATTTCTGTTTACAGTATAAAGATTTGTTAAAAATTTTTGTTAACGGGGCATCTCGACAGCCACAAATGTATGGCATACTAACTATCAAAACTACTGCTATTGCCATTGCCAAATCTGTATGTGAGCATTTGTTATCATAATATATTCATTTGCGCAAAGGGGTCGGGTAGGCAGGTTCGAGCTGATGTAGCGAATGTTTTGAGCTATTGAACTCTTTAAGTCTTTTATGTGGAAAATAAAAAAAGGAGAAAGATCCTTTTTTTTTACAAGTGTATTTCTGGGAAAAATAAGAATTCATATTTTTGGACTACTATATAATAATTGTGGCATAAATTTCATATTTTAATTAAAAATAAATTTATTATGAGCAATGATATTTTGATTTATGCTTTTATAAGTTAATTAAATTTAAGACTTCGCTCATTCCCAATAAATGGAATACTAATTAGTATGCCGTATATTGAAAGCAATAAGCTGCCACTTCAGCAGTTTGACGGCGCAGTTTCCATTTCTATGAAAATTTCGAAGGGGCAACATATCCCATTTACACATATACCGACGGCATTTTCATTTCAGTAATATTAAATTTAGTAGAGCGAGTATTAAGACGGTTGAGTTAGTCCAAAAATATAATTTTTTATATTCCACATAAAAAAATTTAAACAGTTCAAGAGCTCAAAGCATGCGAAATCGAATTGACAGCTAGTATGCCATAAATTGTTCACTGTCGAGATGCCCCGTAAGAATAAATACAGAATGTGCGCCAATTCACAATACTCATGCACAATAGTCATTCTCAATAAATTGAACGAGTCAGCCGTTCATGTGACACTAGATTCTGAATTTTTTCTTGCCCTTGCATATTTCGGTATAGGATTTTCGCATTTTGTATCATCGGTAATCTTGAATGAGCAAGAGAATCCCCCTATTGTAAATGACTATTTTGCATAACCCCTGCAAGACGGAGGTAACAGATTGCGCAAACACATTGAAACATTTTCAGCTGTTCACTAACACTGTTAGATTTTCTGGAATTTTCAATTGAATGGGAGAATACGTAAGTAAGATAGAGAAAAACTATCGACGTACTTAACATATTGTAATATTAACTTGCTAGAATAGGAGAGACGAATGCCCAATTTTTCAAGAAGAAGAAAACGAAAAGCGCACTTTATTTTGGATTTTAAAGAGGTAAGTTCGTTATTTCATAATTTGATATTTTATAATTAGTTTCTTATATACATTTATACTATATATGTTATTAATTTCTTTTATATAGAGTAAGCGAAAAAGATTAACAACGAGGAAAAGGTAAGCATTGTGAATTGAATGTCGTGTGTGTAATTAAAATTTTTAATATTACAGAAATCATTTGGAGCATTTGGATGCCTATAACAAAGACGCATCATTCAATTAGCCGCATCACCGATGACTTGGAGGACGAGCATTACGTGGAGCTCGCTATTAGTTTAAGTAAATATTTTATTATTTTGATGTTATATTAAATAAAGTGAAATAATAAAAAAAACTGAATTTTATTTAAAAGAATTGAATTTGCTAGAAGTAACAAATGGGTAACAAATAATCTTCTGCTTATTCCTACTACCATGTTTATATGTTATGGGTGACAAAGTGATAACGAAAATAATAACACTAACAGATATTCGAGTAACAAATACTTTTTATTATCCATAACACATAGGTAACCTATGCGCTAACAAAAGAATTTGTTACCCGTAACATACTGTGAAGAGATTTGCTAACAAATGTGTGTATTTTGTTAGAATAAGGCAGCATCCGATATTTGCCATTGGTTAGAGCGAGATAACCATTGAACATTAAATAGCTGTGTGTTACTTTTTTCCCACTCTCTGAACAAAAGTAACAAATATTTTAACGAATGCAAAAGTGAACAATAACAAGCCGCTTACACGTTTGCTAACAGCTACCCGTCTTGCAGGGACTATTGTGCATTCATTCTTAATGTTCGTTTCCAGCTTTCAAGTAAATGCTCAAGAAATAACCCTGCCCTGATTTAAAAATTTTAATTACACACACGGCATTCAATTCACAATGCTTAC
The DNA here is from genome assembly GCF_016617805.1 of Bactrocera tryoni. Lineage (NCBI taxonomy): Eukaryota > Metazoa > Arthropoda > Insecta > Diptera > Tephritidae > Bactrocera > Bactrocera tryoni. The sequence goes on from NW_024396366.1 coordinate 3,224,618, forward strand.
CTTTTCCTCGTTGTTAATCTTTTTCGTTTACTCTATATAAAAGAAATTAATAACATATATAGTATAAATGTATATAAGAAACTAATTATAAAATATCAAATTATGAAATAACGAACTTACCTCTTTAAAATCCAAAATAAAGTGCGCTTTTCGTTTTCTTCTTCTTGAAAAATTGGGCATTCGTCTCTCCTATTCTAGCAAGTTAATATTACAATATGTTTAGAATGTCGATAGTTTTTCTCTATCTTACTACGTATTTTCCCATTCAATTGAAAATTCCAGAAAATGTAACAGTGTTAGTGAACAGCTAAAAATGTTTCAATGTGTTTGTGCAATCTGTTACCTCCGTCTTGCAGGGAAGGAATTTATTTCTTGAGCTGTAGTCAAGTAATTTTGACAGCAGGTTACGCATTATGAATGATCGACATTTAAAGAGCAAGAGAGAATAAACAAAGAAAATAGACTTTGTGTGTAATTTGTATGTATTTATAGTAAAATCCAACTGACAAAACTTTTCTAAACAAAGCCACAAAGGAGCTGAAAGAAAAATTTGCTGATTTCAAAAATAAATCGATATCCGAATATATTGCGAGTTTAAATTATAGAAATAATGAAGACCATAAGATGTGGAACGCTACAAAATACATAAAACGGCCTAAAAAAAAGGTGTACCTATCAAAGACAGTAACAACGTTTGGTGTAGAACAGATAAAAGTAAAGCAAATGCATTTAGTAAATACCTTGAGGCAACTTTTACTCCTTTTGATAACAGTGGCAGGAACAATGATGCTGAAATATTAGAATTCGTTGCAGCATGTCAAATGTCTTTACCACTGAAGCATATTACACCCGCTGAAATACGTACTGAAATCGAGAAATTGTCTAACAAGAAAGACCCAGGATATGACAAAATTGATGCCAAAGTAGCTAAATGCTTACCTAAAAAAGGAATTTAATTCTATTTTAAGGCCAAGAATGATAGAATATAAGATTACGACACTAGTTTACCGTTAGTTTTTTTCGGTTTAGCTCGTGACAATTCTTACAAAAGCAAATACATACATTGTGCAAGAATTTCGTGACGTAACAATTTTGCGTTGCGAAGAACAAGCATAGAAATGCATACAAATTGAAAACAGAAAAGTAAACACTTTTGGAAATTCCCAAAATAATATTAATTCATTCGTCTTTGCAGGAAAAATTTCAGTGGAATGTTTAGAATATTGTTGCGAGAAAGGATATAAGTAGTTTTAGGCACAATAAATAGAGTAGCATGTGTGGAAATTGTTCAAATGAAGAAAACCAGTGAAAGTGTACTGTTGTATTTATTTAAATTTCTAAGCATAAATATATTAATTTTTTAAAATGAAATGTGCAGTGGCTTGTTGTAATAATTAATATGCAATTAAAGGATCGAAAACGAGTTTTTTCAGTTTTCCGGCCGATTTAAAAGTTGCCAAAAAATGGGTGTTATTTTGCAAAAGAAATGATAAATATGTTACAAATATATCTTCAATATAATTTTACAATTCTTTTATCATAATTTCATACATCTGATACATCTGAACTTATAATATATGTACATATATATTTATATACAACACAAGAAACGTCTTCTCCATTTGAATCACAACTTAATAGACAATTTTATTATCAATAGGCCGATATATTTCTTTAGAAATGATTCAAATCTTTTCACTCAACAATATTCAATCGCTTCACTAAAACTTTTCATTATAATCGAAAGAATTAATAATATTTTGCGAATTTACAAAAGTGTTTACTTTTTTTTTTACAATTTGCAAGCCATTTGACAGTTTTTTACTCTTGTTCTTCTCAACACGGAACTATGACGTTTCGTAATGGCGGTCGTCGTAATCTTATATTCTATCATTCTTGTTATTAAGGCTTAACCATTTCTCTACCCAGTGGAAATGTGCTGATATTGTGATGGTGTCTAAACCAGCTAAATCTGAGAACGAAATCACTTCATATAGACCAATCAGTTTGTTGTCTCTATTCCCCAAAATATTTGAAAAAATATATTTTTGCGCAGAGTATTACCAATACTAAAAGAGAATAAGGTGATACCTGAACACCAATTTGGGTTTCGTCGATATCATGGTACTCCGGAACAATGCCACCGTGTAATTGATACATTATTGATGCTTTAGAACGTAAAGAATATTGTTCGGCTGCGTCTTTAGACATTCAACAAGCATTTGATAAAGTTTGGCGTCAAGGTCTACTGTACAAATTAAAAAAAGTATTCTCCTCGCAAGTATATCTAATTCTCAAGTCCTATTTAACAAACAGGTCGTTTTATGTAAAGATAAATGACGATACGTCTTATATAAAATACATAAATGCAGGAGTACCACAGGGAAGCGTTCTTGGCCCTGTACTATACACCATCTTTACATCTGACATTCCAGAAACTGAAAATGTATTAATTGCTACTTATGTTGTTGACACTGCTCTATTGTCGTCAAGCCAGACGCCAATTGAAGCAACTAATTTAGTGCAAAGAGAATTGAACAAGATACAGACTTGGTTAGATTGCTGAAAAATAAAAGCAAACGTGAGTAAATCCGTACACGTTTTATTTACATTAAAGCGAAGCGACTGCCCTCCTTTGCTTTTAAATGGCAATACTAATCCTAAAAGTGATAACGTTAAATACCTCGGCACGCACTTGGACAAACGATTAACTTGGAAACAGCACGTACAAGCCAAAAATAAACAATTAAAAATAAAAACCAAACAACTTTATTGGCTATGACCAAGTCGCAGTTATATCTTGAAAATAAATTACTATTATATAAATCTATACTAAAACCTATATGGACATACGGTGTGCAACTTTGGGGCACTGCTTGTAATTCAAATATTGAAATTCTACAAAGATACCAATCGAAAACTCTAAGATTAATTACAAACACGCCTTGGTTCATAACAAATAAAGCCATTCATTCAGATCTGAATATACCTTTTGTTAAAGATGAAATTAAAATATTTAGTTCAGCATATTTGCACAGGATAAGTTATCATGACATCAACATTTCAAAATGAACTACACTTCATAATAATGATTTTAACTAATTTAGTATAAATTTAACGATTCCTTTGAATTTCCAAGGAACAACTGTTGATTTCATGTTTTTTCGCAAAACCTGCGTTGCCATATTCGCATTTCACTGAAAAAATGTATTAAAAATTATTACTAGATTTCTTTAGAGCTGCATACTAGTACACGAAAATTTACCCCAGGAAATTTAGACCTATATATATTTAGAAGCTCAAACAATTGGCTTGGCAAGAATAAAATCTAACTAGTAAATCAAAATAGATCCCAACTGGAAGCTTATATCTCTGCCTCACCAGAGAATGTAAAGTATAGAGAAGGTGCAAATCGAAATCTGTATGACGGTTCGATTGCGCGGCTAACAGAGTTGATAGAATCAGATGAAGGAATTCGCCGAGCTCTGGCTATTTAGCAGAATTGAGCACTTTCAGTGGCAGAAATATATGTAAAATGACTGAGAATAAATAAAGAGAATTGCTATGTAGAAAAATATACAAAATATATAAAGACACACAGAGAATGTAAAAAAGCACTCTCTGAGTGACATATGCATGCTTATATTGGATTATATGAGCCATTGTCCCATATGCGTGATTACTTTGGTAAAAATGGTAAAAATTTTATGTGATAAAATTAAATAAAAAATAATTTTAAATAAATTATTATTTCAAAAATTATATTAATTTCGTCTATTATAAAATGAACTTAAATGTGCTTATATAAACACTTCCATTCATTCCTTCCATTTCTAAAAACAAATTAATGACCTTCATGAAATATGCATATTCGCATTATTTCGTTATCATTTCCATATTTGTACCAATAGAATTTCTATGACACATGCATATGTACATATATATATTATTTCTCTGGCACATTTGTCTGTATGTTGACGAATGCAAATTGCGAGCCACATACATATGTGCATACAATCATAATAACAAGTGTCGCACGCTTCTTTCGCATCTCCGTTGTCACGGTCAACCAATGGCCGAAACTTGCGTTTTGTCAAAGAGTCAAGTGCTGAACAAATTGAGCACGACAGACTGCAAGCGACATCTGTCAAATATTAAAATACACACGTTCTTATGGACACCGTTATGTAGTTGTGCAGCTAACTTAATAACTGTGTCCCTAAGAACGTGTGTATTCTAATATTTGTCGCGCTCATTGGTTCAGCACTTATGTGATAATAGAAAATCCAAGCTGTGCCGAAAAAATAAACTAATGGCCGCCGATTGTCACCGCTTCCCTTGCCGCTGTACAGCTCCGCCAACAAACCAGCGTAAATATGTATGAAGATGTATGAGCGTGAATACATATCGACGCAGATTTTTGCGAGTCACGGAAAAATATATTAGACAAATATTGTAAATCGACAACGGCTATGTTGCCACTTTTGTCACTTCTTTATGTGAAGAATCATCAGAAAGTTGTTCAATTTATGATTTTTAGCTTTTGCCATCGTCGCGAAAAGACACTTGTAGGCAAAGGCATGCTCGGGGAGATGTTACGGCGTCTGTTTTTATGAATGAAGCGAGGTCGCTTGTGGCATATGCGCCTGCGTTTATGAATGAAATCGTTTTTGTTGTAAAATTTACTACATTTGGCCTTCGCAATTAGGCTGCCATATTGACTTGTGATGCTTCTGCTATTTAGACAGTTGTTGTTTTTGTAGAACAATGCTTCAATGTATTGTTGGTGTGGTATGCTTGAATGCGTGTGCATTATTTGTTCGGCAATGTATGTATGCAAATATATGTACATATAAGTATATATGAATGTATGAACATACAGATCAATGCGCGCGCATGTCAATGTTGTCGTATATCTCGTACAGCTCATCGTTCCATCGAATGCGATATTCGCCGTGGCCAACGCGCAAAGGACCATAAATCTTTCGCAGAACTTTTCTCTCGAAAACTCGCAACGTCGACTCATCAGTTGTTGACATCGTCCAAGCCTCTGCACCATATAGCAGGACGGGAATTATGAGGAATTATAGAGTTTGGCTTTTGTTCGTCGAGAGAGGACTTTACTTTTCAATTGCCTACTCAGTCCGAAGTAGCACCTGTTGGCAAGAGCAATCCTGCGTTGGATTTCCAGGCTGACATTGTTGGTGGCTGGTTCCTAAATAGACGAAATTATCTACAACTTCAAAGTATGACTGTCAACAGTGACGTTAGTGCCAAGTCGCGAGTGCGACGACTGTTTGTTTGATGACAGGAGATATTTCGTCTTGCCCTCGTTCACTGCCAGACCCATTTGTTTTGCTTCTTTGTCTAGTCTGGAGAAAGCAGAACTAACGGCGCGGGTGTTAAGGCCGATGATATCAATATCATCAGCATACGCCAGCAGCTGTACACTCTTATAAAAGATAGTACCTTCTCTACTAAGTTCTGCAGCTCGTACAATTTTCTCCAGAAGCAGGTTGAAAAAGTCACACGATAGGGAATCGCCTTGTCTGAAACCTCGTTTGGTATCGAACGGCTCGGAGAGGTCCTTCCCGATTCTGACGGAGCTCTTCGCGTTGCTCAACGTCAGTTTACACAGCCGTATTAGTTAAAATCATTAGATAAAATCATGATTTGAATTTCTGAATGCGCACATGCGTATACATACATACATAATAAGATTATGATATGAGCATGTGCAGAGACATAAGATTAATATGATAGAAGATGTACATATATGCATACATACATATGTACATATGTATATACTGTTGTGATAAATTTAATTTCTGTTAGTAGGAAATATAATATATAAAATAATTATTAGAATAGTATATTATGTAAAAATCAAAGAAAATTATTAAATGTGCAAGTCCAAATTGACGAAAAATATTACTATGCATGCATTCATACAAAACTATACTCATATCATAATTATGTTTACATGTCAATATTGAATTGCCGACGGCAAAACGCAAAAGCATACATATTTGCATACATTGCGATTCCCAAGTTGAAAGAAAAATTGAAGCATGAAAATATCACAATGCTGTTGTTGGGAGCAGCATAAGGAGCATGCATACATATATTTATGTCTCTTCATATTCTTGGGCATGTGAGACAAGAACATAAAAAATTTGTTTATGTTCTCTGTGTGAGAGGTGTGTTTTGTACACATTTTTCGCTCTTCAAAATGAAATAAAATATAAACAAGCAAAACGAAAATCGTCATGGGCATTTTAATATATTTATCTCTCTTCATATTATCTGCTTTGGCATATATGCCATGCCATCATATGCCGAAAATACATACATATATTTCTTTCTCTCATATTCTTTGTTGAATATGTGGAGAACTGTTAAAAATGTTAAAATTGCGAGGCGAATTCCGACCTACAATGTTAACAAATGCGGCGAATTCCTCCATCTGAATCTATCAAATGTTCGCTGTCGAACCTGCACCTTCTCTATACTTTACATTCTCTGGCCTCACTACGTACTTATATTTTAAACACTTAACTAAGACGAAAGGCGAAAGGCCTGGCAGCTCTTACTTTGTAAGATAATAATTGTAATACTATTTTTCATTTAATAGATAAATAAATAACTAAGACGATTATAAATTATGAAAATTATTTATCTTTTATTGTGAACTATTGAACAAGATGATAAATATTAGTTATAACTAAAACTACTAGATTGCTTTCAGTAAAACACCATTAAGTATATTTTGAATTCTAAGCTAAAAATTAGTTTAATAAAATTAAATGTTTCAATTACCCTGCTGTGAATATCGTTCATTTCATTCAAATGAAAGTTACAGAGTTGCTTATTCCGCGCATCAAAAAAAAAACACTGATTGATTCAACCCTAAGGTTTATCAAGTGATAGGAAATTCTGAAAGAAATTCCGTTTCTCATCACACGAGAATAAATTTTTTACTGGCCGTATAATCATTATTTATTTATTTATTTAGTCCTATTCGTTTGCGAAATATGGTAACACTTATTTTTTCTTTGCTTGCAATCATTTTGTTATTGAGGTTATGTAGCAAACGGTAGAAAAATTAAAATTCTAACAGATAGAAGTGAAAAATTTTCGTTGTGAATTATAATAATCCTGACAACTTACATATATGAATACAGGGGTCGAATGGTTACATCCGAGCACGGATCGTCACACATACGAAAGAAAATTAGGTGAAACGTCAATCGTATGCGGTGATTGGCGTTACGGGGCATCTCGACAGGCAAAAATTTATAGTATACTAACTGTATTGATGTGCGTATTGCCTGTGGAGACCCCATATTGCTTATGGAATACAATATATAGAATTATACGCTGCAAGACGGGTAGGTGTTAGCAAACGTGTAAGCGACTTGTTATTGTTCACTTTTGCATTCGTTAAAATATTTGTTACTTTTGTTCAGAGAGTGAGAAAAAAATAACACATAGCTATTTGATGTTCAATGGTTATTTCGCTCTAACCAATGGCAAATATCACATGCTGCCCTTTTCTAACAGAATACATGCATTTGTTAGCAAATCTCTTCACAGTATGTTACGGGTAACAAATTCTTTTGTTAGCGCTTAGCTTACCTGTGTGTTATGGATAACCAAAAGTATTTGTTACCCGAATATCTGTTAGTGTTATTATTTTCGTTATCAGTGTGTTACCTATAACATATAAGCATATTAGCAAGAGCAAGCAATAACAAGATTATCTGTTACCCATTTGTTACTTCAAGCAAATTCAATTATTTTAAATAAAATTCATTTTTTTAATTATTTTGCTTTATTTAACAATAAAATCAAAATCAGATATTAAGTTAAATTAATAATATGCCTATTATTATTGCATAAAATTAGAAACTTCAACTTAGAACTAATATAAACAACTTAAAACTAATATGTTCAACTTAGAACTAATATTTACAACTTAAAACTAATATGTACAACTTAAAACTAATACGCGCTCTTCCGATGACATAGGCAGTTTCGAAGCGAGCTCCACGTAATGTTCGTCCTCCAAGTCACGGGTGATCCGGATAATTAAATGATGCGTCTTTGCCGCTATGACGCGGCATTCGCGCAATAATTTGCTTTGTGCCTGCACCTCGGCCTTTTCTGGCATCTAGAAAATTAAATTATAAAAATTAGCTTCTGTTTTAATTTGGTAATGTAATACTGCGTTACTTACTTTGTCTGTTAGGGACTTTTTAATGGCAGTGAGTCGGGTCTCAATGGCATCCAGCTTCTGGATTATATCTGAAAAACATAAATGTATTTTTATGAAGCAAATACTAATACATACATTTATATAATAATACATTATACCTGCATGGCCGCCAGAAGATGGTGACGGTACCACAATTTGTGATGGTTCTACTCGAGGAGCGCAAACGAGGTTGTAGATACTTTTTTAAACACTTTATCTGTAAAAAAATATTATTAAAAAATGAAAAATATTTATGTTCAATACAAACTCTATGGGGGCTCAACGGTTGTGAGCATTCAACTTCGGAATCCATTTCTTCCACTAAGTCATCGAAATTCATTCTATGAAAAATCATAAAAAAGGTGATGATTAATGATATTTTAATTTTAATTTAATTTTTAAAATCATGCTTCGGAGCAGAAATGCGTATATGCATATTCGAACTATGTTCGCTTTTATTCATTATGAAACACCAATGTTGTTTTTATTTTAAACAAATTTAGATATTCTGCATACAAACAGATATCTTAAACGAACAAGTGAATATTTTTAGTTATAGAGGAGGTTCTTCAGTTCAAGAGTATATATATGTACTTATACTCGCGGAAATTTTCGAGATATTTGCGTTTAGAGCTGAAAATTACCACTATTCGAAGAACGTATTTTTCGGTTTAAAATTAATTTTACACTTATATTTCGCATTTTTATGTCCACTAACACTTCACTAATTCGCGTGGATTTTTTTAATATTAACTTATTGTTCAATTATATTTATTTAACATCAATTAAAGGATTACACTATTGATCAGCAGAACCTCCTCTATCCGACCATACCTATTTTATTCCCGAAATCCTGGGAATTCTAAATTCTACACAATTATAATTGTAACCGGACAATTCGTTTCAATTAAGATTTTAAATTTTTTACATTCACAAAAATTCACTATCTATAACAACTATATGAATTAAATATGCACTATTTAACTTTAATAATTTAAAACTTACTCTCTTATTTGTTTGTTATACGCAATAGATTTGAATTTACCAAATGGTCCAAATGATTTCTGTAATATTAAAATTTTGAATTATACACACAACATTCAATTCACAATGCTTACCTTTTTCTCCTTCTTAATCTTTTTCCTTTTCTCTATAATATATAGAAGAGTGTTAGTGAACAGCTGAAAATGTTACATATTCTGGAATTTTCAATTGAATGGGAGATTACGTAAGTAAGATAGAGAAAAACTATCGACATTATAAACACATTGTAATGTTAACTTGCTAGAATAGGAAAGACGAATACCCAACTTTTCAAGAAGAAGAAAACGAAAAGCGCAGGGTAATTACCCTGCAAGACGGAGGTAACAGATTGCACAAACACATTGAAACATTTTCAGTCCACCATTGCACACCATGTAGAGTCATCCTTGGATAATATGATACGAGACTCTTTGATTCGAGAGAGAGCTGTCAAAACTCGCATTTTTTATAACATTTGTCAATGATGTCACTGCTGAAAAACATTATATTGAGTATGTAATAAATTATACAAAACACTAAATAAAACACTTTGAAAATGCATACATATATAAAAGCTAAAATGCAAAATCATGAATAAATTTACATTAACATTTATTTTGCCAAAATATGTTCGCACAGTTCAATGAAATTTCATTTCACACTAATATCGTCAAGTAATTATAGCGCTTTACTTCTGGCATCCCGCCTTTTCTGAAATCAACTGTCAAAAATTCCCTGATCTCCTCTTCAGCTGGTTGATATCCCCGTGAAAATAAATGGTGATATATCGCCGTCCAGGAAATGCGATGAATAGGACAAGGACTGAGGCGAGCAGGTCTTTGTGGCATTTACTATAGTGGCCATATAAAGGAGCGCAAGTTTGGTGTGGGAATCGTGGTGGAAGAGAGACCGAGGAGAAAAAACAGACTGCCTACCTTGCAACGTTACGATCGACCACAACACGTGCGGGATGGAATAGATACACAGAGTTGAATAGGAAAGCGAGACGCATTTGCAGAGAGAAAAAGAGAGAAGCCAAAATGCGTGAGTATGAAGAGCTTGATAAGCTGGCCGAAAAGGGTAATGTTCGAAAATTCTACGAAAATATGCGGCGACTAACAGAAGGTTTCAAGACCGGAGCATACTCTTGTAGAACCCAAGGAGGCGATCTAGTAACTGATGCCCAGAGCATACTAAAATTATATCGGGAACACTTCTCCAGCCTGCTGAATGGCAGTGAATGCATAACGAAAGGAGAAGGCGAACCCGCTTCCCCAATCGATGGCGATGGAGCAGATGTTCCATTACCCGACCATGAAGAAGTTCGAATAGCAATTGCCGCCTGAAAAACAACAAAGCGGCAGGGGCCGATGGATTACCGGTAGAGCTATTCAAACACGGCGGCGAAGAACTGATAAGAGCAAGCATCAGCTTTTTTGTAAAATATGGTCAAACGAAAGCATGCCCAACGATTGGAATTTAAGAGTTCTTTGCCTAATCCACAAAAAGGGGGACCCCATAATCTGCGCCATCCACCGTGGGATAAACCTTCTCAACATCTCGTAGAAGGTTCTATCGAGCGTATTGTGTGAAAGATCAAATCCCACCGTCAACAAACTGATTGGACCTTATCAGTGTGCCTTTAGACCTGCCAAATCAACAACCGACCAGATATTCACCATGCGCCAAATCTTGGAAAAAACCCGTGAATGGAGAATCGACATACACCACCTCTTCGTCGATTTCAAAACTGCTTTCGACAGCACGAAAAGGAGCTGCTTTTATGCCGCGATCTCTGAATTTGGTATCCTCGCAAAACTAATACGGCTGTGTAAGCTGACGTTAAACAACACCAAAAGCTCCGTCAGGATCGGGAAGGACCTCTCCAAACCGTTCAATACCAAACGAGGTTTCAGACAAAGCGACTCTCTTTCTTGTGACTTTTTCACTTCTAGATAAAATAATTCGAGCTGCAGAACTGAACTGAGAAGGTACAATCTGCTATAAGAGTGTACAGCTGCTGACATAACACCCGCGCCGTTAGTTCTGCTTTCTCCAGACTGAACAAGGAAGTAAAGCAAATGGGTCTGGCAGTGAACGACCGTAAGACGAAATATCTCCTGTCATCAAACAAACAGTCGTCGCACTTGCGACTAGGCACCCACGTCACTGTAAAGTTGTAGATTATTTCGTCTATTTAGGAACCAGTATAGACACTCTTGCCAACGGGTGCTACTTCGGACTGAGTAGGCAATTGAGAAGTAAAGTCCTCTCTCCACGAACAAAAACCAAATTCTATAAGTCACTCATAATTCCCTTCCTGCTATATGGTGCAGAGGCTTGGACGATGACAACAACTGATGAGTCGACGTTGAGTGTTTTCGAGAGAAAAGTTCTGCGAAGGATTTATGGTCCCTTGCGCGTTGGCCACAGCGAATATCGTATTCGATGGAACGATGAGCTGTTTGAAATATACGACGACATCGAAATAGTGCGCAGAATTAAAAGACAGCGGCTACGCTGACTAGGTCATGTTGTCCGAATAGACAAAAACACTCCAGCTCTGAAAGTATTCGACGCATTACCCGCCGAGGGAAGTAGGGGAGGAGAATATTTTCCTCAGCTGGTCGTAATAGGGACACATTTGAGCAATTTTTGCTGATATTATTAAAAATGATTTATCGCGTTACCATGAGCCAGTCATTGGCTTTACGGTACTATGCCTTCAAATGCCGGACCTTTCACCGCACCAGATCTCATGAGATATCCAACAGCAATTTTTCTAAAAATCGTTTATAAAACAATTGCGCAGTTGTAGCCTGAAAAGATATCAAACCGAATTAGATGAAAAATTCAAAAAAAAAAAAAAAACGTATAAACTTACCTCAAATTCCGCCTTTTCCATTAAAAACTGTACTATGGAGTGCACGTCACTCTCCTTCCACTTCTTGTTTGGCGGCCGGGGGCGCAACTTCAGTAAAAATTCTTTAGAACTTAAATAGTAGAATTTATAAAATCTATTTAAAACTTACTTTCCTCAACAATTTAACGGCATAATGTGTCCTTATGCCAGCTAAAACAGGGTTGCAATTATATTTTTACGTGTCATTGCACGAAACTAAATACGGGTTTTCGTCTGACATATTTTACAGCCATTACAAATAATTTTCTGCGTGTGTTTGTTGTTGTGCCGTTGCATCAAGTGGAAAATTTTACAATTCGTGCACCGTGCAAGGGTTTTGCAAGAGCAAGAGCTTCTTTGAAAACCCAGGCCGTCAGTGGAGCAATTGATATAACTTCTTTGTATCTCACACCTCGATTCAATATAAGCAAAGAAACTTTTAATTAGATCCCAGATTTTAAGCCGGAAGTGATTTCAATGCCAAACGTCGGTGGGGTTCACGCCTTACGAATACCAAAGGCCGCGAACTGTAAACTGCGTTTCTCAAAATAACCTAAATGTTTTATCTGCTGGCAGACCGACATACTGGCCGACCGATCCCTACAAAATTCCGGATCTAATTGACTTCGCAATTTATGCCAGCATAAGCCCACATCATTCCGCTCTCATTATCAATATGAATATGACTGTTGTTGTCACATCTCGAACGTGTATTTAAAATAGAAGGTCGAACATACGATTTTTCCAAACTTGGCTGGAGCCTCACGTAAACCTAAATATGGAAATAACAACAAAACTAGACTTAGATGACGCGGTGGAAAACTTCATCCAAAAAATACATCAAGCCGCTTAGTTAGCTTATCCTCTTAATTCATCTAAACCATACTGTATGAACAATGTGCCATATTCAGATGAAGATGGTACAAAATAAAAGACTACTTCGAAGGATCTGGCAGAATAGCAGAAATCCGCTTGACAAAACCAGGCTAAACAAAGCAATTAAAGGTTTAAAATCCAAGTTGGCAGAGCTGAAAGAAGATTCTACTGTAGAATTTCATAAGAATGCCGAACCAAATAAGTCCGATGAATATAATCTGTGGAAAGCTACCAAATATCTGAAACGTCCTCCGAAGCGACAAGTGCCGATATACGATGAAAACAACACTTGGTGTAGATCTGACAAAAAAAAAAGCCGACGCTTTTGTCAACTACCTTGCGAATACTTCAAGCCTTTTTCTCTCAATAGTGACTATCAGCGCCAAAATGTTCAGGCTTTGTTTGAGAGTCCATGTCTAAGGGATAAACAAATACCTTACATAAAACTGACTGAAGTACAATTAGATGTGTCGCAGTTGAAAAATTCTAAATCACCTGGCCCAGATAATATTGATGCATTGACAATCAAACAATTACCAAAGAAATGTCTGCTATTCTTAGTTTTAATCTTTAATTGTAGTTTTAGGCTAATTCATTCTCCTACGTAATGGAATCCCGAGAACGAAATAACCTCTTACAGAGCAATAAGTTTGCTGACAATATTTTCCAAAATATTCGAAAGAATATTCTTCGTCGATTATTGCCAGTTCTGGAATCCTTCTTATTATCCCAGACCATCAATTTGAATTCAGGCAACTACATGGAACTCCTGAACAGTGCCACGGAATCGCCAAAAAATACTAAAATATCTTGAAAAGAACAGTACTGTTCGGCAGTTTTCTAAGGCATTCAATAAGCTTTCGATAGAGTCTGGCAAGAGGGTTTGTTATTTAAAATAAAAATGAAACTACCACTCTACCTATTTCTTAGGTCATACCGGGATTGCAGACATTTTTACGTTAGAATTAATGATGATACTTAGAACATAGACGAAGTCAAAGCAGGTGTTCCGCAAGGCAGCGTGCTTGGAACAACATTGTACACGATTTTCACTGCCGTAATGCCTATAATCAAGACGAAAAAATTGTACTGGTTACTGGGTCCCAAATCGAAACTTAGTCTCAAAAATAAGGCGATTCAATATAAACGCATTTTAAAACCGATTTGGGCATATGGAATGTATATCTGGGGAATTGCAAGTAAAACGAACGTAGAACTAATTCAAAGATATCAGTCGAAATCACTCAGGTTGACTCCAAACACTCCATGATACATTAAAAATATTAACTTCCTCAAAGGACTTGAAATAAATATAGTGACTCTGTGAACAGCGAGATTCACAAACTCAGTTCAAGATATCTCAATCGCCTAAGCTGTCACCCCAACATACACGCCATTAATCTGCTGGACAAGAGTGAAGAGACTCGCCGACCGCAAAGGCTACATCCCTTAGACTTACCATTTAGATCTTAAGTTTAACTGAAATAATTAAGTTGTAAAGTATGCATATAGTATAACACTAATTTAAATCAAATCTTATACTTCAAATGTCCTTATGTGTTTAATGGACAAATTGCAATTTTAGCGTCAATGAGAATCTTTAGTTACGAGTATAATAACATTGGCTTATTGTCACACAACATATTGTAAATAATATGAAATAAAATGAACTCAGTTCATAAAAAATAATTTTTTAAAATGTACTGACGTTAATTTGCTAAAAAATTTTGTTCCTGGCGCCTTACATAAACAAACCTGATTAGTCTAAATTAAATCAAATATGAGGCTTGGGAACAGCAGTTTTAAAAAAAGGATTATAGGTCTATAGAACAATATAAGATTTTATTTCAATTCCTATCCTTAACAATATTTTTCTAATTAGGCTATCGACTGGGCTGTTTTTCGTTACCATAACAACATGGAAATGCAGTTACCTGGAAAAACTTTGATTATCCCACACTCATTCAATTTAATCGCATATTCAGAACTGGCTGGTGAAACAAGATTACATATTAACTACTTCCCCCAGTCGTAAATCGAAACAATTTTTAATTAATATTTTGCGGACCGATTTAAAAATAGTAGACAAGCAATAATAAATACCCCTGTACAGAAATGAATTAACAAATTAACTGAAACCAAAAATACTATCGAATGAAATGAAAAATATAAACAATATGAAATATTATTGGCATGGTACCAATTACACTCGCAAAGATTCAAGTTATTAACGTCGCAGATGGTGGTGATAAGTTCTTGTCAATTGGTAACTGCTCCGACACACTTACCAAGACTTTCGCTAAGGAATTATCCTTCAAGACATGCGCGCAACAATTACATTTCGGTTGCACGACGTATTGCAATTACCCACTCTGTTCGAAGTAGCACCTATTGGCAAGAGTTATTCTGCGTTGGATTTTGATATTATTGTTGGTGTTGATGATGGTTCCAAGATAGACAAAATTATGTACCATTTCAAAGATATGACTGCAGGAGGTATTTCGTGTTGCCCTCGCTCCCCACCAGACCCATTTGCTTCGCTTCCTTTTTCTGGAAAAAGCAGAACTAACGGCGCAGTTGTTGAGGCCAATAATATCAATATCATCGGCGTACGCCAGCAGTTGTTCACTCTATTAGAAGATAATTCTACAGCTCGAATTATTTTCTCCAACAGCAGATTGAAAAATTCGCCCGATAGGGAGTCGCCTTGTCTGAAACCGTTTGGTATCGAACTGCTCGGAGAACCTGACGGAGCTTTCGGTCAAAAGTTGCTTTGAAATTGACGAAGAGGTCGTGTGTGTCGATTCTCTTTTCACGGGTATTTTCCAAGATTTGGCGCATGATGAATGTCTGGTCAGTTGTTGATTTTCCACGCCTAAAGCCACACTGATAAGGTCCACTCAGTTTTTTGACGGTGGGCTTTAATCTTTTACCTAATACGCTCTGTAGTTTTTTTTTGCGATGTTGAGGAGGCTTATCTCACGGTATTTAGCGTATATTGTGAGATCTCCGTTTTTGTGAATTGGGCAGGGCACCCATAAATTCCAATCGTCGGGCATGCTTTCGTCCCACCATATTCTACAGATCTTCGCCGCCGGTTTTGAATAGATCGGCCGGCAATCCATCAGCCCCCGCCACTTTGTTGTTTCAGACGGATAATTGCTGTTCGGACCTCTTTATGGTATGATAATGGAACGTCCGCTCCATCGTCATCGACTGGGGAATCGAGTTCACCATCTCTTGGTGTTATGCTTTCACTGCCATTTAGCAGGCTGGAGAAGTGTTCCCTACATAATTTTAGTATGCTCTGGGCATCAGTCGCTAGATCACGTCTGAGAGTTCTACAAAAGTATACTCCGGTCTTGAAACCTTCCACTCACGCATTTCGGCCTCTCTCTTTCTTTGTCTGCAAATGCGTCTCCCTTCCCTCTTAAACTTTCGGTATCTATCTCATCCCCCACGTGTTGTGGTCGATTATAACGTTGCAAGGTAGGCAATATGTTTTCTCTCTTTTGCCTTTTCCGAAAACCAATAGTTACGTTTTCAGCTGTCCGTAAAGAGAGTGAAATGTCGTCCCACATACCGAGTCGATAGAAAATCGTTCGGCTGTCTGTTGTGATTTCAGCTTGTTAACATGCGGGGTGGCGAGTGTATATCTTGGCTGCAACAAGGACCTCCGAGCGTATGTACCAGGGATAAAGGAATGCCCAACTTATTTTTTTTTACATAATTTTCCATTGTAGCCAGATCGGAAAAAATAATGATTTTTGGGCAATTAAATTAAAACACCCAACATTTATTCCGATTGCAAAGTGTTAAATGTTGGACTTTTAATATATGGCGAAACTACTTAAATCGTTTTTTATGATTTTAAGTACATTAAAACAACTGACTTTTGATCTTTCAATACTTAATAATGTGAATTAAGACTGTTAGTTCTCAATTAATAAATGTTTTAAATCATTGCTAATTGAAAATGAATTATACTATGCATCACATTGCAAAACGTTTCATGAAAAATATTTAAATTTCGATTTTTCTTTGATTTTCATTGTTTTACATTTTTTATTAGCGATCTTGAACGACGGCACCAAGTCCCTCCATTCACATATATAACCAAATTTCGGACCCCAGCGAAGTCGATCAGTCTCATCCCATTTGGGGATCTTTCATCATGGAGGTTGAATTTACCGAACGTCGTGCCAAAGATACCTTCTTTGCTCACCCTACATTTCAGCTACTCCGTATCTGATAATAATTCTCGTTTTAATTCTAATAATAATAATTAATACTAAATATAAAAATCATCAATCCACTGAAATCAGGTATTGAGAATAAATGTATGTAAATTTCAAATAATTTGTAGTGTTCACACTCCCTGGAGTAACCGAAAAATAAGGGAGAAATTTTAGATTAGCATCCACCAAATTCTGGGTTAAAATGGGTATCTGCGCATACTGGCGCTAAAATCGCTAACTGTGCGTTCACAGCTAGTCAAGGAGTGTTTGTTCTCGCTGGAAATGACATCAACCTACTTCATCATCAGAGTGCCTGGTTATAGCAGTATCGCTCGCAACTACAAAGCCGATAAGCTAGCCATAGGAGGCTCTTCGACGCTGGTCGACTATTCGCGCTTGTACGAACTCGAGATCCTTTTGGCCTAGAGAAGAATTTTAGAGAGCTTCGGCATTACTTGCCCTCGTTATAGCGAAATCGCCGAGAAGGATTTCCATTGACGTCTTCCGTTCTAGCATTGGATCAATAGACCTCGCATGCGTTTAGCAGGTGCAACTGCATGATTATTTTTGATCTAGAGTGGAACAGATGAGATCTACTGCACTACTTTTTCTTAGCAAAGTTCATCTTACTGCAATCGTAAAGCTTCTTGCAGAATATTGCCAATTAGGCATTCATGCGGTAAGACTAAAAATTTTGTCGAACGCTAGTTGTCAAAGTGGTATGAAGGAGGAGGAGGTGAAACATCCAGACACCTTCTCTTCCATTGTCCAGCCTTTGCAAAACTGAGGCTGAAATATCTATCACCTTCGGCGAAGCAAAAAATTTAGTCGAAACTGACATTAGCCGTCTCAACAAATTTGTGATAAGTTCAAAGCGCTTTGTCAATTTATAAGGGTATTAGGATCTATTACTTGTATATAGTAGCTTTAGATATCACAATGGAACCACGTTCTAAACTGTTACTGTGAGGACTAACCTCTACAGAGGATAGCGAAGACTCTCCAAATTAAGTATAACTGTAGTTTTAAGATACTCGCTTTTAAAGTGCAAAAATTACTCAATATAAAGAATGCAATTTTTCTATTTCTATTGAAATTTTCACATATATAGTTGACTTTTGTATCCACCAACACTTCACTAAATTGTTTCTATAAGTTATATAGTCACAAATAGTTTGAAATCATTAGGGGTATCTTGCTCGTGCAAGATTGCAGATTGCAAAAATACTATACCGAAATATAAAAGGGCTCGAGAGCACCCATTGCTGAATCTAGTGATATATGAATGGCTAATTCGGTCAATTTGTTGTGAATGACTATTAAGCATAGCTATTGTGAATTGGCGCACCTTCTTTATACATTTTTAACAAAAAACAAATCTATATAATTTAAATAGAAATTACAAAATCTATTTAAAACTTACCTTCCTCAACAATTTAACGACGTAAGCTTAGTACGCAGCTCTCAAGAAACGTAAAAACTGCATATAAAAAACGCTTAAGAAACGGTCAAGAAACTTTCCTGCGATAAATTTACTTGTGCTAGTACGCAGCTCTCAAGAAATCTAGTACTAATTTTTGATACTTTTTTTCAGAAAAATGTGAATATGGCAAACCTGGTTTTGCGAAGAAACATCAAATCAACAATTGTTTCTTGAAGGAAAATCGAAGTAATCGTCAAATTCATCCTAAATTAGTTGAAATCATTATTATGAAGTATATTCCATTTTGAAATGTTGTATAAAACCTACCAATCATCAACAACATTTCTTAAATCTCAATGAAAATATTTATGTTACCATACACATACACACATACATATTACGCACAAAGTTTGTTTTCTTTGTTTATTCTTTCTTGCTCTTCTAATGTGGATCATTCACAATGCGTAACCAGCTGTCAAAATTACTTGAGAAATAATGTATTTTTTTTCTTGAGCAATTACTTGAGAGCTGCGTACCAATCTGTAATATGTCTTTATGTAAAATGACAGCTAAAACAGGGTTGCAATTATATTTTTGCGTGACATTGCACGCAAATATACATGGGTTTTGGTTTGACATATTTTACAGCCCTTGCAAATATTTTTCTGCGTGTGTTTGTTGTTGTGCCGGTGCATTAGGTGGAAAAATCTGCAATTCGTGCACCTTGCAAGGGTTTTCCAAGAGCAAGAGAATACCCCTATAGTATTTTATATAGTAAACCCCAAAAAAAGCTTTAACAGCCCTATTCTGAGAAAACCCTGATTTTTGAGAAAATATTTGCTAGGTTTGTTGTGAGGTTTATTTTATGAGGTTATCCTTACTGAAAACCAGCTGTTTCGCAAAAACAAAACAAGACAAAATAATCAAATAGGCAATCAAGAAAAGAAAGTATATAACTTTGCATATCTATTAAATTTGTAGCATATATAATAATTTAATTTATTTCAAGGATTTCAAAATGTGAAAGAACGACTTAGGAACAGCTGCAGCATTACTGCATATTATTAAAATATAAATATCTTTTAATTCTTACACGTAAAAAATTCTAAATACATACATATTTGCAAGTAGAATCGTGTCAGAATTAAAATATCCTCAGGGAGAATACTTCCTCCATTCTATTTCACTACAATAATTTCAAAATTCTTTAAAAATATTGAAAGTAACAAAACAAACACAACCGAGTTTGCATTGTGAGGTTTGCTTTCAGACATCACAAATTTGTGAGGTAATTGTTTGCATTTGCGCTTTTGAATTCACCTTTAAGTTAAAAATCGAAAAGCTTTATTGTGTACACAAGTCTTGAATAATATGAGGAAGTGAAAACACCCTATTAGTGTTGAATAACTACTAAATTTTGCGAACAACAGCCAACCAAATGATGAACCAGTGTGTAGAAGACGTAATTACTCGTTTTCATCTATTTATCTATATTTTTTGAGTGATTAGCAAAAGACGAGGGGCGCAAATGACAATTGAAATACCATTAAAAAAGTATAGGTGAAAATTATTAAAATTTATAGAATCTAATATGAAAGGTTGACACTTATATTAGGAGGTGAAATATTATTTGATAGTTATGTGCTTTCGATTGAGTAAAAATGTAACTCGTTCCATTTTTTTATCTACATGCATAAGAGATTGTGTTTCATATACATATGTACGTATTAAATTTTGTGCTATTGAAAAAAAATGTAGAGGAATGCAATTGAGGACACGCAAACAGCCTATTTATTTTATATACTGCGGATACTCTAATAAATTGCAATAGTATAATTAATAAATAGTAATCAATCAACGACCAATCAGTACATAACAGAAAAGTGTAAAAAGAATATAAAGTTCAACAAAAAATGTGCAATTTGTAAAAAATGGTTCTTATTTAAAAGTGTTCTTGTGCAGCTTCAAGAAAAGAACTGAGAAGGAAAATCGATTTATTAAAATTTATCTTCGTAAACATTGCCAACTTAAGTTAATTTTTGCGGTCTGATAAATTGTAAACTTAATTTTGCTTGCGTTGACAACTCCAATCGGAAAGAACACCAGCAAACTCTTTATCTGTGTACGTAAGCAAACAAATATTATTTTTTTTTTTTACTTTTTGAGCATTGTTAGGGTACATTTTGGCTGCGATTTAATAGGGGAATGTTTAGTTTAGTATCTCATTTTGAAGAGGTTTTGCGCAAAGGGGGAAGGGGTTGGGGGCTTGCTGCCCCCCTCATTTGAAAGGTAATGAATGGAGCTTTTGAATAATAGCACCCTTCCCCCCCTAGGACCACGGGGGGCTCCAGGGCAGCCTCCTGAAAATGGTGTAAAATCGCAGTTTTTCCATACAATTTTCACTAATTATTATAAAATGTATGTATTTTTACGCATAGAGTGACTCTATGTTTATTATTTTTATTATTTCAATGAATTAAAGTGGAAATCCACTTTATTTAAATAATAAAAACACTGAAAAGTAAAAATTGTATATGTAATATCATTAATACCAGGAGATAACCCAACCAACCATTTATACAAGACCCTGAAAAAAATTGGGCAATATATTACGTCCATATAACGAAAATTTTGAATAAAAAATCGCGCTTGTTTCAATGTAATATATTATACTGAAAATATAATGAAAATTTTGAATAAAAAATCGCGCGATTTTTTATTCCAAATTTTCCCCTGCTGTGCTTGTTTCAATGTAATATATTATATTGAATCGTGCGATTTTTTATTCAAAATTTTCGTTAAATGGACGTAATATATTGCCCACTTTTCAGGGTCTTGTATAAATGGTTGGTTGGGTTATCTTGGTATTACCGATACATATACAATTTTTAATTTTCAGTGAATTTCCACTTTAATTCATTGAAATAATAAAAATAATAAACATAGAGTCACTCTATGCGTAAAAATACATACATTTTATAATAATTAGTGAAAATTGTATGGAAAAACTGCGATTTTACACCATTTTCAGGAGGCTGCCCTAGAGCCCCCCGTGGTCCTAGGAGGGGAAGGGTGCTATTATTCAAAAGCTCCATTCATTACCTTTCAAATGAGGGGGGTAGCAAGCCCCCTGCCCCTTTGCGCAAAACCTCTTCAAAATGAGATACTAAACTAAACATTCCCCTAGATATCTTGCTTAAAATAAGCATTTTATATTTTACATAAATATTATTACACACACAATAACAATAAGGGTTCCGTGTTGTCAAATAATAAGTGTTACCATATCCCAAACGATTGAAAACAATAAAAATAAATAAAAAAACTCAAATGCAGGAAAAAAATTACCCTGGGCGATCCAATACCGGGGTGTGTCAGGTTTTTACGATAAAAACTCTTTTTTGCTTTGTCGGCCTTCGGCAGCGCGTCAAAAAAATAACCCTAGCCGATCCAACACCGGGGTGTGCCTGTTTCGAGAAAAACTTCTTTTTGCTTTTTACGGGAAGAATTTAGTATACCGTCCCAGGATTTCAAGGATAAAAATGATATGGTCGGATAGAGGAGATTATCCTGATCAAGGATATATACAGTTATAGCCGCAGGAAGCTTATAGTTTTCGAGATATTCGATATTAAAGTTGAAAATTTGCAATGTTTTAATTACATATATTCGATATATAAAATTAATTTTGCACTTATATTTTTCACTTTTATATCCACTAACACTTCACTAATTCCTTTGTACACATTTATTTTATATAATATAGTGCAAAAATAGCTTTTAATATACATTTAAATTATTGTTGTATTATGATTATTTGAGAATAACAAATGAATTACAAACTGTCAAATAATCAGTGTTACCTTATCGACATCATTTGTAATAAAGTGAACAGATTATACCCCAAATACGAGAATCAACAACCTATAAAAAAATAACCCTGGCTATAACCATATATGTTCGTGATCTGGAGAGTCTCCTCTATCCGACCATACCCATTTTATTCCCGAAATCCTGGGACGGTATACTAAAGCCGACCCAATAATATTTATGTAAAATAAAAAACGCTTATTTTAAGCAAATATCTAAAATATTAATAAAAAATAAACATGTAGAAATATTGTAGTGAAGTGTAACTGTATAAAAAGTGGGCACAATTCCGATTTCTTTGGCGCCGCGATTTGAAGGTACCGTTGGAAAGAGGAAGTCCTCCTGATTAAAAAATATATAGCGTTATAGGTACCGCGAACGCTTAGTTTACGAGATATTCGACCTTAAAGTTCAAAAATTCGAACATTTCAAGAAGCTATTTCACCACGTTAAACCCACTTTATTCACATTTTTCTCTTCAAATTAATTAAATTACACTATAATCTTTTAAATAAATCCACATTTTACACTTTTAGCAGGTTTTTTATTTAAAAAATCTTTATTTTAAAAATTACATTTTACACTCGTTTGAACCTCATTTGTTTACCAAAAATTACGAAGAAATGGAGCGCTGCCATGTGATGACAAGGCAATTCGCTGAAATTCCTCTTTTTCCGCAAAAATTCCTCTATTCATGCATATGGATATTTTCTTTTTTAAATTTGTTATGCAAATAAGTAATATTATATACATGTATTAGTAATATTATATAACAATATTATATATACATATGTATAAGTAATATTATATAACAATGTTACGTAATAAAGTGTAAGGTTACAGTACAGTACGAAAACTCAAATTTTGTTTCAAAATGTATAAGTGCATGATAACCGTAAAATATAACCACTTTATATCCAAAACTCATATTTTAAATATAATAATATATATATCGTCTCCTTAAATACAAACCAATGTGTCATAAAAATAAATTGAAATCGCTGACAGATATAATAGCAAAATGTATAAATTTTATAACGAAAACTTAAATTTTGTTTGAATATTGGATATAAAGTGGTTATATTTTTTTGGTTATCATGCACTCATATTGAAACAAAATTTGAGTTTTGGATTTAAAGTAGTTATATTTTTGGTTATTATATCTGTCAGCGACTTCCATTTATTTTTTATGATACATTGGTTTGTATTTTAGGTGACGATATATATATTATTATATTTAAAATATAAGTTTTGGATATAAAGTGGTTATATTTTACGGTTATCATGCACTCATATTGAAACAAAATTTGATTTTGGATATAAAGTATGCACTCAAACTCATATTTTAAATATAATAGGGGTATTCTCTTGCTCTTGCAAAACCCGGTGCACGGTGCAAGAATTGCAGATTTACAACGGCACAACAACAAACACACGCAGAAAAATATTTGCATTGGCTGTAAAAATATGTCAGACCAAAACCTATGTATATTTGCGTGCAATGTCACGCAAAAATATAATTGCAACCCTGTTGTAGTTGCCATTTTACATAAAGACATATTACGTCGTTAAATTGTTGAGGAAGATAAGTTTTAAATGGATTTTATTATTTCTATTTTAAATTTTAAAGATTTGTTACAGTTTTTTTTCTTAAAAATGTATGCAGAAGGTGCGCCAATTCACAATAGCCATGCTTAATAGTCATTCACAACAATTTGACCGAATTAGCCATTCATATATCACTAGATTCTGCAATGGGTGCTCTCGTGCTCTTGTATATTTCGGTATAGTATTTTTGCAATCTGCAATCTTGCAAGAGCAAGAGAATACCCCTAATATATATGTATATGTATATATATCGTCACCTAATATACAAACCAATGTATCATAAGAAATAAATGGAAATCGCTGACAGAAATAATAATCAAAATTTATCAATTTTATAACGAAAACTTAAATTTTGTTTGAATATGAGTGCATAATAACCAAAGAATATAACCACTTTCACCACTTTATAACAAAAAAACCAATATATTTTTTGTTTTTAACGCAGAAAGGAGTACTACGCGAAAGTACTTCAGTCATCCCGGGTATTCGCTCGGCCAGGGTTATTTCTTTCCGCCAACGCAGAAAGGAGTACCACGCGATATTATTTCAGTCACCCCGGGTATTCGCTCGGCCAGGGTTATTTTTATAGAGCGCGGCCGAAGGCCGCCAACGCAGAAAGGAGTACCACGCGATAGTACCTCAGTCACCCCGGGTATTCGCTCGGCCAGGGTTATTTTTTTAGAGCGCGGCCGAAGGCCGCCAACGCAGAAAGGAGAACTACGCGAAAGTACTTCAGTCACCCCGGGTATTCGCTCGGCCAGAGTTATTTTTTTAGAGCACGGCCGAAGGCCGCCAACGCAGAAAGGAGTACTACGCGATAGTACTTCAGTCACCCCGGGTATTCGCTCGGCCAGGGTTATTTTTTTAGAGCGCGGCCGAAGGCCGTCAACGCAGAAAGGAGGACTACGCGAAAGTACTTCAGTCACCCAGGGTATTCGCTTGACCAGGGTTATTTTTTTAAATCGCGGTCGAAGGCCGCCAACGCAGAAAGGACTACTTCGCGAAAGTACTTCAGTCACATAAATTACGTATTACACATATATGTACATATGTAGAAAGTATTTTTTTATAGTTAATATAGAAAAAGAATCACGCGATAAAACAAACAAAGAAAAATTGTTAAAAATCCTACATATTTACCGTTTAAGATGTGGTAAGGCTCGCTTTCCTCATAATTGTAAACAATCTAACCTTTTCAACGATGAGTGTGCTAAGTGATTTTAAAATTAACAAATTTAGGTAAAATATAACAAAATAAAAGTGAAATGTGAACTTGTCTCCAATGTTTAGAGTGTATATTTAAATATACAGAGTGAAAAACGTGAAAAAATTTAGTAAAACATAGAGAAATACCATGTGTTATTAGTGCAAATTTTCGAACTTTTAATCGTGAATATTTAAAAAAATATAAATTCATCCTCTAGAGAAGGTCCCCTATCCGCACATACCCATTTATACGGAACTTCGGGTTTTTTATCCCTCCGCCTAAGTAATCGGAATCGTGCCGAAATTTGTATTTATAATTAAACAGATAAAAAGATTCAGTTCGGCATATTTTACGCAAGATCAGTTATCGTGACTTCCCTTGGCAGGCATGTTATTAGATGACAGCAATGATAAAATTATACTTAAAAGGCAAGTAAGGCCGTGATCTGAATTTACCGTTGGAAAGAGGAAGTCCTCCTGATAAAAATATATTTTACCACATTTAACACACTTTATGCATATTTTCACTTTAAATTCATTTAATTAAACTGAAAACATTTAAATAAATTTACACTTTTACAGGTTTTATAAGCAAGCAAATCTATATTTTAAAAATCACTTTACTTACACTCGTAGTGAACATCATTTATGTTCTAACAATTAGAAAAATGGAGCGCTGCCATATGATAATAAGCAAATATGAGCAATTCGCTGAATTTCTCTATTTCCATATAATTCCTTTTTCTTTTAGAAAGAAGTACTACGCGATAGGGCACGATTCCGATTACTTTGGCGGAGGGGTAAACAAACCAAATTTCCGTATGTGCGGATAGGGGAGCTTCTCCAGAGAAGAAATATCCAAAAGTAATATAAAAATAACTGTTATTTTTTAAAATATTCACGATTAAAAGTTAAAAAATTTGCACTAATAACACATGAGGAATATTCTCTTGCTCTTTCAAGATTGCAGATTGCAAAAATACTATACCGAAATATACCCCATTGCAGAATCTAGTGATATATGAATGGCTAATTCGGTCAATTTGTTGTGAATGACTATTAAGCATGGCTATTGTGAATTGGCGCACCTTCTGCATACATTTTTAAGAAAAAAAACTGTAACAAATCTTTAAAATTTAAATAGAAATAATGAAATCCATTTAAAACTTATCTTCCTCAACAATTTAACGACGTAATATGTCTTTATGTGAAATAGCGACTACAACAGGGTTGCAACATGCGGTTGCAAATTATATTTTGGTTGCATATTTTACAGCCCTTGCAAATAGGTTGCTGCGTGTGTTTGTTGTTGTGCCGTTGTAAATCTGCAATTCTTGCACCGTGCACCGGGTTTTGCAAGAGCAAGAGAATACCCCTATGGTATTTCTCTATGATTTACTAAATTTTTTCACGTTTTTCACTCTGTATATTTAAATATACACTCTTAACATTGAAATAAGTTCACATTTCACTTTTATTTTTTTATATTTTACCTAAATTTATTAATTTAAAAATTACTTAGCACACTCATCGTTGAAAAAGTTAGATTGTTTACAATTATGAGGAAAACAAGCCTTCCACATCTTAAACAGCAAATATGTAGGATTTTTAACAATTTTTATTTGTTTGCTTTTTCGCGTGACTCTTTTTTCTATAATAACTATAATTCTACATATGTATATGTGTAATAAGTGATTTATGTGACTGAAGTACTTCCGCGTAGTACTTCTTTCTGCGTTGGCGGCCTTCGGCCGCGCTTTAAAAAAATAACCCTGGTCGAGCGAATACCCGGGGTAACTGAAGTACTTTCGCGTAGTACTCCTTTCTGCGTTAAAATAAAAAAAACATATTGAGTTTCGTTATAATGTGGTTATATTTTTTGGTTATTACTGCGGTTCTGTCTGTCGGCAAAACACAAACTGCATCAATTGCAAGATTGCAGGAACATTTAAACAAAATATTTGAATAGACAGCTAAATGGCGAATAAAATTAAACGAGACTAAATCAGTTCACATTGATTTCACATACAACAATACTAGATATATGCCTCTGTACTTAAACGGTGTGCAAATACCATATCACAATACTGCGAAATACCTAGGCATAACCCTGGACACAAAACTTAGATTGAGTGCACATTTCAAAAAGAAGAAAAGAAGAATTAGAAATAAAATTCAGAAACATGTATTGGCTATCGTGTTGAAACTCTGTTCTTTCCATATATAACAAAATTCTAGTCTACAAGCAGGTGTTCAGACCAGTTTGGACTTATGGGATACCACTTTGGGGCTGCTCAAGCCCTAGCATTGTTACTCAAATCCAGCGATTTCAAAACAAAGTTTTAAGATGCGCCGTCAATGCGCCTTGGTATGTTTGCAGTCACGATCTTGAACGCGATCTCGGAATTGACTCAGTTGCTGCATCAATTAAAAAATGTGCAAAGTCTAAATAAAATAAAAAAAATAAAAAAAAAATAAAAATTTTGCACTGATATTGAAACAAAATTTGAGGTTTCGTTATAAAATGGTTAAATTTTGGTTATTATATCTGTCAGCGGTTTCCATTTATTTTTGATACGTTTTTTTTTGTATATTAGGTGACAATATACATAATATTATTTTATTTTATAATATTATTATATAATATTACTATATAAAATTACTTATTTCTTTATTTAATTAAATAAAGAACATATCCACATGAATGGATGGAGGAATTTTTGGGAAAAAAGCGAAATTCCTTATTATCACATGGCAGCGCTCCATTTCGTCGTAATTTTTAGCACACACATGATCACTACGAGTGTAAAATGTAATTTTTAAAATAAAGATTTCTTCGGTAAAAAGACTGTTAAAAGTGGATTTATTTAAAAGTTTATAGTTTAATTTAATTAATTTGAAATGAGAAGTGTGAGTAAAGTGTGTTTAATGTGG
This sequence comes from Bactrocera tryoni, assembly GCF_016617805.1. Classification (NCBI taxonomy): domain Eukaryota; kingdom Metazoa; phylum Arthropoda; class Insecta; order Diptera; family Tephritidae; genus Bactrocera; species Bactrocera tryoni. The sequence goes on from NW_024396366.1 coordinate 3,252,955, forward strand.
TAAAATAGCTTGTTGAAATGTTCGAATTTTGGGAATTTTTGAACTTTAAGTTCGAATACTAAGCGTTTGAGGTACCTATAACCCTATATATTTTTTAATCAGGAGGACTTCCTCTTTCCAACGGTACCTTCAAATCGTGGCGCCAAAGAAATCGGAATTCTGCCCGCGAAAGTACTACAGTCACACCGATATGATATAAATTTTGTAATATTAAAAGTACTTCAGCCACCCCGGGTATTGGCTCGACCAGGGTTATTTTTTTCGATCGCGGCCAAAGGCCGCCAACGCAGAAAGAAGTACTACAGTCACACCGATATGATATAAATTTTGTAATATTATAGAGTTTTACTTATTTGGAATAAGTGTTAACAACTCAATTATAACTGGAAAAATTTTGGAAAGTATTTTTACTATAGTTAATTTAAACGAAGAATCACGCGAAAAAAACAAACAAAGAAAAATCGTTGAAAATCCTACATATTTGGTGTTTAAGATGTGGCAATGCTCGTTTTCTTCATAATAAAGTGAGCTAAGTGATTTTTATTATAATAAATATAGCTAAAACATAACAAAATCAAAGTGAAATGTTAACTTATTTCAATATTTAAAATGTATATTTAAATATACAAAGTGAAAAATGTGAAACAAATTAGTGAAACAGTGTTATTAATACAAATTTTTGAATTTTTAATCCGGAATATTTTAAAAAATATAAGTGTTAGCAAGTGCAAGACAGGCACGATTCCAATTATTTTGGCGGTCGGGTATAAAAAACGAATTTCGGTATAAACGGGGTATGTACGGATAAGGAGGTTCTGCAGATTAAAAATTCAAAAATGTGTATTAATAGCACTTAGTATTTCTCTATGTTTCACTAAATTTTTTCACGTTTTTCACTCTGTATATTTAAATATACACTCT